>NC_030435.2:4650226-4955226 GCF_001660625.3 Ictalurus punctatus
ACACACACACACACACACACACACACACACACACACACACACACAAACATCAATCAGCACTGACAGCTCTTGTCAAGCACACACATTGAGTGTGATTTATAAAACACAATATATAAAATAATGATAGAACACATGCCCACAAGGTTATAAGTTTAAGTTTCCATAAGGATGCAAGTTTTGTATCCCAGAAACTATTCAGCCCATTTACAAGTCCAGTTATTATTATATTATATAAGAAGAATAAAATAACAATATTACTATTATGATTATGATTATTATTAATTTTATTATTATTATTATTATTATTATTATTATTATTATTATTAATGTAAATGTAAGGAATAAAAAGTATGTTTTTTTCTCTTGGTAAGAGTACAAGTATTTATTTTCAATAATACTTCAGTAAAGTGCAGATCTACCGAAGTAGTACTTAATTACAGTAATGAAATACAGTTACCCAAGTGTTTTGCACCCCTGATTATTAATATGTTTATTATAATAATAATAATAATAATAATAATAATTATTATTATTATTATTATTATTATTATTATTATTATCAGTTGTAGTAGTAGCAGTAGTAGTAGTAGTAGTAGTAGTAGTACTAATAGTAGTCGTAGTAATAGTAATAGTAGAGGTTTTAGTAGTAGAAGTAGAAATAGTAGTAGTAGTAGTAGTAGTAGAGGTTTTAGTAGTAGTAGTAGTAGTAATAGTAATAGTAGAGGTTTTAGTAGCAGCAGTAGTAGTAGTAGTAGTAGAAATAGTAGTCGTAGTAATAGTAATAGTAGAGGTTTTAGTAGTAGTAGTAGTAGTAGTAGTAGTAGCAGTAATAGTAGAGGTTTTAGTAGCAGTAGTAGTAGTAGTAGTAGTAGTAGTAGTAGCAGTAATAGTAGAGGTTTTAGTAGCAGTAGTAGTAGTAGTAGTAGTAATAGTAGTCGTAGTAATAGTAATGGTAGAGGTTTTAGTAGTAGTAGTAGTAGTAGTAGTAGTAGTAATAGTAGAGGTTTTAGTAGCAGTAGTAGTAGTAGTAGTAGTAGTAGTAATAGTAGTCGTAGTAATAGTAATGGTAGAGGTTTTAGTAGTAGTAGTAGTAGTAGTAGTAGCAGTAATAGTAGACGTTTTAGTAGCAGCAGTAGTAGTAGTAGTAGTAGTAATAGTAGTCGTAGTAATAGTAATAGTAGAGGTTTTAGTAGTAGTAGTAATAGTAGTAGTAGTAGTAGTAGTAGTAGACGTAGTAATAGTAATAATAGAGGTTTTAGTAGTAGTAGTAGTAGTAGTAGTAGTAGTAGACGTAGTAATAGTAATAATAGAGGTTTTAGTAGTAGTAGTAGTAGTAGTAGTAGTAGTAGTAGTAGTAGTAGACGTAGTAATAGTAATAATAGAGGTTTTAGTAGTAGTAGTAGTAGTAGTAGTAGTAATAGTAGTAGTGGTAATGGTGGTGGTTGTGGTAGAGATGATACAATACCAATTTTTCCTTTTTGATACCAATACTGATACTTGAGTATCAACTGATACTGATATCCATCGGTATTATTTTCATTAAAAACTACTAAGCTTTAAAATATTTTTTTAAACTGAAGCACATAGAAGAATACATAAAAAAATACATAGCTAAAAATATGACACACAAAACAAAGCATTTTTTTCACTGATTTTTTACAGGCATTTTTATAAACCTCTTTCACATGAAAATCACTTATATTGAACTACAATAATAAACAATCCTAAGATAACATACAGTTGAGTCTCTTTATACAGTATGTAAACATTTCCAGTTCCAAAAAAATCTTTTCCAATCTTTTTCCTTTGTTACAGGATCGGACCAAATACATCATTTTTTCCTCCAATATCCGATGCACTTTTTGCTGGTATCAGACTGATACAGATCCTGGGTATTGGATTGGTGCCATCTCTAATTATTACCATTATTATTAGTATTATCATTAGTAGTAGTCGTTGTATTATGAATTCTTTTTATTAGTAGTAGTACTAGTAGTAGCAATTGTAAATTATTATTATTGTTGTTAGTGTTGTTATTGTTGATTCTGAGCTCAGTTTGGAGAGGTAATATTTATGTTGCCACCCCTCTGATCCAATCACATGTAATGCCAAATGGGTATTTTCCTGATTTAAAGCAAAGCACTAAGACCCAAAGTGTCTTCCAACCTGCTTTTGGATGTTCACCATTTTATATCACGTCAATTTTACTTTTACATAATCAGGCCTCATAAGTTAAGACATGAGTGAATTTGGAGTACCACACAAGCACAATAAAATATATACATTTACATTTACATTACAGACACCCTTATCCAGAGTGACTTACAATGATCTCATTTATACAACTGAGGGTTAAGGGCCTTGCTCAAGGGCCCAGCAGTGGCAGCTTGGCAGTGCTGGGCTTTGAACTCACCACCTTCTGATCAGAAGTCCAACATCTTAACGACTGAGTTACCCCTTCCCAGTATATTAATAAAAAAAAAACGCATCAATAATGCATATTTAAAAACACAAAGTAACTGACCATATCTGTCTATCTGCTTACCTGTCTGCCTCTATTGGAACTTGATGCTTCTGTAATGATGAATTGTTACTCTGTCTCTGTCTCTCTCTCGCTTTGTGTGTGTGTGTGTGTGTGTGTGTGTGTGTGTGTGTGTGTGTTTTGCCATAAAGATGAAAGGTGACACACATGCCTTCATTCAGTGTCATCTGCCTAACAGTGTGTTTTGCTCTCTGACGATCAGTGCCGTGACGATGTGTGTTGTGGCCGTGTGTGTTCTGTTGTTCCTTTTTCCCTGTCTGTCTACGGTAGTGTGTGTTCAGTGTAGAGTGTGTAAGCCTGAGGGTAGATTTCCTACATTTACATGATCAAAGTTTCTAAACAGATAAGAGCTTCTGAACCCACCCACACACACACACACACACACACACACACACACACAGAGTATGGGGTTTACTCTGCGGTTTCGGTTCAGTGGGTCTCTAAAGTCATCACAAAATCACAAACAAAATACAGAAATACAAATCTGACATCTGACTGAGCGTCTCCTGACAGAACGCTGTGCTCCTTACCACATCAAAAAGATAACTTTTTCACAATAATATAATTATTTACACTAGTTTATTGTCGAAATCTGTCGAAATTCTAGCAGGAGTGTCATTTCCAAATGAATCGAGTCTTTGAACCTTGTTCAAATTTTACTCCAGTCAATTAAACGTCGTCACAACAGGCAAGGTAATAAATACTTAGAATGTTTTACAACGCAAACATGTAGGACCTTTTTATTGATGTGAACATTAACTGAAGACCTGTATCTGCATGGTTTTATGCAGTGCGCTGCTGCCACATGATTGGCTAATTGGATAATAACATAATTACATTTCATTTTCCTTGCTTGTTTTTCGTCTTTTCAGATTCGTTTTTGCGGCTAAAATTAATGAACGGTCTCGAATGCCCCAGTTGTGTATCAGCAATTACTGTTTCGCTAGTAGCAAGAAGAGGGTAGATTAAAGCCATTAGTTCAACTGTGTTCAAGCAGAAGTGTACTGCAGTGGACATTTTTTCATATCTGTTTTCATAATCTCATCATTTGTTTTCTGGACTCAGAGAAATTCCAATAAGAAACTTGCACAGGATTCTAATTCAAATATCTAGCATATTTTGGACCTATTCTTACAGGAATTATCTTATAGGACAAGACATAAATATCCTGTAGGACCACTTCTCCTATTCACGTCTATATGGGAATTATGTTTGAAATGTTTGAAATTGCATGCCACCAAACTACCCATATATATATATATATATATATATATATATATATATATATATATATATATATATATATATATATATGGGTAAGTATGAAACATTTTGGAAGACATTTTGCTAAAAAGTGTTAATGTCCCCTATATATGGAGACTTTCGGGACACCCTGTAGTGTGTTATTTTGTCTACGTTGAGGTGAGTTTGATTAAATTGCAAACCACGGTAAAAAAAAAAATAATTAAAAAATCACATTGAATTCCCTTTGAATAGACCTGGATAGGAATTTAAATGGATCCCGTTAAAAATCCTGCAGAAGTGGTCCTACAGGATATGTATTGCCTTATAGCCTATAGGAATCTTATAGGAATGCTTCCAAAATATGATAAAAATTATCATTAGAATCCTTTACAATTTTCTTATTGGAATCCTTTAGGATTTTTTGACATGGGAAAGACGAACACAGATTCAGATTTTTACAGGAATTGTTTCTTAAGGTTTATATTAGTAATAGGATAAAATACTTTAAAAACGTATTTTTTTAAAAGAGAAAATCATCTCAAAAACTCTCAAAGCACCCTCTGTCATTTCTAACAACTTTCCGATAAAATACAAGTAGAGCTCTGATAAGATTCTAAGAATCAAATACGATCCTACAGGATACACTGAAATTCCAATTGGAATTAAAGGGATGGTCTATGTAAAATTGATTGGTGTGTGCCAAAGAAAAAATAAAAGACAAAACTAAAATTGGGTTTGACCAGAGAAGACCTGAGAAAGACCAGAGAAGACCTGATTTTCATTCTTCATTCTTTAGGGTTCCTCGTCAACGCATCATCCATACCTTCCCTGCTTTATGGCACCTCTGCTGATGTTATCTTGCCATGTTTAATGGGTGTCAGAGCAGATTCACACACAGCGCCACATATCACTGTCTCTGTGTTTCTGATGGCATTCAGTGAAGCGGACATGAGGACGAACGGAAGCCACGTTTCACTGACTGACTAAATAAATAAATAAATAAGGAGATAAATACAGCGATCCGTCTCTTTAAGCATGTCGTTAAGTGGACTTCCGCCAGCCCACTAAACCTACCAAGTGTCCGTGTGTGTGTGTGTGTGTGTGTGTGTGTGTGTGTGTGTGTGTGTGTGTGTGTGCGTGTGTGTGTGGAGGGGTTAGGCGAGGAGTTATTAGGCCCACTCTTTGTGCAGTACACACCGGCTTTTATTTCCTTCCCCGATTTTTCCCCTGAATTTCCTCGTCTAATTACACTTCTCTTCCTCAGCGGTGATTAATAGGTGCTGCTGCCTCATTTTACTCTCCATTACGCCGCCTGATGCATGCCCTCATCATACACACACATAGCAGCCTGGACCACCGCGGCGGCTATTATTGGACACAGTAATTACCCACAATCCCCCCCACCCCCCGTTTGCCCCTGTGTCCTCCCTTCCTCCACCTCTTTACTAGGTTCAGGATGGAGAAAGGGCAAAAAATGAAGCACAGGAGTCCACGCTGAGTGTGTGCTTGTAGGAAGGAGGGGACGATTAGTGACACTCCAATCCAAGAGTACACGACCAACCACTGGAGCTGTGTCTCAAATCATTGACCTAACATTTATTCCAGTATTTATTAGCGTATAGAACTGACATGTAAGTGTTCATACAGGAAAGGTTATTTAAAATCAAAAGTGAAGAAAAGTTAACAATGCATGTGAGGACACTTGTTCTGGACTGCATGTATTGCTATCTGATTTTAGCTTGCTAAATGTGTTTTTAATAGACGGTTATACCATGAAGGGGCGGAGCTACAGCAAATAAGGTTCATACAGGTGACCGTGAAACGTTCAGACACTTAAACTTGTTATTCAACAAGACGTAAATAAACTAAATGAACTCTGGCACAGTAGCAGCGTCGTAAAAGGATGCTCGGTGAACACGACTGAACACAGCGCTGCGGGATTTGCGTTAATTTAGGGACTAAATACTGCTGCATTACACTAAATTACGCTAAGTCACATACACACTCACTCTGTCTTCTGTTCAAATCAGATTAAACACACACTAATGAAAGCGGCACCCAAAAACTCACTGCTATGCTTTACGTCACTGTTTTAGCTGTGTAAAAAAAAAACCCTGTATAAACAAAATTGCATAAAATTACATTAACGACAACATGGAAAGGAAAAAGACGATTATAATAATTAATAGTCTAAACAGCCTTATGGGGAAAAATAACATTAATTTAATTTATAAGTTTTTTGGTAACCTTACAGTTACATGAATAATCAAGCACTAATACCTGAATTAATACATTTAAATTTGAATTAATGATGAGTTAAGGCATGTACTAATCATGAACTAATGAAGAGCTAACTTTAACTATGACGTAAGTCTTATGAATTCATGGGTAACAACGATCACCTTTAGTACATGTTAGTTAAGGTATTAATTAACACGTAGGGGTAAACTAAATAAAACACGCTCTGTAAGAAAGACTATGAATTAAATGTGCAGAATTTCATATTGTTTATTATCGAACGTAGAAAGATGCACAAATAATAAGCATCGATCATTTCATGTCAAAATATGCATAGACATCTTGAGGGACAGTGGATCTAAACATGAGCAAGAGCACGAGAGAGACATGAGTGACTGTTCGTAATGAAGGCCAGGCGTCCTGATTGGCATAATTACAGTAAAGCAGTCAAAATAAACACAGTGACATCCATCCATCCATCCAGGCTCTATACCGCTTATCCTTCCTTCAGGGTCGCGGGGAACCTGGAGCCTATCCCAGGGAGCATCGGGCACAAGGCGGGGTACACCCTGGACAGGGTGTTAATCCATCACAGGGCACAATCACACACACTCACACACCCATTCATACACTACGGACACTTTGGACACGCCAATCAGCCTACCATGCATGTCTTTGGACTGGGGGAGGAAACCGGAGTACCCGGAAGAAACCCCCGCAGCATGGGGAGAACATGCAAACTCCGCACACACAGGGCCACGGTGGGAAACGAACCCCCGACCCTGGAGGTGTGAGGCGAACGAAACACAGTGACATGTAAGTCTAAAACACTGGAAAATAATCTTATAGAACACTGGGTTTAATTGTTAATAGATAACAGCGTCTGCTAAAATGAATAAATGTTACTGGATTAATTTCACCCTTGTGGGAAAAGGAGCAGTGCCTGGGCCCAATACAGTACAGTACTCAGGGTTGGGAGGGTTACTTTAAAAAACGTATTCCGTTACAGTTAGAAATTACTTCATAAAAAATGTCATCAGTAACATAATCCAAGTATCACAATATGAAAGTAATGTAATCTGATTATTTTTTGGATTACTTCAAGGTCACAAATGTAAATAAAGTCAAGGGAAAAGCAATGTGATCTAAAATACTTTCATTTAGTGCTTATTTTAGAACTTAAAAACATGTTCGGTGTTTGGATTTCTTTTAATAAGATAAATAAAATTGTAGCTCGTGTGAGTCACACCTGGCAAGAGCGAACCAGCTGTCTATAATGTGTGAAAAGATTCATTTCTTTGGTTTTAAATGAAAAAAAAAAAATTGTAATCCTGATAGGTATTCCCTTTTCTTTTCTTTCTTTCTTTCTTTCTTTCTTTATTTATTTTTTACAAAATGTACCTGTAATCCGATTGGTTTGCTTTTTGCCGTAACTACAGTGGGATTTAAAGAGAAATGGATGGAGAATGACGCAAAACGGGTTGAGATGGCATTATTGGTGTTTATTATTACTGCGTCTTACTATGTTCAATAAGGAGGATCAATATATCAGAGCCAGCCACAGTGGCTTGGAGCTGCAGTGTTGGTTAGTTGAGCAGGATAATCCAAAATAGTTTTACACAATAGTATATCTTGTTATTTTATCATTCATTTCTGAAATATGTTGTGAATAGGTCGAGCAAGCTAGCTCGACCTATTCACCCATTCACTTCCTTCTTCAGCTAGCAGCTTAGATGTGCTTTGACACTGCTAATGTTGCCATATCTTAGAAAAGTCTTTTGATGCTCACGCATATCAATCCGAACATCAGGGAGCTAATAAGGTCCTTTCAGCTGTCTTCGTACAGTAAGATTGTTCAGCTGTGTTTATTATTAGTCTTAGTTTATGTGGAGCGTCTGCCATACCTTGCCAAGTCCCTGTGAATGAGCTGTTACTTTAGAAGCATATAATGTATAAGGTATAATGTATAATGAGCGCATTAATATAAATATAAACCTATTGTTCGTGTGTACTGTATATGACTGTCACGACTGCTTCTTTTTTTTTTTGCAGCTAAACCCAGCAGCCTCTGTTGCATCTGTTTAGAACAAGTTATCTGTTCATTCATAATAATGTATTCATATCTTGATTGTAGGGTATATCGCATCTCTTTCCATCGGACATGTGAGAGGCCTACTACTTATGAAAAGTCAATTGATTAACATCATCCGATCAATTACAGTTCCCTGAATAAGAAGACCACAGGGGGTGGTTTCTCACAAACAGCACTGACGCTCTATAAGCAATGAAAAGTGGGTCAGACATACCGTATACGTATCAGATTATTATACTGTCGTGCCTACCTCTATTCTGGGGCTTGGTTGGGTTCCTGTTTGCCTTCTCTCTCTGCATTTGCGGTCTCACCATCCTACTCTCTCCTTTCACTTCCTCACTGCTCTGTTGTGTTTTGTATTATCACTAGCAAACAGACATCTAAACAACACAACATTCATTTGCAAACTAAGGTTAATGCAAATCATTGTGAGTAACGTTAATGTTGTCATCTAAGTGGTATGATTGGCGGGATGACTGACATCTGTTTTTTTTCGGTTTGTTTGTTTGTTTATTTTTGCTGTGGGTGATCTAACATGCTGCGGTGCTCTAGCGTTAGACCACAAGACCACAGCGTTGTCAGTATACAGTCATTCTTTAACTTTAAAGAATACCTATCCAGATGTTTGCTGAATAACATACGTGTGAGACGTCCACATCGCCTCGACATAACGTCCACATCGCCTGTAGAGCCGCTGAAGTTCTTCTGTTTAACGAAGCTCTACTGAATTATTATTATTCTTTCTGTTTTTTTTCTCATGATCTGAACATAACTAAAATTGTTTACTCGTGATCTCCACATGATAAAAGTTTTTTTCTCGTGATCTCGACGTAATAAAAGTTGTTTTCTCGTGATCTCGACGTAATAAAAGTTGTTTTGTTGTGATCTCGACGTAATAAAAGTTGTTTTGTTGTGATCTCGACGTAATAAAAGTTGTTTTCTCGTGATCTCGACGTAATAAAAGTTGTTTTCTCGTGATCTAGACGTAATAAAAGTTGTTTTCTCGTGATCTCGACGTAATAAAAGTTGTTTTGTTGTGATCTCGACGTAATAAAAGTTGTTTTCTCGTGATCTCGACGTAATAAAAGTTGTTTTGTTGTGATCTCGACATGATAAAAGTTGTTTTCTCGCAATCTCCACATGATAAAAGTTTTTTTCTCGTGATCTCGACGTAATAAAAGTTGTTTTCTCGTGATCTCGACGTAATAAAAGTTGTTTTCTCGTGATCTCGACGTAATAAAAGTTGTTTTGTTGTGATCTCGACGTAATAAAAATTGTTTTCTCGTGATCTCGACATAACAAAAATTGTTTTCTCGTGATCTCAACATAAAAATTGTTTTCTCATGATCTCGACATAACAAAAATTGTTTTTTCGTGATCTCGACATAACAAAAATTGTTATTTCGTGATCTTGACATAAGGGCATGTGGTGGCTTGGTAGTTAAGGGTCTGGATTACTGATCAGAAGGTCGGGGGTTCAAGCCCCAGCACTGCCAAGCTGTGACTGTTGGGCCCTTGAGCAAGGCCCTTAACCCTCTCTGCTCCAGAGGTGCTGTATCATGGCTGACCCTGCGCTCTGACCCTAACATGCTGGGGTACGCGAAGCAAAGAATTTCACTGTGCTGTAGTGTATATGTGACCAATAAAGATTCATTATAACAAAAGTTTTTTTCTTGTGATCTCCACATAATTAAGTCGTGGTCACGAGAAAACAACTTTTGTTATGTGGAGCTCAAAAGAAAATGAAGTCAAGATCTCAAGAAAACGAGAAAGAAAAGAATAATAATGCATGCAAGTATCTAATTCAAGGATTTTTACCTGAGTTAGAGAAAGAATGACTAAACATTTTAGGTGGGGCTGGAGATGAAATATATTAAAGGCAACACACATGCCATGCATCTGAAAGAAAAATCAAACACGTGTGTATGTTAAACGTGCTGTTCCGGTGTTGTTCCAGCCTTGTGTAAAGCTCCAAGCCGAATATATAGCATAGGCTTTTATGAAATCTTTATGTTTAAAAGAGTTTTAATTATTATTTAAAGATATAATAAGTCAAATTGATTTGCATAGAAAATCTCCTGCAACTCCATCTGCATCATGTGGGATCATGGCCCCAAGGTTGAGAAACTTGAGAAAGTCGTACACGAATAGTACACTGTACTTGAAGTTTATTACATATAATATTAATTTTTCAAATATATGATTGTATAATCTACTGTCCTACCCAGAGTGCATTCCTGCCTCATGCTCAGTGTTCCCAGGTTAGACTTCGGATCCACTGCAACCCTGACGAGGATGAAGTGGTTATTAAAAATGAATGAATGAATGAATGAATGAAAGAAAAGCACGTCTGAAACAAATGAATGTGATGTAAATGTAGATTAAGATGCTCAGGTGGTGACGCTGAATACACACTGATGCTCGCTGGACTTTCTGCTTTCGTGCTGGAGTGTGTGAGGTCTTCTGGGTATGTGTGTGTATTTGAGTTTCTAGACATGCGTGGGATTTCGGGCTCTCTGTGAGGTCCTTGTTTAAGGGTATGAGGTTTTATAGTGTGTGTTTGTAGCCGATGAGATCTGAGATTTGTGTGATGAAAGACCAACAGCATAGGAATGACAAACCACAGCTGGACTATTTGCTTAACATTTCGCACAAACACACACACACTCACAGAAGACACAGATCAGAAGAATGTGGGTCAGCCAGTGGGACTTACTTGGCTTTCGGCTGTATTTCATTCACTAAGGAGATTATACTCCCCTTTCTCATGAAAACTACAGACCACACACATACACACACACACACACACACACACACACACACACACACACAGAGCTCTGGGCTTCAGATCCACTTAGGCAAAGGTCATTACAGCTCACGTTCCAGTAAAGACTCAGTAAAGTCTTCCAAAGCAGATCTCTAACCAGGTTAAAGGTAGTTCTAAAGTGTGTCTTGGATTGGGAATAAAAGTGTAAGTTATCATCAGATTACACGATAATCTATTTCTACACCCATGCATTACCATGCATTACCATACACACCATGTATTAAACCCTGTCCTCATTGGTCAAAACAAAAAGCAGTCCACCAGGAAGTAATGTCCATCCATCCATTTTCTATACCGCTTATCCAACACAGGGTCACAGGGAAGCCTGGAGCCTATCCCAGGGAACTCGGGGCACAAGGTGGGACACACACATTCACACACCCGTTCATACATTACAGACAATTTGGAAATACCAATCAGCCTACAAGGCATGTCTTTGTACTGGTGGAAGAAACTGGCGTTCCAAGATGAAACCCTGGAAGCACGGGGAAGATCTGCAAAGTCGGGCGGAGGGGCACGGGGTGGAGGTGGGGTTCGAACCCCGAAGGAGGTGCGAGGTGAACTGTTAAGTAATGTAATTAGCTAACTGAATTTGTTGTATTATTGTAATTATGAGCTGTATGTGATATTAACATCATACAGAATGCACACTGTGAGGTGAGATTGCTAATTAAAGCTGGCATGCCATCCATTTTACACACACACACACATTTTACTAGCCTTGCGAGGCCCTTCAATTGACATTATTAATAATACAGCTAAGTAATGCTATGCCTACATCCGTTTCAAACCCTAACCTTAACCTCGGTAACCAAATG
Source organism: Ictalurus punctatus (assembly GCF_001660625.3). NCBI lineage: Eukaryota > Metazoa > Chordata > Actinopteri > Siluriformes > Ictaluridae > Ictalurus > Ictalurus punctatus. The sequence goes on from NC_030435.2 coordinate 4,661,989, forward strand.
GAAACATTTTGGCTATTTTAATTAAACAAAAAATTTGGGGGGGGGGGGGGGGGGGGGGGACAGTCTTCTTTGTGGGGACCAGCCACAGGGTCAAAACTGTCAGATAATCCAATTCTTGTGGGGACATTTGGTCCCCACCAAGATATAAAAACATGCCCTCCAATATAGACACACACACACACAGTGCTCTTTTTAAGCATTGAGTGTGGTGTGCTGTGTGAGCAGTTTGACAGTGTAAATAAATCACTGACAGCACAGATGCACAGGAGGATGCTATGATGACAGTGTGTGTGTGTGTGAGCGTGTGAGTGTGTGTGGATCACATTGTGGCAGGTATGTTGAGAGCGCTGGGGTAAGAAGCGGTGTGAGGTAATGAACGATCACATGAGGGAGATCAGGGAGCGTGACCAGGGGGAAAGTATTATTCTAATAGGAAATGAAAATGTGCTGCTCTCAGTCACTGTTAAGCACTGGAGAAATGTTATTTGACATTAAAGAACAGCGCAGTGCTGCTGGCTTCTCAAATCTGTTATAGAAAATGAATGTGTTCATTAATTTTCTATAACAGCACGGCTCAAAAAGTCGCCGAGTATGGCACGTCATTCTTAAGTGGACAAAATAACATAATCTTGCAACTTGCAGCAGTGTAAGAGGAATAAAAACGTCATTTTTCCTCTAACAGCATGACCAACCTGAGTGTTTGGTAACTTTATATTTGAGCCCAGGGTGTCCCAAAAATCTCTATACATAGGGGACTATGTTTGCCAGCACCACCTCGGTTGTGTCTTCGTCAGTGGTTGTTCGTGGACGTCCACTTCTCGGTGGTTTAGCAACACTTCCATCCTTTTTGAATTTGTTAATAACTTTGGTAACAGTGTCGCGTGTGATGTGCTCGCCATGTTTCCTGTTAAAGTCCATCGCAACCTTGCGATCCAGCCATGAGAATGATCTGAATACGGGTGCGGGCATGGTGGCGTAGTAATGGTTACGACGTTTGATTCGCACCTCCGGGATTGGGGGTTTGAATCTCGCCTTCACCCCGTCTGTGCAGAGTTTGCATGTTCTCCACGTGTTTTGGGGGTTTCCTCTGGGCACTCCGGTTTCCTCCATCCATCCAAAGACATGCCTTGTTGGCATTTCCAAATTGTCCGTAGTGTGTGAATGGGTGTGTGATTGTACCCCCCCTTGTGCCTCGAGTTCCCTGGGATAGGCTCCAGGCTCACCTGTGTAGTATAAGTGGTATGGAAAATGGATGGATGGATGGATGGACAATCCAATGCACACCCGAAGTAGTCCTACCTGAAGAACCATTCCACTTTGCATCCTTGTATGAGACAGGGAAGTCCAACTTCTAAGCAGGAATCTCTAGAATGCTGAGTAGAAGGTCGAAATACACCCTGGATGAGACACCAATCTGTACATACTTGTATCCTCGTTCACTTTTAGGGGCAAATTATGGTCAACAATCCACCTACCAGGAGGTGGGAGAAAACCAGAGAATCAGGAGGAAACCCACACGGACACGGAGAGAAACGTGAGCTCAGGATCAAAACCAGGACCCTGGAGCTGTGAGGCAGCAATGCTACCTGCTATGCCACGGTGCTGCCTACGATTATATGATGTAATTAGAATTTTATGCAGAATTTATGCAAATGAGCCACATTGGAACACTAAACACACACACACACAACGTAAAGATTAAGAGAAGTGACGAGTGTGGCCTCTATGCAGGAAACCGAGCTTCTTCACTTCGCTGTGTGTTTCGTCTCAGTGGACATGACAAGTGTGAGCATCACGCACGCATCGGTGTCTCTCTGTCACGGTGGCATGGATGTGGCACCACATACACACACACGCCTCCTGACAGGCCGTGGGTCTGGGCCACGCTTGCAGATCAAGCCCTCCTGCATGCAGATTGTGTTTAAATTATGCGCGCCATGTCAGGTTGTTGTGCTGGCCATGACACGTGTCACAGAACCGCCGCGTCTCGGTTCGTGCTAACGATGCGTGTGTGCGCGTCCTGTAGCCAGCCACCCCACCCCCGCCCCATCAGCCCCACCGCGTGTGTGTGTGTGTGTGTGTGTGTCACAGGCAGAGTGCATCCTGAGTGTCTCGTGCAGGAGAAGAGAGACGGACAGCCCTGTCTGTACCTGCTGGATAGGGGGTGGTGCCCTTACAAAGGGATAAACACACACACACACACATCATATTTATGATATTTATGCAAATACATTCTCTACCAAGTTGTGTCCAGTGTATCTAATTCAGAGTAAAGCTTCTGTTTTGTACAACATCATTGTGGATTGAAACACACACTCCCCACACACAATGCTCTTGAGTATTTGGAACTACAATGCAACTATGAAGCCATTGCAGTAAAATCAAAATGTGGCCATTCATCCTACGTATACCCCACCATGTCTGAAAACCAACACACACTTCATTATTATTAAATTTATTTTCACTTCTTTTTTTCCTGTAAAAGCGTGTGTGGGGCTGCGAATTTTTCACTCAAATTTAAGACACAAACAAGCAAAAGATCAACAAACGCTTTCTGGAGAATTTGTATGAATGTGTATTCAATTCTTTTCAAAATGCCCGCTACAAAAGTAGATCGAACGTGACATACTATTTCATGTTTTTTTTTTTAAATTCTATTTAAACATTGCCCAAATTTTGCTTTCATTAACTCAGTAGTCAACCATCACATGCACCGATCAGACAAATAGAATATAAATACATTTAACATTGAGTTAAAAAGCGAAACGTTAAGAGAATACAAACAAATGAGATACAGCAGTTTTAGAACTGAAAGTAAATTTCATTTCCGCTACGATGGCTTAGTGCAGGAAGTATGTAGTGCTAGTGGGTCACCTGACTGGGACTGAGCGCAGAAACGTCTTCAAATCTTTTTATTTCAGTATCACTTGACACTTCGAAATCACCTGGATGATGGAGAAAAAGTGCAACAACATCCCTGCGCATCTTCCGAAACATTATCCCTGCGTTCACACTAGCAAGTAACAAGCCACTGATATTTCTCCCAGTTTGGCTTGTGGGCGTGGCCTGTAAATCTTCTGAGAGGAAATGGTAGTAGTCAAAGTATACGGATCGGTCGGATTAGTGCGATGAATTTTGTCGAGGCATGCCTTTGGATTCGCCCATTACTGCATCATAACTAATTTGCATAAAATTGAGAAAATATTAATTCAAATATAGTTTGAAGTGTTGAGTCATGCAGTGGTCATCTATTACTTTGTCACTCACTAGTGTGAACGTAGGGTAAGAAATAACAGATGATCTGATGACTCTACGAGTCAGACGTGTTTCTTTTTTTCCGGGATTCACCTCGGAGACATCTTGGACATTTCCTTGAGGCTAAAGCCGAGGTGAGACTCCAGATGGTTAACGTAAGCGGAAGGAGTCCTGAATTTTGAATCACACTCTCCACAAAGAAACAATGGATTCCTGGAGTCCAGGTTCTTCAGAAACTTGGTCCCTCCTGTCCTACGCAGCTGGTACTTCACATTAGCAAGCCAGTGTGAGACAGTGGTCATTAAGAGACCTGTGAACTTGCAGATTTTCACACGTTCATGAGGACAGAGGTCTGTTACGATGTAGCAACCTTCTGGTGTCTGTCTCAGGCTTGAAGCAAACTCAGCCTGAAGAATGAGAAGGTGCTGAGGGTTCCAGTTGGACTGACGACCGTTTTGCTTCTGCACGGGAGAAAAGTTCTCCAGTGGATCCTCGCATGAACTTCCATCCGTGTCAGATTTTGCTAAAAGGCATGGTGGAGTGGAGGACTTGGGAGTGAGCTGGCTAGTGAGGCTCTTTACCATGTCTGAGATGTCCATGAGGGCATTTTCCCGTTGGTTTAGAGGATCTGAGAGAGGTAAGCCTGGGTGATGAGGCCGGCTTCCATTAGATTTGTTGTTTATTACCTTGAGGCTGTTGGTGTTGATAACGCTTTCTTTATTGATGCTGCCAGTACTGCTTTTGCATTTTCTCAGATCTATAGGCTGGTCACTGTCCTTGTAGAAATCTGTGTCAGGCACCCCATATTGCTTTTCAGATGCTGAATGGTGGGCAGTTTTGTCTACCACCCTGTTGCTGATCTTGTATAACACTGAGAGTGGATCAGAGGATGAGCTGACCACCTTGGAGGCTTTGGGAAGGTGTGTGTTCACAACTAACTGTAGTGAATTAAGAGGGCTGATAAAAGGCCTCTCAAATGAATCATCATTAAACATCCCTAAACTGTGGTCATTATCGATGGGTGCTTTGCCTAATTCTAAACTATGGTTCTTACTCTGGGTTTCTACTAACATCTCCATAGGTTCCAGTTTACACATACCTCCATTTGCCTTTGTATCAACACTAACTTTGTTTTCTCTCAGTAATGGTGATGTTGATTTGGCTGCATCTGCACTCCCCATCCTTTCTTCCCTCTCTTCCTTTAGCAGGGACTTTCCTGAGACCTTGTCCAGCAGCTCCTCCATGGTAGATACATTGTTCCTGAGGGACAAGGGCAATGACTGTCTGGGGGTTATATAAATTAGTGATCCAGGATCAGATTCGAGTGATTGAAAGTTGCTGTTGATGACTGCCTGCACACTTTGAACCACTGGAGGAAGTATAGATGACTTTGCAGCTCCCTGAAGTTGATAAGCGGCGTGGATGCTGGAGTATCCTCCCCAGGTGGGCGTACCTGTCTGAGCCTTATTGATGGCACTGGACACTGTGCTCTCCAGAGACTTCAGAATGTCCATCCCTCCTTTAGCAGTCTCCTCAAGGTCTTCCTCTCTAAGGTACTTGTATGATGTGGAATCCATACCGACCTCTTCCATCTCCTCCTTGATTTTTTTCTCTACAGGCTCACTAACCTCCTCTATCTCCTTCTTGGCCTCTGAACCAGAAGACAGTGCAGGGGACACTGACCTGAGTTTTAGAATAGCAGTTGTAGGAGGTAATGGAATTGACTGTATGTTTTCCTCCATACTTTGATCAAACACTAGCTGCTTTCCCTTCTTCAGTGCAGTGTTTGTGACCTTCAGGAAGTGACCTGTGACCATCATGTGGGCTGTGAGTTGCTGCAGTGTATCATGGGAGCTCCCACACTCCATGCACTTGAGAATTTGCGCTTTGCGTTCCTCAAACTGCCAAGTGTAGCTTGCACCGTTCTGGTAGCCATAGCGGTTGTTTGGTGTAACGTAAGGATTAACAGTGCCCTTCATCTGAACCACTGAGGCCACTCTGCTGGAACATGACTTTGGGGAGCAAGGGGAAATTAGGGAATCATGAAGGAATCTTTTTTTGGCTGATGGCACCAGTTTGGTGGCCGAGGCTGGCACAGGCTCTTTAAGAGGCACTTTTTGGTAATGCTTAGTCTTAATCATGTGGACACTCAAGTCCTGTAAAGAATCAAAGGAGTGGCCGCAGAACATGCATTTCAGTACTTTCTGGGCATCCTCTTTGCCCTCCATCTCCAACAATGAACGCTTGCGCGGCTTCGACCAGTGTTTGCCATTATTCTCCTCTTCTTTCTCTTGGTTGTCATCATGGTAATGACCAGTATCGTTCATGTGAACTGTAAGACCTACTAGTGTATCGTATGCAGCACTGCAGTCCCTGCACTTGAACTTGCTAGCACCAGTCAAAACGGAGCCGTAGAGTTTGTGATTTTGCCGGTACAGCTGCACTGTGCTGAACAGGCTTGGCTCTTGTGATAAGTGGTGATGAGTTTGTTGGAGTGTTTTGGCTACAGCAGCCTGATGCCAGTCGTAAACTATACCGGCACCGTTCGAAGCCTTAATGTTGCAATTATTAACTGTACAGCCATTTGAACTGCTTTCTGCCTTTCCGTTAAGGATTGTTTGATTGTGATTGCTTGGTCTGTTAATTATGTAATTGCCACTGGTATTCATCATGCTAGCTGCACTGGATGTAGTTGACCTGCTTTTCTTGATATTCATCACAACACTGGACCAAGCGGCATCAGAGATCAGATTCTCACAGATGGCTTTTGTCCGAGCTAGGTTATCCAGAACGCTGTTGTCCGAGCTGCTCTGTGCTTCTTCCTCTTCGTGTCCTTCTTTCGAAGAAATGCTCTTAAAATCAGGGATCTGATCACTGGTGTCACTGAGTGGGGATAGATAGCCAGTATCTGGGTTGGTGCCATTACTGTTAGGGGAGTATTGGAATCTCAGCGACTCTTTTGCATCCTCTTCCTCTTTCTCACTGAATACGTATCGTCCATGCCCGTCCAACGCGAGACTGTCATGTTGAAGTTGCTTGTCTTCGAAAGTGGCTGCTTCAATCTCGACCAGTGGAAGATAAGCTGAGAAACAGAGAGATAGAGACAGCGAAATCAGTCCTACTGAACAAGATGTACTAAAGCTATTCCTTTGTATTTTCCTGTAGCTTTAAGGTATGTAATCAACTGTTTCATTAATTTTCGCTACATTCATATTGTTGCCTATAAAATAACCTCATATATAATATCCTGAGACTTGACAAGTGCAATAAGCGGAAACATAATTAGCACACGCTCTCACCACTAATATGCATGCATAATCAATGACCATTGCTTCTGGTGCTTAATCCACATACACAAACAAATGAAAAAAATGATGTTTAGAAAGCGAAAAACAGGCAGAAATGGGATGTGTTGTTCCCTGTACTCCTTGCCTCTATGATGATATGTATGTGTGTGTCCTAGCATCAGTCTCTCCTGATGAAACAGATGTGCTGATGAAACTGTTAAGTACGCCTCGAAAACGGACTCAAGGTGCTTGCGAGCCATGAGTTGATTCACTGGTAAATATGGCTTTAGGAATTCTTATGATTGCAAACTGCACACAGTTCTGTTTTTTTAACCTAGTTACGTTTACACAGACACGATTATTGGGCTAAAATTCAGGTATCTTTATTGGATTTCTTGGAAGCTGATAATCGCTTACATCATATTTAAGATAACGGAGTATGCTGTTTAAACGAGCACACACTGTGTGTAATAAATACAGTTCAAGGTGATGACGGAAACAGAGCCATCTGCAGTGGTCCAACAGCATCTGTCACATCACAGATACATAATGCTCTCTCTCTCTCGCTCACACACACACACAATGCTGTCTAAGTAAAATTTAATGTCTTCCATTAAACTATATCAGCACTGATGATTTATGTCATTTCTTTATTACTCTTTTAATCTTATCGCTAGAAATAAAAAAACAGTCATGAGGACAATCTAAAGAGAAGCACAAGAGGATGAGTGAGACAGCCAGCCAGAGAGAACGACAAATGAAAGGAGAGAGACATATTATGGTTGTGAATACATAACCTCAGTGTGATGATGAAAGTGTGGATGAAACTCCTCTGAGATGTAGAATTATGTGAGAGTTATGTGTGTGTTTTATGATGTTGAGTGTTACATCACCGTGGAAAGAGATGGGTATTATTTCACCTCCAAACCCAGAGGAACACACTCCAGCTGAGATACACACACACACACACACACACACACACACACCAATTACTCTGTCCCTAACAAGCTCCTTAAGTGGCGTCCTGTTTGAATTTCTAAGTCCATCCAAATCCAAGAGAAATTACGGAGGCAGCGAACCCACAGCAGTATTTTAGCGTAGATGATTTGAGCCGTTCTAGTCAACATCACTCGCATTAATGACATAAAATAAGTAATTGGATGCCAGCTTGGTGTTTCGGATCAACCAAACCCAGCATTCAATCCTATACAAAGCCATTCAAATTCACCCATAAACATGTCTAAACAAATCCAAATCCAGCCTAAACATATCGAAACCCATTCAAAATTAAGCCGAAACCAAACCAAACACATCCCTACTCATCACGAAACATACTAACCCAAGCCTAGGCACATCTAATTCCAAGCACAGAGCGTAAATCAATCAAAATCTGTAAACTCTGTCTAAACTCGTTCAAAGTCCACCTAAACCCATTCAAATCCACTTCAGGAAAAGTCAGCCATGTCATGTACATGTTTAATCCCTCCGTCTCTCCATCGAGAAATCTTTTCATCTCTGATTACACATGAAAGCGACAGCCACAACTGTAAAAACAGATACGCACACACACACACACACACACACACACACACACACACACACACACACACACACACACACAGGCCGAGTACGCACTTTTAATACCATCAGAGTGTTGGTATTATTGTGTGAGGGGATTTGCATTCAGATATCATTTTCCCAAGTCAAAAAACACCAAAGGCAGAGAGAGAGAGAGAGAGAGAGAGAGAGAGAGAGAGAGAGAGGGGGACAAACAGTGAGACAGAGAACACCAAAGAGACAAAGGGACAGAGCGAGGCCTAGATAGAGAGACAATAAACAAAGACAGTTCACATGCAGCAACAGTGATTAAAAACACGTAATGCAGAATGCATGGGATCTTAGTGATACACACACAAAAACACACACACATACACACACACACACACACACACACACACACACACACACAGAGCTCTCTCTTTCTGTCTTGTAAATGTGTAGCGCAAGCAGCAGCAGCCACAGATGTTTCCGTTAATGTAGGGTTCTGCCTCAACGCCTAATGCTAAATGCTCATTTTCCCTCTCATTTACATTCACACACACACACACACACACACACACACACAACCCAAATGCAATAATAAATCTAATGTAAATAATAAGTAAATCAATTAATACGCTACCAATATCTTAACATTATAATAATAATAATAATAATTATTATTATTATTATTATTATTATTATTATTATTAAAATCCTGTCCTGGAATTCAAATGGAACTTTCTGGTCTTAGAACCTTAGCGGATCTACTGCAAATAAAAATTCCAGTTTGATCTTTGTCGTCTCCTTTCAGCTAAATGTATTAATGATGTAGAACTTTATAATCGTCGTTTCTACACACACTATCTAAGACAGTGCCTTCTAATGTACAGCTTTTCATCATGTACACTTCCTCCTCCTAACCATCCTACCTAACCTCCACTCACTATTCTCTAGAAGAAAAAAACAAACCTGATTCTGATGTTACATAATGAAGTTCTTTAGCGCAAGGGTTCTCAATGTTTTGCAGGAACAAAAATTTCACAGTCCCCCAGTCATGACCGAATGTCAGATTATTTTCGCCAGAATATTAAATATTAAATACGTTAGGAATTTTACTGGAGAAATTACAGCTTTATGTTGCTAAGCATTTCATCCACACAAGCCAAGAGTGCAAAAAAAAAAAGATGTTGAAACATTTTGCGTCATATCAACAGCGGTTTTCTTAGCGTTGCTTCTTGGTTTTACTGAAGCCACGTTCCACTTGAATTAGAAATGGTTTAGGATTGTTTTTGGAGATTCGGTTCAGAGAAAATAAACTACACCAACAATTTCATCAACTAAATTTTAACATCATTTAAAACGGGTTCAACTGACGTGACCAGTCAATTTGGGTTATTGCAATAATTATGTAATTATAACTGCAACATCTATAACAACAGTATTTAACAGTGATATTAGAAGAACAACAACAGCAACAACGACAACAATAATAATAATAATAATAATAATAATAATAATAATAATCACATACCATCCTGGATATACTTAGCCAACCTAGCTCATATTTGGCTGCATTCAAGAAGAAGAATAAACATTACTGTGTTTGAAATGTTTAATGAGAGACACCAGCGGAGTACGCTGTAGTCTATCTGCAGATTTCTCTGCATAAATAGGCGCATTCTCTCCAAATGTTAGCACTTTACAGGTGTATCTAAAAGACTGCTATATTCTGGAACGTATATTTCCGATTAATTTAAGACACACACAGGACCGGGAGCGAGGCCCACTTCATGAAATCTGGAATTGTCTTCCTTTTCTGTTCGATTAGATCTTCCCTGCACACTGTGTGTAGCTAATCGAGACTCGGTTTCAAAGAAATTACACATCCAGTGCTACACGTGATTTAAAAAAAAAAAAATCAATATTAACATTTCATTTCAACTGAACTAATATGGTCGCCTAATACGGAAAAAAAAAAAGCTGATCGAAGAGTGTGTTCATATGGGAAGTTTTTCTACCTAATGCGTGCAATTGCAAACAACTCCAATGTGTGTGTGTGTGTGTGTGTGTGTTTTTTCTGTGCAGTTAACGAAGAACAAGCTCACAAACTAAATTTTAGCATCATTGCTACCCATTCAATTTCAGTGACCAGTCAATTAGGGTTATTACAATAATAAGCGGATAATAACTATAACAATTATAACAATAGCAGTCAATCATGACATCAATTCTTCTCCCAGTTCTGAAACCAGAAACACACCCCTAAGTTAAATAATCATCACTTTGGTGTGTTAGCTGTCTAGTATTCTGTGCCTGTCCTTTTTCTACTGCGTTACAACTATCCAGGGTCGAGCAGAGGAGCATCAGGTCCTCCCTTCCTAACCTTCTTTGGTAGTTTCCTCTCATCACAGTCGTCTTCGGCGCACTCATTATGAGTCTGGATCCAAATTAGTGTAAAGCCGCTCTGTCACAACAACTGCTAAAATAAAATTTTAATGAATCCCTGAAAAAGCGTATCCACCCAAAAGCAGCTTTTGTAAAACGTGCATTTACTCAATGATCCAGTACGGTCAACATTAATGTAAATCTGGGTTACTGTTAATGCTTTTCTTACAACTTTATTTGTATAAAATGAAAAGAAATCCAACTACATTACCTTCATTCGTTCACATTTTTAACATACTATACATTTTGTAAATCAGGTTGAATCGTACTGTTGAAATGATGGTACCAATAGCACTGTAACGACCTGGACATCATGTTTTATAGGAGTGTTTACCGAATCATAACCTTTTTCATCACTGTATACCCGATCATGGATTCTGTAGAAGTATCTTTACAGAAGTGTCATGTTTTACAGGTTTTAAAGCATACACTATAATGAAAGGACCATGCGTTTTGTTGTTGTAGTTGTTGTTGTTGTCTTTTTTTTTTTTCTCCTGCAAAAGTTTTGCAGATCATTCAGATCTTCTGCGTGAGTCCATTAAAGAAAGCTGAACAGCCGAAAAGAATAACTGTCCAGAAGTTTCAACAAACACACAAAAAAGACTTCAATATGGAAATTAAAAAGAATCTAAAAGCAAATCTAGTCCGTATTAACTTGTATTGCATGTTGCTTCAGACTTTGCTTGCTTGGAAATGTTTTTGTTGTTTGTTTGTTTTGGGAGGTTTTTTATCACCAACTTAAAAATACTCAATTTCATACAAGTCTTTACTTGGTGCAAAAATCATGCCTAGAAAAGAAAAAGTGCACTTTATTTTCAATATCTAAAAAGAAAAATGCATGACACAATAATGCAAATCAATCAATTTTGCAAACACAACTACAGCTAAGAAACTTCCAGCACTTCCAGCACAAGTCAAATTCATAGCCAAGTTGTTAACACTATATGTCTCACTTATATATGTATCCATGCTGCTTCTTTCTGAGTCTCGGCTACTGTAATGCACTTTGATTACGCAGATAGTTTTCTAATCTAAATATTACATCACACTGCAATATCTTGTTCAAAATACCACGCACAGCTGTTTTATTTTCTTGTTTTGTTTTAGATATATTTTTGAAGTGGTGTATATACTAGCCTACAGTGCATGCTCATGAGGACCATCTCTCTAATGTATATGTGATGTTCCTGTACCTGCAGATTTCCTGGGTTCTCTCTGTTTTCTCCTCGCCATCCTTCTGTCTGTGCTGATCTTCTTGTGCAGGAATCACGACACGAACACACACACACACACACACACACACACACACACACAAACCGTTTCTCTCTTTCAGTCGGAGCAGCAATAACAAGTACAAACAAACAAACAAACATAAATCAAACTCCGGTAAAGTTCACTCTGCGGTGCGTAACGCGCGGTGCGTGCGGTTTGCGTGCGGTTTGTTACTCATCCAGACTCAGTCAGCGGTTAAACACACGGAAATCTCACACAGCATCATGCCAGACTGATAAAGAGTCATCCTCCTCTTCAACATCATCATCATCAATGCAGAAAAAACTGAGAAAAAATGAGGAAACAACTCCACCACCAACCAGAAAAAAGGGGGCAAAAACTTTCTGAGGTTTTTTGTTGTTGTTGTTGTTTGTTTAATCCGCTGGTCCTTTAAAAGCCGCTGGAAGTGTGTCCCAATATATCAATATTGCACATTTCCGATATTTTAAAATACAAACAGAAAGAGTGTTAAATACGGTACAGAAATCCAACTGTGCGCATGTATGTGTGTGTGTGTGTGGGTGTGAGTGTGTGTGTATGTGGAATCCGCGCTAATGGCTCTAGTACACACGTGCACACACACACACACACACACACACACACAGACCTCGAGCCTTTCCCTCAGTTACACTCCTCCTACTGCTTGCATATTTATATTTACACACATATATATTTCTATATTTACACTGGCTAATTGGCCACAGATGGATAATTTGTTTTAAATGTAGGCTGTTGGGTTATAAGTCAACCTGCTTGCTTTGAAACATTATTTTTGCAGGTTGTTATGTTTTTATAAAATTGTATTAAAGCATGCATGAATTAAATTTTTAGAAGTCTGCAGTTTGTATATTACAACAACAAGAGAAAAAAAAAACACCTGGCCACCAAATCCGTTAACACTGCAGTGTGACATGCGATGCAGTATTTGTAATAAATATCATTATCATACAGGTATCTTTTAGTGGAAGCTTATTGCCAGGTTGGTGCTATGAATTACAAGGAACCCTAGCAGTTAGCTGGAGGTATACAGAACCATATTTACAGATGTCATTAGCATTCCAGTTTAGCACTCCTAACTAACAGGGGCAGTAAGAATCACCTGGATAACTTAGCAGTGCAGACTTCCTGAAGCAGCATGTCTTTGAGTAATGTCCATCAGGAGACATGTCAGAGTAGGGGCTTGGTAGTCATGTCCACCAAGAGAGTCCCTCGGTGACAGATGAACAGTTGGTCTGAGGAATGGATGGCCACCTTCCAGTTTAAAGAGTACCATAGGGCACAACAAGGAATGCTCTGCAGGCTGGCGTTTTATGGAACACTGCAAGGTAAATCTGTTGATGTACAACATTGGGTGATATGACCTTGGGCAGAAATCCTGGGTCCAACCACAAAGTCGCTTCAAAGTCTTCTGACCACCAGACACAAGGTGAGCTTAGCAGCAGAACGTACAGTTGTCATACTTTTTTTAGTTGAAGTGATTATTAGCAAAAAAAGAGAGACACTTTTAAGAGAGACATCCATGCCAATTTGTCAGCTTGCATAGGCTCGTAAAGCAGGGTCTTAATGGACTCCAACAAAAGACAGAGAGCCCATGGTGGGCTCATGTGAAATTGTGGTGGATGAAGGCAACTCACACTGTTGAGAAAAGCTGCCATACATTTATGAAAGGTAGCATTTTGGGAATTGGGCAATGCACCAGTCAATGATATGCACACCATTCACAGAATAGCTTCCACCTTAGCATACTAAGCCTGTCTACTCGGGACTCTTGTGTTGGAATGTTTCTTGGACTGCTATGGTCCAGCCTTCAGTTCAATATTCAAATCTACAAGCACAGATGACCTGTGCATAATTTCTCCAGCCATATGGGACAACAGCTCTGCTTGGGAAACCGAGGTCTTACCAGCCATTTCAGGATCACAAGCAGAACTCTGTGGCCTAGCTGCAGAATTCTGTGTAATGTGGGAAGAACCAGTGGTAGAGGAGGACAAGTAGTAGATGGTGGAGACAGCTGAGAACCACAATCAGCAATGTGTTGACTTGGCATCGGAAAGAGATACACTTGTACCTTGCCAAACCTTTCCAAGATCTTGGATGTCTCAGAAGAAAAAACTGATGGCCAAATAGACCACCTTCAATGTGGAGGTTGGGGGTTGGAGGCCAAATTGAATTTTGTATCCCTGTGACATCAAGACCCATCAAGATGCACTGATCTGATGGATTCACTGCCCAGTATGCAATATTTTTGCCTGAAACGCATCTGTTGCCAGCCTTCACAAGTTTGCTCCATGGGACCCTTTAGTGACAAGAGGGGGAGCTGTTACAAGATGGATGCTAGATGCCTGACATTAATTTTTTCTAGCAACATATGAAAACAAAATGACAGGGCCATTTCCCATTAATCGCATACTGAAAGTTATCATGAAATGAATAGCACTCATTCACCAAAAGTGTAACTGAGCTAAATGGGGTATTTCAGGAGTAGCCATGGCCACCCCAGGCCACCCCTTAGTTCTGCCGCTGTGCAATCACTTTAATACTACCGGTCAACTTATTATATGAATTTTTAACATTGTTAACAATTTACCTCTATCTGTTTTTGTCCTAGGGGTTCGACTGAATGGCTGGACCTCAGGCTTTTAAAAAAATGTTGTCATCAAAATAATATCAACATTTTTTCTGATACATGATACAATATAATAAAAGTCTTTAAATTAAGGTTAGGCTTATCGCAATTATCATTATGACATTTTATCACTTATTTTTCCAAGAAATTATACTGGAGTACAGCACTTCTTGCTGTTTTTCTTGCTCTGAGCCAAAGCCTCAGAGCTGCTCTTTTCTGCACTCCAATCCAATTTAGGCACTGGTTACATGATTGTGTACTGTACTTTTAACTGAAAGATCATTTATTTCATGTGTCTTTGGTGTTTCAGATGGTTGTTCCATCTGTAGAAGGTAGGAGGTTCACTAAAAAGAGGAACAAGCTTGGGATCATCCTGGAGGTTTATAAAGGATTTTTTTTATACATATAATTGTAGCCATTGCTACATAGGATGATAAGTGAGCACCAGGTGAATGTTCTTAGCAGTGGATTATTTATAGGTCAGTGCATCTGGGGTAACACATGCCATGGCATCTTCTATGACTTCCTTAGGAAATCCACAGTTGTAAAATATCTTTAAAAATTTCTTGGAGGAAGTCGTCTTTGTCTATGCAGATGTGTCACAACTCAAAAAATTCTTGGTAGACGAGAGTAGTGAATTTAATTTTTTGCAGTTTTTGGGATTTGTATTGGAGCGCACAGTGGCTTAGTGGTTAGCACGTTTTCCTCACACCACCAGGGTTGGGGGTTGATTCCTGCCGCTGCCCTGTGTGTGCAAGGGGTTTCCTCTGGGTACTCCGGTTTCCTCCTCAAGTCCAAAGACATGCATTGTAGGCTGATTGGCATGTCCAAAGAGTCGGTAGTGTGTGAATGTGTATATGATTGTGCTTGCGCTGTATTGGCACCCTGTCCACCACCTTGTGCCCTTTGCACCTTGTGGGATAGGCTCCAGGTTCCTCGTGACCCAGTATAAAATGGGTGGGATTTATATTTTAAGTCAAATTGAGGGACAGTAGGAGTATTACCTACACTCAACCTTTCCCATATATCAGCTAATTCTGACCATTCTTCTTGGACATTCTTAACATTTTTACAAAAGCTCATATACCTGAATACTACATAATATGCATTATAATTGAATTATAAATTCATTTATGGACAATTTCAATTATTTCCTAAGCATTTTTCCATAGGTTGATTAGTTGTATCCCAAAGGGAAGCAGAATGACAGGAAGAGGAAGTGAGCTAGTTAAGAATTACAGCACAGTGACCTGCTAAAGATAAGAGCAAAAAAATACAGCTTAAACTCTGGGTTTAATGAAAAATAGGCTAGTCAAAACGACAAAAACGAATAATTTGGTGCTTCTGATACGTTTGGCGTGTAATTAAATGCTCGACAAGCTGATACGAGCTAGCAGAGTAAGCTAGCCAGGCTAACAGAGGATAATAAAGTTAGTGCAGTCCCTGCGGTTCCGTCCCAAACCGGATATTCGAGTCTGGTAGCAGCAGGGTGTTGTATTGTTGTCAATAGTGTACTATTTAGTGAGCTAGTGTTCGATTTTGGACGTGACCTTATCCATTATTTTGGGACTGGAAAACTTGTTTCGTTTGCCCGTGGTGTAAACATGTCTGTTAGGCTGATGTGTAAATCTGTGCCCAGGTGTCGCTGGGTTTTTCAGACGCGTTTTCAAAAGCGTTTTATTATCGACATGTCCTATTCACATCACTTTATGGATGATAAACGCTCGTCAATACCGAGCAGTATGAAGAAGATGATGGTAACGAAGCGGAGCCCCAACTTCCGTGAAGCTGTTTTCGTGCAGACATGTCCGGTTCCGACGCCGAGAGACCGCGAGCTGCTCATCCGGAACCGGTCAGTTCACTGGGTTTCAGACAGCTTAGCATGTTAGCACCTGCACATAAAGTAAACAAACAAATACACAAGTCACAGAATTCCTGGAAATTCAAATACGCAGGACCAGAACTAACAGCTTGCTTTAAAAAAAAATGTTTTGACTGGAATTTTCTTTCAAAACATTAATTCATACAACTTCATTAACGTCTTTATGCTGGTCAGGGTTGCTGTGAATCCGGAACCTATTCCAGGAACACTGGGTATGAGACATGAACACACCCTAAACAGGACACCGTGTACACACACACACACACACACACACACACACACACACACACACACATTTGTTTACACACTTTATCATACCCCATCAGCCTTCTGGCATATTTTTGGGAGGTGGCAGGAAACTGGATGATCCAAATGTAACCCACACAGACACTGGGAGAACATGTAGAGAACTCTACACAGACAGTAACCTTCAGTCAGGATCGAACCAGGGACTCTAAATCACTGTACAGCCCTGCGTCATAATAATACACTTCAATGTTTCCTCCCTTAAATTGGTGTTTAGTGTGCTGGAAGTTCCTCCTGTCTATTAGAGACACTCTGGAAACTTGTGATGGTTTTATTTAATTTCATTTCAGTGACTCAGGAGGATCCTGAACTAACAAATAACAGCAGGGTAAATTTATTTATTTCAGAAATAAATCATGTGATTTATTTTTGAGTCAACACCCGAAATGCAGTGCCTTCCTGTAATATCGGCACCTTTGGTATATATGAGCAAAGAAGGCTGTGAAAAATTATCTTTATTGTTTAACCTTTTGATCTTTTTTTTTTTTTTAAATTCACAAAAATACTTTGCTGTCATGGATATCAAACAATTGCAAACAAAACAGGTTTCTCTCTCTCTCTCTCTCTCTCTCTCTCTCTCTCTCTCTATATATATATATATATATATATATATATATATATATATATATATATATATATAAATAAAAATTGTCCTACCTCCCTTTGCCAAGATAACAGCTCTTCTCCTATAATGCCTGATGAGGTTGGAGAATTCATGCCAAGGGATCTGAGACCGTTCCTCCATAAAGAATCTCTCCAGATCCTTCACATTTCAAGGTCCACACTGGTGGACTCTCCTCTTCGGTTCACCCCACAGGTTTTCTATGGGGTTCAACTCAGGGGACTGGGATGGACATGGCAGGACCATGATTTTGTGGTCAGTCGATTGTGATATATGTTTTGGTGTTGATTTGTGATGTATGTTTTGGATCATTGTCCTGCTGGAAGATCCAACCCCGGCCCATTTGAAGCTTTCTGGCAGAGGCAGTCAGGTCTTCATTTAATATCTGTTGATATTTGATAGAGTCCATGATGCCATGTATCCTAACAAAATGTCCAGGTCCTCTGGCAGAAAAACAGCCACAAAACATTAAAGAGCCACCACCATATTTAACCGTGGGCATGAGGAACTTTTCCATGGCTATCACTATGGCTATCCATGGCTATCACTATGTGTGTGCCAAAAATCACCTCTGGTGTTTATTGCCAAAAAATCTCTATTTTGGGTTCATCTGACCATAGAACCCGATCCCATTTGAAGTTCCAGTAGTGTCTGGCAAACTGAAGACGCTTGAATTTGTTTTTTGGATGAGAGTAGAGGCTTTTTTCTTGAAACCCTTCCAAACTACTTGTGGTGATGTAGGTGACCTTGTATTGTAGTTTTGGAGACTTCCTGACCCCAAGACCCAACTAACTTCTGCAATTCTCCAGCTGTGATCCTCGTAGATTTTTTGGCAACTCGAACCATCCTCT
This sequence comes from Ictalurus punctatus, assembly GCF_001660625.3. Taxonomy (NCBI): domain Eukaryota; kingdom Metazoa; phylum Chordata; class Actinopteri; order Siluriformes; family Ictaluridae; genus Ictalurus; species Ictalurus punctatus. The sequence goes on from NC_030435.2 coordinate 4,680,077, forward strand.
TCACAGTGCATTGAGACGATATAGACACACGTCCTCTTCCAGGTTGATTCATAACATTTCATTACATAACATTTCCAGTTGACTGGAACTTCTTAATTATTGCCCTGATGGTGGAAATGGGTATTTTCTATGCTTGTGCTACTTTCTTATAGCCACTTCCCATTTTGTGAAGCTCAACAACCTTTTGCTGCACATCACAGATATATTCCTTGGTCTTACCCATTGTTATGAATGACGAAGGGAATTTGGCCTATGTGTTACCTCATATTTATACCCCTGTGAAACAGGAAGTCATGGTTGAATAATTTCCTGTTCTAAGTCACCCAGGTGTACTAAAATATTTAAAATATCAGTGGGAATATAATTTAAATATAAAGGTTTTTTTTGATAAACCTGTGTTATGTGTGCAATTGCTTGATATCCATGAGAGCAGAGTATTTTTGTGAAATTTTTTAACAAAAGATTAAACAACAGGGACATTTTTTCACAGCCTTCTTTGCTCATATTTACCAAGGGTGCCAATATTAGTGGAGGGCTCTGTAAAAAGTGAGAAAATCTGATTTGTTTGTTTGGACTGTACTAGCTTTAATGACATCCAAAGGTACGTTTATACACAGTCACCAGTCGCTGTGCTATGAAGTCGCCAGTAGGCGTTCCTACTACTGGTTGCCATAGTAACATAGCAATCCTGCTCTCAGGTTACAGCCTATATGGCGTTTCACATGTACTCCCTTTGTTTTCATGGATTTCTTCGGGGTTCTCCCATTTCCTCTCTCAAAAACATGGCGGTAGATGGATTCGTGACTCTAAATTGCTCCCTTAGGTGTGAATGCATGCGTATTCCCATCTCGTATTCCCACCCAGTGTTCCTGGGAATATCTCTAGATCCACCTGACCAGGCTGAAGTTGAAGATGAGTACATTTTATTTAGCTAAAAGATTTATTAACAGTATAAATATTAAGATATATTCACAGTAGTGTACAATATGAAGCACCAGTCTGAACAAAGTCTATAAGTCACATTAGTACTGCATCATATATCATTTGTTAAAAAGGGCTGCAATATATAACTCATGGTTTCTTACTCTTCTCTCTTTAGATACGTTGGCATAAACGCATCTGACATTAACTACTCAGCTGGCCGTTACAACCCCTCAGTGACCCCTCCATTCCCAGTAGGGTTTGAGGGTGTAGGAGAAGTGGTGGCATTGGGTTTAAGTGCCAGTTCCCATTTTACAGTGGGCGACAAGGTGGCGTATTTCAACGAAGGCGCATTTGCCGAATACACACCCGTACCTGTGAAAAATGTGATTCCGTTAAAGGAGTCGCAGCCAGAAGCGTTAGCGTTGCTTGTGAGCGGAGCAACTGCGTCCATCGCCCTGCAGCGTCTCGGGGAACTTAAACAGGGGGAAACAGTGTTGGTGACGGCTGCCGCCGGAGGAACCGGACACTTTGCCGTCCAGTTTGCCAAGATGGCTGGGTGCCATGTGGTAGGCACATGCTCCTCCTGTGAGAAGGTGGAGTTTCTGAAGAGCATCGGCTGTGATCGGCCAATCAACTACAAGGAAGAGGACTTGGCCTCAACGTTACGCAGGGAGTATCCTAAAGGTGTGGATGTGGTGTATGAGTCAGTAGGGGGCGCCGTGTTTGACCTGGCCGTTAACAATCTGGCCCAACATGGCCGCCTGCTGGTGGTGGGCTTCATCTCAGGTTATCAGAGCGAATCAGGCCTGCAGCCTGTCAAAGGAGCCACACTTCCTGCCAAACTCCTGCAGAAATCAGCCAGCGTGAGGGGCTTCTTCCTGCCTCACTTCATGTCAGAGTATACGGCGTGTATGCAGAAAGCAATGCAGATGCAAGAGGAAGGGAAGCTTTTGTGCGTCATCGATGATGGACAGCTGGACAAGGGAGGGAGATTTATAGGACTGGAGTCAGTGTACAGAGCAATAGATTATATGTACGCCGGAAAGAACCAAGGCAAAGTGGTGGTGGAGCTTAGTCCTCCCGACATCTGAGGAGAGCGTAAACTGATAGATCAAATCAATAACAGCTTTTTTCAATGAACATATGTTGTGTCCAAAATACGTCTTATTTTGCTATATATCAGAAAAAGCCTGATTAATCTAATGAACAGCAAATTGTAATCTATGTTTATTAATAAAGAGCTTGTAAATGAAGTATGTTTTAAATGTCCCTGGTCATTTGTTGCACAATTCAATAGCATCAATCACTTAAAATGCACTTGATCACCAATAAACATCTGGCACCTGTCTTTGCACGGTCTTTCGTAGTCATGTTTGGTGATTAGAGAGACCTGTTAGCTGTACTCATGTTTGATGCACCTGAAACGAAGAGGGCTTCGACTGAATGCGAATTGTGATGATATCACATGACGCGTCTTGGCCCAAATCTCCGGAAAATTAGCAGTAATTTTGAAACATTGCAAGCTCATCGAAATGAGTTTGCTTGTTCGTTTCTGCGATCGCAAAATCCTGGATGGACTGGTTGTAATACTGATTTAATCCTCTGATTCATAGGAATTCCTCTTTTTAGGAATTCCATCATTCAAGTTCACTCGTGTAGTCAACATAAAGAAAAACAAATTAAAATGATTTATCCGACGTGAATCTTCAAGCACTCGATCGATCATTCCTAATGAAGCGTTGTGTTCAAGAAGCTGAGAAGGAACATCATAGTTATATTTTTCCATATGGCTTGGTGGCACAGTGGCATCCCTGGTTTGATCCTGAGCTTACTGTTTATGTGGAGTTTCGCATGTTCTAACCGGTTCCGTGTGGGTTTCCTCCAGGTCCTCCAGTTTCCTCCCACCTCCCAGAAACATACTGAGAGGTGGATTGACTACAGTAAATTTCCCCTAGACCTTACACACAGCGTTCCCAGGATAAGCTTTGGATCAACCATAGATTACTGAATGAATGAATTCTTTTTAGGTTAGGGCTGCACAATGTTTATTTATTTATTATTTTTATTGCATTTGTATTTCAATTACTTTAGTAATTTGAATATTAATAAGCTCGCACTTTTATGCCGGTCCAGACTGAACATAGAATTTTAAACAATTCATTTTTCCCCCCTTTGAATGTCTAAATTTATTTATTTATTTTTTTTTTAAAATGACAATGAGTGATGTAACAATAACAGAAAGTGTTTTGAAAGCAGAATGGAGTATAATAGAAAAATAAATAGTGTAGCCTGTGGAAATCAAGACGCATAAAGAATCGATTTATAACCGCATCGTAGCACCTTGAAACAAAATTAAAACAATTCATAAGAGACCACAGAGACACCTTAGTGTGTAAATATTTACACAAAATACTGCTCATTAGTGCTGAACCAGTGCTGTGAGTTATATAGTCGATTTTACTGCAGATACAGAAATTACATTATGTTGATATGATGTTAAGATGATGGAACGTCATCATTGTGTGAAATAAAAGAAATAATTCGTCAAAGATGCAGCCTTTGATAAATAATTAAAGGAAAACCCAATGTTGGAAATATGACACCCCACCCCACCCCCCACAATGTGTTACAGGTATCCTTCATTTTAGTAACTTTAATTTTCCAGGTTTGCGCTTGTTTGTCTGTTGTTTTTCATCGCTCAGTCTGGAAAGTGTGTGTGTGTGTGTGTCTTGACTTGTTGTCACATGTTTCCTGCTGCAGGTGTCACACACTAGCTCAGGTGAGATTTCAGCAGGTAAAAAGCCTCACACTCGACGCTCTAATAAACAAACACACACTGAATTGTAATAGTTCAAGGACACAGAATTTATATTCTCATTATGCAGTATGCTGCATTTTAGTTTATATTAACACTATATTTCATTTCCTGACGAGTGAGGATAGATTAATGCTAAATCTAAACTTACACGAGGCTTCCCTAATAGGATAGGTAATTACTAGTGCACATGTGAGGCAGCTGTGTGTGCCCTCCACCCTCCCGACGCTCCGGGCTACCCAGAGACCACACAGGCCATTATTACCTCTTTTTAAACGCCTGCTGTGTTACAAATTGTAATTTGCTCCACATTAGCTTTACTGCTGATCCTTGCATGAACTCCCAACCTTATTCAGTGCGCCTTGTCTCTTTTTTTCCTACATCGATCCATCTATCTATCTGTCTTACTTTCTTTTTTTTGGAGGGGGGCGTCAACCATCCATCCATCTTCTATACGACTTATCCTTTTCAGGGTCATAGGGAACCTGGAGCCTATCCCAGGGAGCATCGGGCACAAGGCGGGGTACACCCTGGACAGGGTGCCGGTCCATTGCAGGGAACAATCACATACATACACACTCACACACCCATTCCTACACTATGGACACTTTAGACATGCCAATCAGCCTACCATGCATGTCTTTGGACTGGGGGAGGAAACCGGAGTACCCGGAGGAAACCCCAACAGCATGGGGAGAACATGCAAACTCCGCACACCAGGGCCACGGTGGGAATCGAACCCCCGTGTGAGGTGTGAGGTGAACGTGCTGACCACTAAGCCAATGTGCGCACTGGAGACGTCAACCACAAGAAGCAAATAATTAGTAACCTGATAAAAAGACCAAGAGAGGTGTTTCTAATCTTCAGCTGTCCAGTTTCACTGAACATTTGCCCATGATTGCATCAGATTCCTGATCTTGGATGACAGGAGTGGAACCTGATGTGGTCTTCCATTGTTGTAGCCCCTCAAACATCGACATGTTGTGCATCCTGAGACCTGAGATGCTTTTCTGCTCACCACGGTTGTAAAGTGTGCTTATTATTGTAGCCTTTATCTCAGCTCAAACCAGCCTCCTCTGATTTCTCTCATCAACAAAGAAATTTCGCCCACTGTTCTCGACTCTAGAGATTGTTGCATGTGAAAATCCCAGGAGATCAGGAGATTCTCTAATACTCAACCCAACACATCTGGCACCTACACCCAAGCCATGGTCAAAGTCGCTCAGATTCCCATTTATTCCTAATTTTGATGTTTGGCGTGAACATTAACTGAAGCTCTTGACCCGTATCTGCATGATCGTATGCACTGCGCTGCTGCCACACGAATGGCTAATTGGACAATTGGATGGCAGGTGAGTGTATATAATATAATGTCTTCAAAGCTTGCTTTTTTCATGCAGCCGAATACTTTCCGAGTCTCGGTTTCTGATGTCTGGATCAGGATAGGTGTGAAGCTGCTCCGTTCTGTGACGACACCTAATGTTAAACTCGTCGTAGAAATAAAATTGGAATTGGGAAATTCGTGGCCGATAAAATTCCAAGGACAACGACATCATGGCGGGACCTGAAATGCCACGAGTACACACAGAAAGAGGAAAAACGCGCCATTCATAACCACTCATCGTTCTAGATTATTATGTTCAGTATTTTTTAATAGAATAATCCATGACAGGTTGATATTTATATCTGTACAGATCACTGTGTTTCAAAGCTCTAAGATGCTACAGTGTGTTAATGAAGTTGTTACTGTGTGTCTCCCTGCAATTAGCAGCTGTGTGTGTGTGTGTGTCTCTCTGGGTTTCAGAGTATGCTCACATTACCGCACCTTCACACACCAATTAATGTTAGAGCTCCTACACACGCCAAACAGCACACACCCACACACGTTTAATTGGGTCTTCGGTTTCAGTACATAGTAGCGAGAGGGTGGTTCACAGCACATATCCCATAATGCATTGTGGCAAGAACTCGCAGTTAAGTAATCTACATTGAACACACACCTGTGCTGATGGATTTCCATCTCATTTTAGGAACAGGAGGTAAACCTGTAAAGTAAACCAGCTGTGTTGTTGTTGTTGTTTTTTACACTTAGCTCAACATAAGGGGCGGAGCTTTGACATTCTGACAGGCGTTCGGGTAACATCGTAGCCGTGCATAGCAGTCTTACTGTGACGTGGGATGAGCAGCAGGTTTGGAGGACTCCTTCATGCTAGTCTTCACCCTCGTGGGTTGGTAGCTGTCGTGTGATGGGGAGAGCTAGCTGGTGGGTGGGAATTAGCAAGAGACCAATTTGGGTGAAAAACAGTTTGTGAGAACATTCTGAAACAGGATGTAGTAAAACATATCAGAAAATACAGAGTTCCAAGATTTCATAATGAAAGCACTAGTCTACTGTATTCTCAGCCCACGTGCCACAGAGGGTCTGGGATGTTTTAGACACTTCTCTGGCCATTAGCTTCAGGATCTTGAAGGCTGTATTATGACTGATCTTGGAACTTGCACGGTGTTTAAGATCCTCTGTGTGCTAATTTCCAGCAGGGAAACAGACACCACTAAACGATTCGTTTTTTCGAGGAAGACATAAACTATTTGCTAGTTTAAAAAAAAAAAAAAAAAAAAAAAACACTGAAGAGAATGATATTGTAAAAAGTTATTACAAACGGTTAGGCAGTCCTTCTGGGATTTTGCATTTTTATGAGCACAGAAATGAACACAAAATCAAGCAAACTCCAGAATATTTGGAGGCGCTTTGAATTTTTCTTTAATTACCGCAGATTTTCTGTGGATGTGGGCCAAGACGTGTTAAGTGACGTCAACAAAACGCGCGTTCAGCTAAAACCCTTTTCGAATCACGTGTGTCGAACGAGAGTACAGCTAAAAGGTCTCATTTACCAACAAACATCACTGTGAAAGACCGTGCAGAACAAAATATTTTGTCCAACTGACATTTTGCCAATTCAAATAGTTTTCCTAAAAAAACCCACAAATACAGTGTGAACTCAACAAGATCAAAGACTATTGGGAAAATATGGGTTTATCACAGACGAGAAGATAAGGAACTAGAGATTTACTGTGTGTGTGTGTGTGTGTGTGTGTGTGTGTGTGTGTGTGTGTGTGTGTGTGTGAGTGTGTGTGTGTGTTTGATGGTTAAAGGTGGACAGGTAGCAGAAGGAGGCATAGTGTGACGTGTCAGATCTCAGAAGGGGGGAGCTTTCTCTGTCTCTGTGTGTGTGTCTCTCTCTCTCTCTCTCTCTCTCTCTCTCTCTCTCACACACACACACACACACACACACACACACATTGTAATGAAACCAGTTTAATTTCACCTTGCTGTCACAGTTTCTCCTTTTTCTTTTTTCTCCGATCTGAGATTTTTTAAAGGTCATGTGACCGAGCAAGGTCAACAAACAAACAAACAAACAAAAATTAGGACGTTGAAAAAGTTTGTGTGTGTGTGCATGCACTTCTTGTCTTGTCCTGTCCTGTCCTCTCCCCCCTACTGACAGAAGCGCCTCCTTCTGAGCCACACACAAACACAGAAATTCGTTCTTCCACCGAAAAGGAAATGATTTACATAAAAACCCTGACTTGCTCTGCACCGTTAATTATTATATTATTTATATGTTATTAACGGGATGGTGTCATTGTTGAACTTTAACCTCTAAATAAAGTGTAGTGTAAAAAAAATAAGTTATCGTTTGAAGGAGAAACGCTTGTCATTGCTATTTTTTTTTTCTGCTCGTGACATTGGACACAAGCTGTGTTTATCCTGCAGCTTATCTCTCACACATTTCTTACAGAATCTCAGTTTTTAATTAGTAGAAGTGCAGAGATTAAATTAGACTGATTTTTTATTATTTTTTTTAATGCATTTGATACTACAGTCATGTGGAAAAAAATAAGTACACCCCATGGAAATTGTTGGCTTTTTTTTTTGTGACAGATTTGGACAAGCAAACATTTGATCATCTTTGAAACAGTGCCTATTAATGAAGTTGATAAGTTGATTAATATACTTGAACAAACTCACAAGGAAAATTAGATTTTCAATCATTTATTCAACAGAAATATCAATAGATGTGATATTCTTCTTTGGAAAAAGTAAGCACACCCTTGGCTTCAGAAGCTAGTATTGCCCCCTGAAGGGAATTCTCTTCTCATATCATGTACTCTCATATTATGAACTGCTATTAAGACACCTTAGATAAGGGGAATACTGGGTTATAGTTTCTGTTTGTGTGTCTCTGTGCTATCAAATACCTATGATGAATGTATTCATTTAATTACCTCTTTGAATAAGCTGATAAACCACCATCCTTTCTTATAGCTGACACATGTATTTTCTATATTTTGAAAAGACTTATTTTTGTACGCTGTGTGTTTTGTCTAAATCTGTCTAGCACCTGCGCAAGTAGAAACCCGCCTACGCAATGCTGTTAATATTTAGCAGGAATAACATCTTGTAGGTGTTTCGCATAATTGTTCACCAGTGTCTGACATCGGCTTGCTGGAATTTTTCCCACTCTTCCACGCAATAGTCTTTCAGTTTCAAGATAAGTGTGATCAATGTAGCGGTGTACTTACTTTTTTCTATTTGACCGATGTGTTTTTTTTTTTTTTTGTTTTTTTTTTGCTAATTTAAATTATGAAATTTATAACGAATTGTTATAACAATTTTATGTCATTTGATAGAGTGCATCAACTTTATTAATAGTTTTCACTGTTTCAAAGAGGACCAAATGTTTGCTTGTCCAAATATGTAAAAAAAACAAAAAAAAAAAAACAATAATTATTTCCATGGGGTGTACTTATTTTTTCACATGACAGTATATTTCTTCCCAAATGTTTTTGGGGATCAATAATAATTAAAAAAAAACATCTATCTAATTTACCATGTGCAAATATTATGTGCAATAATGTGTGTTACGGTAGCCATACGATGTAGCCTCACTGGTACAGAGAGTGAGACAGGTGTATTAAGACAGTGAGACAGCTGAAGTAGGTTTGTAACTCCTTCTCATTAGTGAACAGAGTAAGTGTTCATCTCGTTAAATTAACACACACCAGTGAAGACAGAACACACACTGTCTCCAGAGAGAGAGAGCGAGAGGCAGAAGACTTACTGCATTAAGTGAACAGGGTTACAGCTTTAATTGTTAAGACTTAAGCCCTTTAAACACTTACTATACATCTGTAGAGAGTTAGACATACAGAGACAGAGAGACGGAAGTGAGAGCGACAGAAAAAAATACAGTGTGGATGGAGAGGGTGAGTGTAAATGTAATGCAATGAAGGTGGTCTTCATGAGAAGCATGAATATTCATGATTTATGCTAATGAGACGTCTGACTGCACCAGTTGGTTCTCACAGGGACATTACAGTAAAGACATCATTAATTAGAACTGTGTCTCTAATTGAGAAGGTGAAACCCTGAACACCCCACCCACACAAACACTTTATTCTCTCTCTCTTTTTTTTTCGGTTTGGGACGCAGGGACTTTGATGTCTCTCTCGTCGTCATGGTGATTCTAAGCTGTGAAAGTAAAGGGTTAATGACACTGGTGATTAGAGGGACACACACATTCACAGTCTCAGTGTTATAGAGTATTGAGAACCGTAATTAGTCCTAAGAGAGTCATCTAAAGCCATTCAGGATGGCTGTCTCTGTCTGTCGTGGGTGTGTGTGTGTGTGTGTGTGTGTGTGTGTGTGCGCTAATGCTGATGAATGTCTGAATGATGATGTAACCTTTGCGGTGTGTTGATGTCATTAGTGTTTGGTTTGAGTGATGTAAATGCTGGTTGGGGGTTAAAACAGGATTTTAAATGTGGAGTGATGTAAACTGATGTAAGACAAATGTAAAGTAATAAAATAAAACGTAACAGGCTTTTACAAAGCCCTTGTACTGTAGAACGCTCGAAATGGTGCCACGAGGCCCACATTTTTCACTGTTGCTCAAAACGCTTGAACATGTTCTATTAATTACATTCTTAAACGTTTTCTATTGGTTGATTTGACACTTTGCGGTAGGATTTTTTTCCGAAAACCATTTTCGGATGAAAGTTTTTTTGGTACATCCCTCAATTGGGTACTTGGTTATGTTGCGTAGATGTTGCACGGAAAGTGAGACAGAAACGTCAGTGTATCGCTCAAGCAGGAAAATCGAGTAGAAGCAAGATCACTGGCCAGAACATTATTCAAAAACGATGAGGGAAGGGGCGTGGCTTCCAGGGGGTGTTAATATCGGAGAGTTCAAAACACCTACACTGCCGTGTCAGTCATTCTAGTGTCATGCCGTATGTCGATTGGTTCATCTGGCCCTTTTACTGAGTGGAAAGCGTTCTTTTGACAAATTTTTGAATAAAAATTTGATTGACCTGATTCAGATTAAACGTGTGTATGCACTGAATATCCTGGATTTTGGAATAGATGCTAGGTGGCTTTATCAGATTTCAGGAGTTAAGGGATTAATCCCACAAGATACTATAGTGTGCTGTTTACATTATGCTGTTGAGTAATCTGATTAAATATGAAAATCAGGTAAGGATTGTATTGTTAGTGTGTAGTTAGTATGTTCGCCTCGCACCTCTGGGGTTGGGGGTTCGATTCCCGCCTCCAACATGTGTGCACGGAATTTGCATGTTCTCCCCGTGCTTCGGGTTTTCCTTCGGGTACTCCGGTCTCCTCCTGCAGTCCAAAGACATGTAGGCTGATTGGCATCTCCAAATTGACCGTAGTGTGTGAATGGGTGAGTGATTGTGCCCTGTGATGGGTTGGTCCAGGGAGTCCCCGGCCTTGTACCGAGTTTCCTTGTGATTGTTGCAGCCAAAACTGTTTGGTTTTGCTGCGGGTTTCTTCCGAATTTACGATGCAAGTTTTTTTGTCCTTTTTTGCTGAAAACACACATGCACATGAATCAAAGTGGGCTTTGGTTGAATGTACGTCACATGATGCATCTTGGCCCAAATCTGTGGAAAATCACAAAACCCTCGAGGGACTGCCGAGTCCCCTGGGATAGGCTCCAGGCTCCCCTGTGACCCTGTTTGGGATAAGCGGTACAGAAAATGGATGGATGTTAGTGTGTATGTGAATATACGTAGTGTGCGCTGATTGGCCAGCTGTTGTAACGAGAGCTGCTATTCAACTTTCCCAACATTTTGTCAGTGTGTTTCAATGTGACACACTCAAAAACAGAAGTGAAACCACACACGCATTATTTATTTATCGTTGTATCAACATCATGAGTATTGAAATTCAGTCAAATGAACAAACGCACATTTCTTTTAACCACTCGCTATCAGGCATTTCAAAAACATCAGGAAAATCTGAATCTGATCTATAGAAGAGTTTCAACATGAAGTTTGTGTGTGTGTGTGTGTGAGAGAGAGAGAGATGTGTGTTACTCTTCTGATTTGAACTATTTAAATTGGATCATGCTCCTCACAAAGCTGATTGTACTTGAATGCAAGTCTAATCTTAATTTTAACAAAACACAAATCTATAGTTCACTGGTTTGTGTTTTAGCCCAGCCTCCTCAGTGCTTTGGCATCTGGCTCCACCCCCTTGGCTCACTGACTGTATCCACTTGGCCCCTTTCAATCTGGCCCCACCCTCTGTCTCCCTCGACCCACCCTCAGCCCCAATCAGCTTAAATGTTACATTTATGTGTTGGCATTTTTAGATACTTCATGCTTTAGATAGGAAAACATCTATGTACAACTACACTGATCAGACATTCCTCTGAAACAATATTAATTTTCATAATAAATCATCATCATCATCATCATCATCATCATCATATAACCTCCTACATCACACAACAGCAGGTTCAGCAGCTGTACTTTTAGTTATGTAAATAATTGGGTGGAGCCAGAAGTGTTGCATTGAAAAAGAGGTGGGGCTAAACTCTTCAGCCCTGCCACAATCATTCCTGAGCTTGTTGTTTAAGGCTGACTGGTTCATATGTGACTGGAGCCTCACTGGTCTGGTTTCCTGCATCGTCCACAAGCCCTACCTCCTGTCCAGACTCCGCCCCCTCACCCTGTGCATATTCGGCGCTGTCAGACACCTCTGTTACGATGTAATGCGTTCCCTCGTCGTTTACAATCACTTGTGTTAGCCCTTCTCTCATCATCAGCTGGCTGGCAGCAAACTGCAGGACTTCATCATGGGCGTGGCCCAACACCTGTACAACCTCTCCGTAAACTTGCACTGCCTCCTGGCCTTCCCCCTGGGCGTGTGCTTGTTGTTCAGTTGTGGTTCTGACGTCCTGCTGAGCGGCACCGTCCTGCTGGTCGATCTCGGACACTGCGCACAGCAGAGCGTCTAGCGCTGTAGAGGGCGCTGTAGCCCTGTCCTGATTGGTTTCATGCGATGTTTGCTCTACCCTCTCCAATGAGCCTGACGACTCCACCAGGACGTAGTTTTTGTGTGTGTAGGGAATAATGCATCCGTCCTGCGTAACCTGAAGCAGCTCACCGTTGACAGACGACATGGCCAGCGTTTGCAGAGTCGCAGCTGCCGATTCCTCCAGCTCCGCCTCCTCCATCTCTGTGCCCTGTAGCTCCGCCTCCTCTCTGTATCCCTGGATGATGATGACCTGCTGCAGTGTTTCGGCTCCTAAACGGCCCTCTTCTGGTGTGAAGGGGGCGTCGGCCTCCACGAACGACGACCCCTGACCTTTCAGCCGACACTCGAACGACTTTGATACAATTCCTGGACACACGAACACAGAATATTAAATCCAGCTCTCTATAGGAAACCCATGCACCATATATTTAAATTCTACTCATACTACTGTATTCATATTAAAAAAAAAAAATTCTCTCAGAACTGAAACAAGTCTTCGGTCTGTGTGTGAAGAAAGTCAGGGGAGTTCACTCCAATACCTGGGAAAGAAAAGTCTCAATTTCTGTCTGTCTCTGTCAACTTCTATTTTATGTATGAAAATGTTTGTGTGCGAAGGCAGACTCGGCTGCATACAGTGCAGCACTGACAGCTGTCATTCACACAGAGCGACAGAGTTTAAGATACAAACATCAACACAGAATGACAAACACGCACCCAGAGGATTCACAGCTGTCAATCAACCAGAGTGACAGCATACACACACACACACACACACACACACACACACACACACGCACAGGAGCCTCAAACACAACAGGGTTTTCATTCTCTCTAATTTTTCCTCCTGCGTGTATCAGATTTTATGCATAGTGTGTGTGTGTGTGTGCACGCACTGAGAATCAAATGCTCCATAAACTCAAACACACACACACACACACACACACACACACACACACACACAAAACCAGCTCATTCATAATGAACCATTTTCAGAGAGAGATGGACAGATGAATGAAGGGAAAGGTAAACAAGTGCAAAGAGGAAGTAGGTGGATAAATAAACAGCCAGTGACAGAGGGATGGAGTGTGTGGAATGGAGTGGAGTGGAGTGGACTGTGCTACCTGCGTGAAGGTAAGCGAGGTCAGGGTTCTCAATGTCGCGGTGTTTATCCTTAAGGTGGTTACGGAACTCGGATGGTGAATTGGTGCAGAAATCACAACGAGGGCAGTTGTACATCATCACACCCTCATGTTTCCCCGTGTGGAGGATGTGCTTACGGATATTCTCTGCACAGTTTGACCTGAGGGACAGAGACGGAAGGTAAGGGTGCAGGGAGTAGGGAGTAGGGTGTAGGGATTAGGGTATATATAGGGTGTTACCTGTAGTCACACCAGGGGCAGCGGTATGGCTTCTCTCCTGTGTGAACGCGTTTGTGACGGGTCAAATGAGACTGAGTTGTGGAGGCAAAACTGCAGAGATCACAACGGAATGGACGCTCGCCTACACACACACACACACACACACACACACACACACACACACACACACACAGAGAAAGATTAGTCACACAGTTGTATATGTATGAAAGAACATGTTTAGGTGTGTGTGTGTGTTACCTGTGTGTTGGCGCCGGTGTTTAGTGAGAGCATGTCGAGTTCCACCAGCAAAACCACAGAGATCACACAGAAATGACTTTTCACCTTAAAAAGAGACAGATTAACAACGAACCTTACATACAAACCACTCCAAACAAAAAAGAAGAAACACCCCCCCCATAGCTCAGCCATAATCTACACTCGTTAACAACAACCTTGTATATTAACCACACCCTCCGATACATTAACCACGCCTTCACAATTAGCCACTGATTAACTCATGCACACTGATCAGCCAGAACATTAAAACCACCTGCCTAATATCGAGTAGGTCCGCCTTGTGCCACTAAAACAGCTCTGACCCAATGAGGTATGGACTGCTCAAGACCTCTGAAGGTGTGATGTGGTATCTGGCACCAAGACATTAGCAGCAGATCCTTTAAGTCCTGTAGGGTGCGAGGTGGGGCCTCCATGGATCGGACTTGTTTGTCCAGAACATCCCACAGATGCTCGATCGGATTGAGATCTGGGGAATGTGGAGGCCGAGTCACCACCTTGAACTCTTTGTTATCAAACCATTCTTGAACAATTTTTGCAGTGTAGCAGGACACATTATCCTGATGAAAAAGACCACTGCTATTAGGGAATACCGTTGCCATGAAGGGGTGTGCTTGGTCTGTGACAATGTTTAGGTAGGTGGTACGTATCAAAGTGACATCCACATGAATGCCAGGACCTAAGGTTTCCCAGCAGAATGTTGCCCAGAGCATCACACTTCCTCTGCAGGCTAGTCTACTTCCCATAGTGCATCCTGGTGTCATCTTTTTCCCAGTGAAGTGATGCACACGCACCTGGCCGTCCACATGATGTGAGACCCTGAACCTGTCTCCGGTTCACCGGTTCTCCTACCTTCGACCATTTTTGGTAGGTACTACCCAGTCGTCTAGCCATCACAATTTGGCCCTTGTCAAAGTCACTCAGATCCTTACGCTTGAACATTTGTCCTGCTTCCAAAACATTGACTGTTCACTTGCTACCTAATATATCCCACCCCTTGTGGTTATGTGGTTACAGGTGCCATTGTAACAAGATAATCAAGGTTATTCACTTCACCTGCCAGTGGTTTAATGTTATGTCTGATCGGTATAAATTTATTATTATGTTAACCACACCCTCCACAAATTAAAAATACCCCCCTAAGAAATTAGCCTCATGTTCGATACCAACATCCCCCACTACACCCCCGCACAGATCCCTTCAACTCCACCCCTTAACAATATAGAAATTTTTCTTCTTCTCATTGAGTTTGCACACACAGTGTAAGATGGAAGATGCAGGAAGGATGTGTGTGTGTGTGTGTGTGTGTGTGTGTTTACCTGTGTGCGTGTTTACCTGTGTGCGTCCTGTAATGGTCCTTCATGGCCGAGTGTGTGAGAAAGGCATAGTGACAAGATGACCAAGGGCACTTAAAGGGTTTGTCTCCAGTGTGAAGCTTCATGTGGTTATTAAGGGCCCACTTCTCACTAAAACTCCGCTCACACAATTCACAATCATACTTCCTATACACACACACACACACACACACACACACACACACACGCACACAAATAAATCATCAAACACAACAGTAATATAGTAAAATTATATCAAGTACCAGAGTGCTACATACAGTGACCATTGAGACTGACTGCACAGAGAGACAGTGGTCTCTCTCCATGGAAAGTGCTGTTGGGTCAACAGTACTGATATGGCCATATAACAAAGCAACAAAGAGTAATGATCTTAATATTATACACACACAAACTCATACACTGCTGAATATGCAGCCAATTAATGCTCGCTATGTTTAATTTGAGCAATAATCACAATGTAATAAACACAGTTTATAATAAAAAAAAAACGGTTATTAATGTGAAATCATTAGTGTGTGATGATTTCTCAGCTCCCATGATACCTTGCATTAAGGGTCAGGATTATAATTAGGATTCATTTCTGTCATATTTCAGAATTTATTTATTGTGTCTCTGAAAAAAATTGTCAAACACAAACATACACACGTCTCCTTAGTGGTGTAAAAACATCCATCGGTTTCGGGTGATGGATAGATGGATTGCAGGGATGAAAGTATGTGATGCTTTTTGGTTGTAATCCATCTCTCTCTCTCTCTCTCTCTCTCTCTCTCTCTCACAAAGCAGAGTTCCTGCTCCCACACTCTCCCTTACTCCATTATTTCTGAATCTGTAGTTAACATTCAGCCTGTGACAGAAGGGAAGTACCACTGTTCCAGTTGCCATTTGTTGATAACACACTGTGGGACAGGACCGACCTGCTCTGTGAAAGCTGGTTCAAGTATTCGTAGACTCAGACACGGCTGTCACACTAGCTCAGACCCTTCAACACTGCCTGGGTCTGAATTCACCTACTTGGTCACATGAATTCATGGCAACACCAATGTGTCTGGACAATCTGCAGGAGGACATCTGAAGGAGCATGAGGAGGCTACCCTACCAACTACGGGCCTGGCCAGTACTTCTGGCTGAGGACAATGGAGGAGACGAGGTTCATCCCAAACCTGAGAGACCAGAGCCCCTTAATCCTACATCAATCCATTCCAAAAGATACAAGCTAAAGAGGTATTTGCATGGGAACAGCAAGTTAATGACAGCCTCAAACAATACAGGTTGTAGTGGAGAGGGATCTCTTATAGACACAACGTCCTCTCCCAACAGAGGACTTATTGTTCTTCTTGTGCTTTGAATGGCATCAACTAACCTACTGGTGATACCCAGCTCCAAGACAGACACTGATGTATCTGGTACAGCAAACACTGGTGGACCCTTGCAGGACTATGGGATTGGTTCCACAAATGGTCCAAAATTGTGGTATGTCAGT
This sequence comes from Ictalurus punctatus, assembly GCF_001660625.3. Classification (NCBI taxonomy): domain Eukaryota; kingdom Metazoa; phylum Chordata; class Actinopteri; order Siluriformes; family Ictaluridae; genus Ictalurus; species Ictalurus punctatus. Next base: position 4,696,650 of record NC_030435.2, read on the forward strand.
GCTGCAATGTAACAATACCCTATAAGTCAAGAGCTGTTTCCCTTTGTGATCCCACTACATCACCAAGGTTCCCCTTGAACACCGCAGCAGGGATCTGCATGGACCACTGTCACTTCAGTGCAGGAACATCGATGAATCTTGGTGATCTTCAATTACAGCACTGACTACCCTGAGGTACTGGCATTTAAGGAAGCCACCAAGAGTATACAAGAAAATGTGGTTCAACCTATGGTCATAATGTCAAAGCCAGATAGATCTCTCCACTCCTGCAAATACTTTTGGGTGTTGAACGAGGTGTTGGAGTGATCCCCCCACTCCTGGAACAACATTGGGGTGCTGAACAAGGTATCGGAGTCATCTCTTCACTTCCCACTCCTGGATTTCTCCAGTCCTGCAACAACTTTTTCGTGAGCTGAATTAGGTGTCAGAGTCTGACACCTACTTGATGTCCAGAGTTGACAAGTTTGTCTGATGCCTTGCAAGCTCTAAGTAATTCTTAATAATTGATCTGGTTAGGTCGTGTTGGCAGTTACCCCTGGCCCCAAAAGCAGAGTCAAAGATCATCTTCAGCATCTCCAGAGGTCTAAGGTGGTATCGAGCCCTTCTTTTTGGTCTCCAAACGGGTATGTGAGTTTCCAATGGTTCATGGACATCCTTCTTTAAGCCTGTCACTGGTACTCTACCACATACTGTACCTAGATTATGCTGTGCATTCATAGACGTGCACCTTCTCTAGAAAGTGCTGGAGGCACTGAAAAGGGTTGGATTAACCGCCAACCCAAGAAAATGCTTCCTGGGCTTATACACTAGGCTCCCACTAGGCTTCCCAGAGCTTATACACTAGGCTCCCAGGAAAAGTAGAATAAGCTTCTTGCAGTCTACCAAGTCTACTAAGAACCACGTATGTGTCTTTCCATAGTTGGGGGGATACTTTTGTTACATTTAACCAGATAATGTATACACTGTGTACATCCTCTACAGGACTACATTACCCACATCACTATACACACAGTGACCATTGAGACTGACTGCAGAGGGAGAGATTGTGTGTGTGTGTGTGTGTGTGTGTGTGTGTGTGTGTGTGTGTGTGTGTGTGTGTGTGTGTGTTACCTCTCTTTTGGCTGGCCTAGTCCATGTTTTCCCAGCAAGTGTGTGTTCAGATGTTTCTTCATAACAAAAGCCCACCTACAACAACAACAGAGTGTGTGAGAAAGTATAAATGTACAGTGGTGCTTGAAAGTTTTAATTTTCTACATTTCTGCATACATTCCATCTAAACATCATCACACTAGTCCTACAAGTAGATGAAGAGAACCCAATTTAACAAATGAGAAACAAAATAATATACTTGGTCATTTATTTATTGAGGAAAATGATCCAAAATGACATATCGGTGGGTTGCAAACGTATGTGAACCTTTGCTTTCAGTATCTGGTGTGCCCCATCCCGTGCAGCAATAACCGTCATTCCTGTTTATTACACATAACTTTATTGATGGACTTTAATGTTTGGATTTCTTTATACCTGTGGATTTCTAGAGTAAATACCAAAGTCTGGTGAAAATTTCATGTGAAATGCCTCATTGGAAATATATTTACTGGAAAAAAATGTTGACGCATCCAATACTTATTTCTCTCACTGTATATAGATCATTCTGAAGGGTTCGCAAACTTTCAAGCAACACTGTATATGTGTGTTTGGTGTGTGTTCTCCTGAGTCAGTAAGTTGGCATTCATTATGTTTATCTCACATCGATAAAAACTCAGTGTTTTGGTTTTAAAAATGTTTTCACTCGTCCATTGAGGGCACTTAAAAAGGAAGACTAATACCACAGTATGACACACAAATACACACATTACAGCCCAAATGAACCTGGGTTAATTGAGCAGTAGGCTTTTATTAAAGCAATAATGTGTGTGTTAAGACAAGCTCAGCAGTGCTGTGCAAGAAGATGTAGTTAGACAAACTACAAGTTACTCTACAAAAACACCCCTCAGTGCCTCTGTGACCTAAACCAGTCAGATCTATAAAGTCTGATTATTATTAAGTTTGTACCTAATTTAAAAAAGTGAAACGATCTCTTTCAGTTAAACTAATAATTAATTATGAAAATATGCAGACTCACCCACAGAGGTGACATTTGTACTCTCTCATGCCGAGGTGTCTCTTTACGTGATTTCTGGCGTCTCCGAGTTGCGCCGTTGCAAAATTACAGATCTTACACATAAATGGCTTTGAACCTACAAAAAGCATATACAGATCAGAAAACGTGGAAAGGTGTGCTCAGAGATTTAGATCTTTTAGATTTATTTATTTAACCATATAACCACAGTAACCACTTTATCCTGGTCAGGGTCACAATGGATCCGGAGCCTATCCTGGGAACAGCGGGTGCGAGGCTGGAGTACACCCTGGATGGGACACCAGTCTATTGCAGAGCACCATGCACACACATTCATACACTTATTCACACCTAGGTGGCAATCTAGCACGGCCAATTCACCCGACCGCCATGTTTTTGGACAGTGGGAGGAAACCGGACAACCCGGAGGAAACCCAGACAAATGCAAAACTCCAGACAGAATCGAACTGGGGATCCTGGAGCCAAGTGGTGGCAATGCTACCTGCTGCACCACCATTCTGTACATAACACATTATTATTACTGTATACTGTGTGCTTGTGTAGTTCACTGTCCTTATTAGGTGTTATTGTTAGTGTAGAAGGAGACAGAGTGTGTACCTGTGTGTGTGCGGACATGTGCGAGGAAGGCCATGGAGTTGCTGCTCTTGCACACCTTGCCACAGTATTTACAAACGTTTCCAGGGTTCTCCTCTCTTTCGCGGTTGATCTGTTCCGTGTCCTCCATTACATACTTATTCACCTCACGCAGCAGCTCCTCGTGTTTCTCTTTGATGTGAACGAAAAGTTCTTGCTCCGAGTTGCAGGGCTCGTTACAGCGCACACACCGGAAGGCAGCGCCTCCGTCAGGCCGTTCGTCCACACTGCCGCGCTCCGTCCGCAAGTGTGCCGAGCTGCTTAGGTGTTGCTGCAGGCTGCTGTCCGAGTGGAAGGACTTCCCACATAGCAGACAGTGAAAGTGCTTCTCCTTCGATGAGTGTTTCATCGTGATGTGGACGTTCAGTCCGCTGAGCCCCTCCGCCAAAAACCCGCAGTCATCACACCGGACCCGCGTGCTCACTTCATGGCCCTCTGACATTTTTAGCATTTTTGAGGCTTGATGGAGGGATTTATACGACTCTCCGTCATCTTCGTCGCACGGTCCGTCTGTCGGCGCTTTCAAGGAAAAGACGCACTCGTCAAACGCAGTTGCTCTGAACACACGCTTCTCACTAGAGGGACTTTCAGCAGTCGTGTCACACACGTCCTCCTCTTCTTCGTCTTCTTCTTCATCGTCATTATTATAATCATCATCATCATCATCGTTGTTGTTGTTGTATTCCTCCTCACCCTCCTCAGTATTTGATGGATCAGGGAATTCTAATGAGTCTTGAGGGCCATTTGTATCTTCACTGGACTTCATCTCTGGGTTAATATTCAGCTCTTTCTCACCTGCACTTCCTTTTACTGCTGCTGCTGCATTTCCTGCATCGTTATTCAGATCGTCGTTACCACCAGAGTCTGGTTCTGGTTCCGGATCAATGTTCTGGTGCAAGGTTTTGTTGTTTTGCTGCGTGTTGTCACAGAGTTGCGGTTTGGTCTCAGTGTGTTGGTGCAAGTTGTCAGGATTTTGGTGTGCGTTTTCTATATTGTTGTCTGTGCTGTCTGATTGTCGGTTCGTGTTTTCAGCAAGTTGGCTGGTGTTCTCGTTGTGTTTATCCACCGTGTTGTCATGTTGGTGTGTGTTGTGCCGTTTCTGTAGGTATCTCTGGCGTTTGAGTTTGTGTTTCTCGGTCGCAGTGTGGCGTGACATCTCTCTGCGGGTCACTGCGTAATAACTGCATGCCAGACACACAAACTCGAAATCCCGCGTGTGTTTGCGGCGTACGTGCAGGGCCAGCGAAAGTGCAGAATGCGCAACAAAGTAACAATGATCGCATGAGTAAGCCGAGTCGTACTTGGGCTTTTTACAGGGAACATCACTTCCCGTTCCCTCCGTCTCTCCTGCAGTATCTGCATCATTTGGTGTTTCCTCCTGTGTGGCATTCGGGGCATTGTGCGATTTCTCGGTTGGCCCTGCCTCGCCGCTATGAGCTGGCTGTTCAGCATTTAGCATGATGACTGCCTCCTGTCCGTTGCCATCGCTCTGCACTCGTTTAATGTGCTTTTTGGTTTCGCAGTGCCGGTCCATGTCACCTTTGGTCACGCAGGAGTAGTTGCACAGTTTGCAGTGGAAACTGTACAGACGGCTGTGTTTGCGGCGGATGTGCACGCTGAGGTTTGTGGGATTGGAGGCCACGAGGCCACAGTGACTGCAGCTCATTACCTGAGACGACTTGGGCCTTCCGCGTTTCCGTTTGTGTGGAGCATTAGCCTCCAATAACTCTGCTAAAGTGTGTTCAGCTGATTCTGTCTCACGAACATCCTCACTGATGTCCTCACTGATGCCCTCATCATGTTCACTCTCCCCGTCTCTACGTTTTTGTTCGTCTGATAGAATGACAAGCACTTTTTCAACACACTGCTCAAACAGCGGGCCAATGTTTTTCTCCAGCGCCAAGTTTCGGTGGGACTCATCGCTCAAGTGTGCGCTCATCTCCTCTGCTGTGCAGGTGTAAAAACTGCAGCACCTGCAGTACAGACGCTCAAAACGCTGTGCTCCAGAGCCGAGCTGGTCTACAGGGGGTACACCAGAGCCGAGCTGGTCTACAGGGGGTACATCAGAGCCGAGATGGTCTACAGGGGGTACATCAGAGCCGAGCTGGTCTACAGGGGGTTCATCAGAGCCGAGCTGGTCTACAGGGGGTTCATCAGAGCCGAGCTGGTCTACAGGGGGTTCATCAGAGCTGAGCTGGTCTACAGAGAGTACACCAGTGTTGAGCTGGTCTACAGAGGGTACACCAGTGTTGAGCTGGTCTACAGGGGGTACACCAGTGCCGAGGTGGTCTACAGGGGGTACACCAGTGTTGAGCTGGTCTACAGGGGGTACATCAGAGCCAAGCTGGTCTATAGGGGGTACACCAGTGCAGAGCTGGTCTATAGGGAGTGTATCAGTGCTGAGGTGGTCTATAGGGAGTTCATTAGTGCTGAGCTGGTCTATAGGAGGTACACCAGAGCTGAGCTGGTCTATAGGGAGTTCATTAGCGCTGAGCTGGTCTATAGGGGGTGCGTCAGTGCTGAGCTGGTCTATTGGGGGAACTGTAGATTTCACTTGGTCTTTAGCAGGCAACTCCTCTGCAACATTTTCAACTGTGCGTGTTTCCTCTGCATCTGTCGTTCCCATCGCCTCGGCATGCAAGCTATTGTGTTTCCTCCTGCAGTGGATTTTCAGAGCAGTAGGAGTTTTAGCCACAAAGTCACACTCACGACACGCACGGCCATTATTCTCCTCTGAAGAGGCTACAGAAGCTGTGTGCGCGCGTTCACACTGACTCGAAGTTCCTTCATTTTCACCATTATCTACAGCGCAATCAGGGAGAGCTCGTTCGTCTTTATTCTCAGGCCGCTCCTCGCACGTCTCCTTCCCTGATCGTAACTTCCTCTTCGGACAATCCATTTCTTCACCTTTAATTAACCATTTCACAAAGCAGCTGTGAGAGAGGTTAAAAATTAATCAATACACAAGTAATTCTGGACAAATATAAATCGGCAAACAGGTAATACAATGAAACAGAATTCATGCTTGTGATGGTGGGGAGAGTTTAATTTTTTTAGGTTTAGGTTTGCTGCCATCTAGTGTTGAATTATCAAACTCGCATTAGAAAAATGCTTACATATAATGAATGTATGTATGTATGTGTATAGTAAAAAAAAAAAATCTGTACAAAAAAAATTTAGCTTAAGGTTAGATGCTAATATGGGTCTTGGATAATGCATTTCATATGACATTTAAAATTTTAATACTATGTGTAAAATCCAGTTTCTCCGCTTGGCACACATTCTAACAATTATAACAGAAATGTCATTAACTTAACACATTATTGCTATTACTATTCTAATTGTTGTTGCTGCTGCTGTTGTTACAAAACAATTTTTAAAAAAAGATGCATTTTTCATTTGCATTATTTTATTAATAATAATAATATGTTGTGTCTACGTTTAACAGAAAACGTAGAAAACAGTTTTCTGAGCACTTTGTAACTTTAAGTTTTCTGCTACAGGAGTTTTCAGGACAGAGGACTTTGTGCCATAGAAAATAAATTGTAACCATTGCTAAATTGCTGTGGTATAATAGGGATAAAAAACCTTTTGAGATATGCTGCTGTTAGAAAATAAATCTAATTTGGGGTGGTATCAGTAACTCTGCTTCACTTCGGGCTGCATTACACCACCCTGTCGTTGATTATTTTCCTATGAAAGCACACCCCCATTATGTATATTCCTTACATAACAGTAGCTCTGAAAGTAGTGCTGGCTATAATTAAAATCAGAGGTTTATTTTACTGCGCTCGTTCTAATACATTATCGTGTCTGTATTAATGGCTAATTCACAGGGATTCTATGGCAGATGCTACAAAATAGTCTAAGACTAATAATACACAGTTTGTGCTTTCCCAATTCCATGTAACGTAATGCTGCATTTCGTGTCTTATTAAATTCCAGTGATTAAAAAGGAAGCTGGTGAGAAAATGGTTGCCGTAAATCAAGTGATAACAGGAACTAATGTTCACAGATGTTCCACAAGATTAAATGTAACTAAAAACAGATAAAGTATGAGACATTCTTTAACTTATTATTTTTTTTTAATTGTAATCATTCGCAAATTGCTGTGGTGGAAGAAGGATAAAACACTATGCGACGTACTGGTAATGGAATACAATCCGCTTCTGGGTGGTAAAGGCCCCATCACACTCTAATGCTCTAATAACAGCATGTCTGAAAGTGTTTCATTTCTTATATAAAGCTCTTATGATTTTTACAACTCTTCTGGAGTTGTGTCATCACAACTCATGTCAAAAACTACCACAGACTGAACTATACAGTGTGTACTGTTTGAAGTTATTACGAGTGTTCACTTGTCGAAAGTCTGGACACATACTGTACACAATTGGTTCTCCAGATTTTAATGAAAGTAAGAATTATAGTAAAGGAAACTGAGGTGAAAATGTATAGGTTGTATAAAGTATAGATCACATATACTATATCACACTATAAAGCTAGAAGTTTGTGGACACCTGACTATAACACTCGTGCTTTTTGTACATCCCCTTGCAGATTTAGTCCCCCTTTGCGGTTATAATATCCCCCCACTCTTCTGGGAAGGCTTTCCAATAGCTTTTGGAGCATGTCTGTGGGGATTTGTGTCCATTCATTATACAAGAGTGAGGTCAGACGATGATGTTGGGTGAGGGGGTCTGGGGTGAAGTTGGCAGTCCAGTTCATCCCAAAAGGTGTTCAGTGGGGTTGAGGTGCAGGCCACTCGAGTTCTTCCACCCCAACTTTGGCAAACCATGTCTTCATAGAGCTCACTTTTTACACAGGGGCATTGTCATGCTGGAACAGGTTTGAGCCTTTTAGTTCCTGTGAAGGGAAATTGTAACGCTACAGCGTACTAAGACAACCTATACAATTGTATGCTTCCAACTTTGTGGCAACAGTTTGGGTTAGATCCACATACGGGTGTAATAGTCAGGTGTCCACATACTTTTGAAACACAACAAACATTCAGAAGTTGTTCATGCAGTTTGTGTGTGTGTGTGTGTATTTTTTATATATATGTTGTTGTTTAATTAGAAATATTAATCATGCACATAGAAGGAATGATTTAACAGCAGTGTTTAAAATACACCCATCCCGCCTAAACAGCCAAGCCTACCATTGCTACAACGCCAAGATAGACCCGATTTAAACATCCAGCTTCTTTTTTATTTTTATTTTTACTATTTATCATGTTATTAGATCAAAATCGCCAATTTAACACAACAAACCCTGACACAACCGGAGCGTTTATGTAAAACGCAACGGATTTCAGCGCAAACACACTTCCTATTGATACAAACGCATGAACGGCGTGTAATCTGTCCAATAGGAAGGCTGAACAGGGGGTCACTAACCAATAGGAAGCGCCAGAGGCGGGGATTACGGGTTGTCAGGCTCAGAAAACGACGGCAGCACAGAGGCCCAAAAAGGCCACGATTTGCGACCTCCAAAACACATGAGTTTGCACGCTATAAAACAACACGAATATGTTTTGTAACAGCCACCGGCCATACAGAAATATTTTACGCTGTTAAAAATGCCACCAAAACGACAGTTTGTCCTTGTTTACCTCAAATAATTCCCGTTTCACTCAGTCCGCGCTTTCTGAGCTTAGTCACCAGCGGCGTTCCGTAGTGCGGTCGTGACGTCACACGCTCAAGTCCGCAGTATGAGGGGCTGAAAATAAAATGGCGGCGATTTTCTGAACCAATAGTAGTGGGGTTTTTTTCTCTTCAAAATTGGACTCCTTATTATCACATATACCCTGTGACCCTGACTAGGGTGAAGCACTTACTAAATATGAACGAACGAATGAATGAAAGAATGAATGAAAGAATGAATGAACGTACTGGCTACTATATTATAAGTGGGGTTTGGTATTAATAGTTTGTATACTATAACAGTGGTTTTTAACGTGGGGGCCGCCAGGGGGCGCCCGGAGGGCCTCAACAAATTGGTATGAAAAATAAACAAATGCATGATATATATATATATATATATATATATATATATATATATATATATATATATATATATATATATATATATATATATATATATATTCCTATTGTTGTAATTCCTAATGTGATGTAAGATGTAATTGTTAATAAATAAAATAAAATAATAAAAAAAGGATATTCAGAAGTCTGTATTTTTAATGTGTTTTAAAGACATCTTGCAAAAGGGGGGCGTCCGTCAAATTTTAATGCCCTTTGGGGGGCCTTGCCCTGGAAAAGTTTGGGAACCCCTGTACTATACCATTTCGGACACAGCCAATGTACATGGTCGACTTTTATTTTGACAGGCTGTGTTGAGTGGCGCACAGGAAATGGAAACAGCTGTGTTGACAGTCTTGGCTGACTTTCAGGCGATCTTTATAATTTTATGAGTGTGGAGAAAAATTGATTGACAGCGTTTGGTGTGTCCGGTAATTACAAGATGTTAACTAATTAATGTTAAGCCTGTTTGTGGTGTCGGCTTGTATATTTGTTTATTATTAGTTTATTCCACCTAATAGCGGTGAGCTGGGTTGTTTCCTGGCTAGCGAGTGTCCGCTGATAGACGAAGAAGAAGAGAGGAAAACATAATGATGTGTTTCTGAGCAAATGTTAACTGTTTATCTATTGGTCCGCTGACCTTCTTTAAACCATACTGATTATCCAAGTAAAACTTTGATAGAATTAGCTAGCAATATGTATATGTTGTCATCAGTAACGCTTAAAGTTGTTGTTCTGAATCTGTCAAGAGGCTGAATTCCAAATGAACGCTTACTACGTATACACTACTACACAGGCCGTGCTGTCATCACTCCTCCACTCAGCCTAGTTAGTGCACTACCTGTCCAATAGGGAAGTATTTGGGATGCGGCTAATGTCAACGATATGTAGCATTAGCTCGTGTAAATTCTTTTTGTCTACACGAAAAGTTATCATTTTTATACCGTGTGTATTGTTATTGTATTCTATTGCGTATTCTATTCTATTGTGTTTTCTATTCTATTCTATTGTGTATTGTATTCTGTTAGCTTGTTCGATTTCAGTTTCTTGGTGTTGATAATCTCCGGAGTCGATACCACACAAACAAGCTATGTTTTTACTCATTTTCGATGCAAATCCTACAAGATTGCAGATGCTTCTGGTATACGTGAAAGCTTTTTAGACAGCCACCGTTCTCTATTACTCTCACATTATTTCATGTGTGAGCCGAATCGGTTTCACTGGGTAGAATTGACTCTGAATCTTTCAACCGACTCCGGATTGACTCTATGAATCGAATCTTTCGAATCGAAATCCTGATACTGTGCAATATTGTGAGCCATTGTAATATACAGAAATGGACTTGATGGCTGTTCACTTTTTATAATAACGCTTAATTACGATTGCGTTGATTACATTTGCGTCTTATAGTATCATTATATGATCATTTATTATGATGATCTATTGATGATCTATCTATTACATTGCTTCCTGCCAAAGCTTACTGTAGTCTGGTTTTTCCCAACGCAGGTGTACAAAGAAGAATGAGTTCAAAAACTGAACGGCGAGGAATCTACGTGGATCAGGCAGCCCTGCTCTGCAAGAAAGGCTGCGGTTTTTTTGGTAACTCAGCCTGGGGAGGTTTCTGCTCCAAATGTTGGCGTGAGGTGAACCAGAAAGATCGAGCCAAGCAGATTGAGGAGGACCACGCGCTAGCAGAGAGGTGAGATTAAATGTGGCTGAGGAAAGGAGAGGGTCAAACAAGGAATGCCTTCATGTCATTATCCTTATCGAGTTCAAAGCCCGACAATGATGCAGCTGTCTGTGACCAGGGGACGAGAGACCAAAATTGGCCCTACTCTCTGGGTAGGCAGGATGGCTTACTAACTCTCTCTCACCTGTCAGTCACAGTGACACTGACCAATCATGGGTGCCTGTGAGCCCATGTATTTGGAAGAGGGTAGATAGTGTTTTCTTCCAAGCGTTTTCTTCCAAGCAGTTCATAAAGATACAGCTGGTTGGCTTCACGTTTCTTGGAGGAAGCATGTCTTAGCTTTCACCCTCCCTGATTGGTAGCTGACAGGGGAGAGCTGACTGGCTGGTGGGGGGGATTTGGCAGGTGAACAAATTGGGGAGATAAATAAGGGGAAATGGATTGAAGATATGTGCATTTGTCATAAAAAAAAAACACCTAGCCACATTTATCACATTTATATAAGGTGGATATTGTACAGCCTCATACTCGTCACACACGTTGTTTTTTTGTATTGTAGTTTTATGTTATGCGTGACTTCTTGTGTATATTGTTTTATTCTTGTTGTTGTTCTTGTGTTTGTTTGTTTTTTTTGTCAACCAGACTACAAAGAGAAGAAGAGGCAACCTATGCAGGCAGCAACGCGGGGGCGCAGTCAGGGAACTCGTCCACCCAGCTGAGCAAACCAGAAGAGAAAAGGAATAGTCAAAAACCACTCACTGTCCCCGCAGGAAAGAAATTTTTCTCCACACTTGCAAAGACGACCCTAGGGAGAGGTAAGTCTGTGGTGTTGTTTTTTTCGAAGAGATAATCTGTTAACATTACAAAATTTTTTGATTAGACGAATATAAGATGGACGTTCTGGTTATTCCAGATGAGGCATGAAATGAAGATGTTGTCTCTCTAAATTTGAAGAATCTGTGAGTCATTTTTTGACCGCACCTTGAGTAAAAAGCACATGAGTAATGTCTGTAAAACAGCTCACTGTATCGTCTTTAAGGGATTGTGGCGTTCTGTCCGCTTGTGATCATGAGAGGGTTGACATGCTTTTGTGTCCATTAGATTGGATTACTGTAATTCTGCCTTATCTGTCTGACTCAAGAGCTCTAATACTTCTGTACAATGCATTTAAAATGCTGATGCCAGAATCCTCACACATAAGAATAAGGGCCCTCATTACGCTGGTACTATTATCTATATGTATCTTTTATAAATGTGTTCATGACTCTATTGTGTAAGGAATAAAACACTTGGGAGTATGCTATTAAAGGAAAATAAATATCAATGATTGTTCTCTACTAGCAGCACATCCTAACATGTGTTGTTTCTCTTCTACCACAGCAATTTTCAGCCCTAGTATTTTTATTTAATAAAGAATATCACATTGTTAATTTTATCTAGGCCTATTGGTAGTTACATTTTAAGTTAGAAGTGGAAACAAGTTAGTTCCTGTCATCTGTTATTTTAGAGCAGCCATTAGCAATCATTCCCTAACTTTGTCTTGAAGCTAATAAGACAAAAATATATTTTTAAAAAAAAATAAAGAGAAACCACAAAGCGCAGAGTCCTCTGTCTTGAAGAGTTTCTTCACTATGTTAATGATTATATTTTTCTTTGTTGAATAACAGCAGGTTTGTAATACACGGGCGAATTAGAGAAGCTACAGGTGAGGATGCTTGGCATGTATTAAGGGAAAATCCAAAGATCGTAATCTGTATCCTTAGGAGCGGTCAAAACACAGGCAAGCGACACAAAACAAGCATAATCTGTTCTCAAAAATGAGAGAAACAGGCGTTATTCAAAACCAGAAAGTACACTGAGACATTGAATTCTGACCCAGCAGAACTAATCAAAAACTAACACAAAACAGCTGAACACAGCTGGATAGCAAACCAGTGACAGGACATAAACCCGCTGTTGTGCTTTTTGCCATGAGAACTGCAAAACGGAGAATCTGTGACAATATTTTAAGAAACCATGTACTATTATAATTATTATTATTATTATTATTATTATTATTATTATTAGACTTGCAGTGATTTGAATCCAAAGCGACTTACAAATGAGGAAATACAAGCAAGTCTAGTCCAGCTGAACCCCATTATAAATGCAGTTTCATCGATTTGGGGAATTAGTAACGATGGAGGCAAATACATTTCCACACAGTTCCAGTTGTTATTGGATAACTTTTTTTTTTTTTTTTTTTTTTGCTTCAATAAATAATATTATCATTTAACGTTCACGTTAATTGCCTTTGCTTTATCTTCAATTTTGTTTTCATTTCTGAAATATCTTTAGTATGACACACACAAAAACAGAAGAAATCAGGATGAGGGTAAATACTTTTTCACAGCACTGTAGATTATGTACCGCGCCTATATGTAAGTCCCTGTGTATGAGCAGTTACTATAGAAACTAAGCACATATTAGACCAAGTGCGTTAATAATAAACCTGTGATTTGTCTTTGCAGCATTAATGCAGTAGACGAATTGTGGTGTCGTAGTATTTAAATGTCTTCATTGACCCTCTCTGTCTTGGGGGACGGGGGTTGGGTGTCGGATATGTTCATGCTCGATCATGTGTGTTATCAGTCAGTAGTGTGCAACAGTGTTACGTACAGAGTGGTGCTTTGTTAGTGTTGTTGAAGTGATGATAAAGTTTCCACAACAGCATTCCTACTGGAAAGATAAATCTAATCTGGACGTGTGTTTTGCTTATCTGTTCAAGAGCTGTAAGGGAAAGGGTGTGTGTGTGTGTGTGTGTGTGTGTGTGTGTGTGTGTGTGTGTGTGTGTGTGTGTGTGTGTGTGTGTGTGTGTGCATACATACAGAAGTTCATGCCCCTGCACTGTCAGCATTCTTTGCCGTTTTAGTTGAATGACACTTTATTTCCTGTTGTGTTTAAAAAATAAAAAGCCTCGAAAAGGCGTGTGGCATCATTGGACATGTTTTTTATATATATATATATATATATATATATATATATATATATATATATATATATATATATATATATATATATATATATATATATTTATTATTATTATTTATTTATTTTTTTTTTCTATAAAGCGTTTATTAAATGGCCCTCATATAAGGAAATGACAGTTGCTGGCATTCTATACTGACAACATCAATATTCAATAAAATATTTGTATTTTTTTTAACCCAGATACGTAATGTACCATCATTATTTTGGTAGCTTACACCCATAGGTGCTTTCAGAACGTTAAAAGAGTGCCTGCTTGTTGATGTATTATTGTCTAACGTGCTTTGGTGGTATTAAGCGGTAAGGGGTAATACAATATATGATGAACTCCTTGGGGTTTTTTTTTTTTTTTCCCCCCATCAGATGTTAATGTTCCCAGCCAGCCAGCTCCCACCACCTCCATCAGCCAGCAGCCTGTTGTAGAACCAGACCAAGCCACAAGACAATTCATCGATTTCCTGAAGACCGTGCAAAAGCCTGGACGGGATATTTTTAAACAGTGCCATTCTTTCTGTCACAGTGTAGCTTACAAGAAGGTACTTAAATTGTATTCAGCTTTTTTTTTTCTTTTTTTTAAAGGAGGCGAATTCTGTTTATTAGCGGTGTAACTCAATGCAACAATCTGCATCTGTATCTGCTTAGTGCTCCAAATATCCGTATCTGCATTTGGATTTAAACCCAAAGTGGGTGTGGTCTAAAACAGGTGTTTGTTTATTTATTTATTTAGATTTTATTTTTTTTTAATTAACAAATATGTAGAATTGTGTTCATACCTGCCAGCAGTATTTTCTAATGAGCTTAGTTGGGTCTACTTCCCAAAATATAAACAAAATAGTAGTCTAATATTAAGTCACTGTGACCCTGACCAGGCAGCTATTAAGCATGAATGAATGAATGAACAATGTAAATGCAACATGCAATACCACATGGTTGTGCAGCAAGCTTCATATCTTGCGACCTTTTTTTTTGGTTCTGAAGCACACCTCTAATCTCAGCCAAATGTAACATGGAAGAAAAAGACTCCTATTTGTATCTCTATTCATATCTGTTTAGAACACATTATCTGCTTGTTCCAAAGATGTATTCGTATTTGGTTATCATCATTGTTGCTACAGTGTATCATGGGTACTATATTCAAGTTATTTCGTGTACATTTACAGTTAACACTTTAGTCTGGTGCAGTTTGAATGAAATGCCTGATATCTGCTTGCTAGTTGACATGCGTGTGTTTCTCTGACATTTCTTTCAGGATCTTGGTGCGGAGGATCTCTCAGAATCTGTGCAAGACTTTTACCAGAACCTGTCGGACCGATTACACACTGTCTACAAAGGTACTGAGAATACAAAGTTAAAACATAGCATTAATGCCAAACGTTATTAAAGGGTTTATAGATCAGATGATTATGAATGGGATTGTTCATGTGTTGTGTGTTGTTGGGTGTGTGTGTGTGTGTGTGACAGGGAGTCCAGAGCGAATCGAGGTAATAATGGATGAAGTGGAGAAGTACATAACGCTGCAGTTGTATGAGCAGGCCTTCTGTCCTGAATCCGCAGACGATGAGGTCAAAGACTTGGCCATCCAGAAGAGAATCAGGTGGGACATTAGAGGACACCAGTGGCCAGTCACACACTTATTTCGTCAGCAAATCTACTAATTGTCATTTTCCTTCATTGTGTATTTTAGTTGAGAGTCTAATTAAAAGCATGTGTGTATGTTTAGGGCTTTGCACTGGGTTACGGTTCAGATGCTGTGCGCTCCACTAAAAGAGGAGATCCCTGCAGTGTCAGACAGTCTGGATAAGGCCATTACTGGTAAGGTATCCATTGTTGATGGAATGGTGTGATGCAGTCTGTTCCAAAGTAGAGTTACTTTAACCACCATGAAGTATTTTATTTCTCTTACATCACAATGCAAAGCAGTTGTATACCTATTAAAGAACAACCACACTTGTCCATTTTTAGTTACGTTTAAAGTTGTGGAAGTTTTCACAAAACGCATTAGTTCATGTTATCAGTTAAGAGTTAACATGTCAGCTGTTTTGGGTTTTAGATTGCTTACTCTTACTTAAAGCAAACTCACTGTTTCCATCGTTTTGTTTTGTTTTTCCCCATGAACATTCTTTAGTGTGGTTATTCTGTAGGTGTGGGTGTATGGTGATATGATTAGATGTTCTGTTTCTTGATGATCTTTCTCACTTTGTTTTGGGATGATCCATACAAAGCCCCACTAATCACGGCTTTTTAATGCTCCTTGCTATAGATGTAATTGAGATGGACTCCAAGCGTGTGCCCAGGGATAAGCTGGGTTACGTCACCAGGTGCAGTAAGCACATCTTCAGCGCAATTAAGCGCAGCAAGAGAGAGGCCGCGTCGGCTGACGACTTCCTCCCGGCGCTCATCTATGTGGTGCTGAAGGCCAACCCGCCCCGGCTGCAGTCCAACATCCAGTACATCACCCGCTTCTGCAACCCCAGGCGCCTCATGAGCGGCGAGGATGGATATTACTTCACCAACCTGGTGCGCCTTTAACTTAAACTCTGCTCGCTAATATTTCAACAGGAACACTGTAAACGGGAAAAGGAAGCGAGATTGGCATGTGACGTATCCCTAGTTCTATTATAATAGCATTTTAATAAAAATGAATTTTGGGGTCACTTTTTGGTATCTCAAATACATATCGCCTTTATTTTGGTGTGGGTGTACGTTTTGAGCACTATTTACAATACTCTAATATAAACGTTATTACGGTAATTGGTTTGTAAGTTCAAGACGTGCCCATGAGAAACATGTTAAACAGTGCCTGACTGAATGTCTATCTCTCTATCTGTGTTGGTTCTCATTTAGTGCTGTGCCATAGCTTTCATAGAGAAGCTGGATGCTCAGTCTCTAAACCTGAGTCCAGAGGAATTTGAACTCTACATGTCTGACCAGGCGTCCCCTGACAGGCCACAGGCCCCTGGAATCTCTTTTTCCTCATCCTCTTCATCACGTAGTGGCCCCAGAGCGGACAGGCCGGAGAACGACCTCATCGACTGGGGAGATGGAGTGGAGGCCTCTGTTCAGGATGTCCTGGATGGGCTTCACCTGGACTCTTGCACTCCGTCCACCTCTGCGATCGACTCGGACAATGTAGACAGTGAGGGGCTACCACCTCCTCTACAGCCGCAGGTTTTTGCTGGGTAGCTCTGTACCAGATCGCACCACCCACTGAGTTCCTCTGTAATTGACTGTTGGTATTTAACATGCTCCTGTGTGTGGGCCCTACTGACTGCAAGCTGATACCAAGTGGGAGATGGCGTCCTCACTTAATCAGCAATCTGTCTCCTTATCTTTCCGTTATTTGGGGAAAGGGATTTGCACATGTTTATTCTGTTACAGCTGAGCTCAACACTCTCAGCATTTAGGTTTCCGGTAAAACTTCATATTTTATGATCGAGTTAGCCAACACTCTAGAGTGACAGCACACGAGGTTTTCCATTGGCTAGCTAACTTTCTGTCACTATGTTTGACAGGCATGAGCAACGTGAAGCAAAATAATTGTAAAAGTTAAAAGTGCAGTTTGTAATAATTAAAAGCGTTACTGTAAACATATAGACATATCATTTGAGTTATACTTTAGGAAAAAAAATTGATTCACAAAATTGCCTTTTAACAGATCTATTTAGTTCACTATGGCTCTTTTTTTTCTTTTTGTTTTCTTTTTTTTTGCCCCCCCCACCCCCCGAAATTAGCTCCGCCCCCTGACACTCTGAAAAGGTTCATTTAATTTATTCAGGCAGGCAGCTACGAGCTTTAAAAATGATAAATTGCCCCTGTAAAGGTAGCAGGCTGCATGGTGACAAGAAGAAAGCTCCACTGCAGTTCATGAACTCTAGAATTAAAAAAAAAAAATAAGAAAAATGTTTAAAAAAAAACAAAAAAAAGAAAGAAAATCTGTTTGTTATGTACATTTTTACAATTACTGAAGAAACATGTACAGTGCCCTCCACTGATATTGGCACCCTTGGTAAATATGAGCAAAGAACGCTGTGAAAAATTGTCTTTATCCTTTAACATTTTGATATTTTGTTTACAAAAACTCTGCTCTCATGGATATCAAACAATTGCAAACACAACACAGGTTTATCAAAAAAAAAAAAATTTAATGAAAACCTGATTGCCAGAAAGCTTAAAATGGGCCGTGGTTGGATCTTCCAGCAGGACAGTGATCCAAAACATACATCACAAATCAACACCAAAAAATACATCACAATCGACTGACCACAAAACCAAGGTCCTGCCATGTCTATCCCAATCCCCTGACTTGAACCCCATAGAAAACCTGTGGAATGAACTGAAGAGGAGAGTCAACCAGCGTGGAGCTCGAAATTTGAAGCATCTGGAGAGATTCAGTATGGACGAATGGTCTCCGATCCCTTGCCATGTATTCTCCAACCTCATCAGAGCAAAGACTCAGAGACTCAGTTATCTTTGCAAAGGGAGGTAGCACAAAATATTGACTAAAAGGGCACCAATAATTGTTTCACACCTATATTTAACAAAGTTTTTTTTGTTTTGTTTTTTGCATAAACCTGTGTTGTGTTTGCAATTGTTTGATATCCATGAGCGCATTGTATTTTTCTGAACAAAATATCAAAAGGTTAAACAATGAAGACACTTTTTCACAGCCTTCTTTGCTCATATTAACCAAGCATGCCAATATGAGTGGAGGACAC
This sequence comes from Ictalurus punctatus, assembly GCF_001660625.3. Classification (NCBI taxonomy): domain Eukaryota; kingdom Metazoa; phylum Chordata; class Actinopteri; order Siluriformes; family Ictaluridae; genus Ictalurus; species Ictalurus punctatus. The sequence continues at coordinate 4,714,899 of NC_030435.2, forward strand.
TGTATCTATGGAATATTAAAAGTTTCTAATAAGGCAACATACAATATTTGCGTAGTAAACATGGCTTCAGTTCGATTCAATGTCTGGAAGGCAAGTGAGCAGGTTATTCTGGACCATTTGACTATTTATTATTATTAACATGAAATCAGTGTGCAGTCACAGCTCATTGAATGAGTGTTGGCCGACTCTCTCACTCATCCTTTCTGCCATGGTAACTTTCACTGTCTTAAGGTAGCTATATTTATGCACTTAAATTCCTCGGTATTCCTTGGTCTTACCCATTGTTTGCTGTAAGGAAATTCAGTTGAAAGGAACTGTATCTAAACCAGCTTCACATAGCTAAGCCAAGTCAAAATGCATTTATTGTTCCTTTTTATTAATGCGAAAAATCCGAGTATCTAGAATTTAAGTATTATTCAGGTTTATACCTTCCTCTTCTGCACAGCGGATTGAATTCATGTAGGATTTTATCTTGTCCACGGACTACGTGTTATTTATTTTTAGAATATTTAATTGATATTGTGGGTTTGCAGTCAATTTATTCGGTGGATTATAAACTTTCAAGCCGTGTGAATAATAATTTTAGCATTATGTCATTTTAATCCAACTTGTCCAACATGCACATACTGTGCATTGTGTTATAATTATAAAGTTGATGATGCACTGTGAACAGGTTTAATTCCGTAACACCAGCTCATCCCTAAAGCGCATGTATTTCTTGCTTCAATAGACACTATAGTTTAAGTGCAGCATTCAGGATACCAGTCAAAAACAATGCGATGTTAAACAGTGATTCTGTTTTTCTTTTGTTTTGTTTTTTTCCTGGACCACTAACGAGGATTTGCTGAAATTAGTAGCCCAATAAATTCAGTAGCAATGGCTTGAATTTTCCTGATTTGACGTTTAAAAAAACGACTAAATCTTGCCTATTCTGCGTATGAGATAAAGAGCAGTCATTTTTAATACCAGTCACAATACCGATGCTGTCTGACGCAAACCTCCGTTATTAAGATCGATGTATTTGTAACATTCTGGATAAGATGAACACCGAATGCCTCCTCTAGTGTTTGTTCAGAGTATGCTTGAGGTCTATGAGCCAAAATGCTTGATAATATATGACCTAACTGTAGCTAAAGGGCATGGATGTATATTATGGATCGCTGTAGAGTGCATCAGAACTCTGTATGTATTTATGTATGTATCTTAAAAATAAATCGTCATTTGCAAGACATTTTTGCCACATGCATCTACTGCATATATTACTGCAACATTATTAGGTTATGCCCATGTGCAGGTTTGGCAGTTCACTGCAAAAGCTTATTTATGCAGTGAAACTTTTTTTTAAAATCCAAAAACTGAGAATTAAAGCCTGAGAATGATTGAAGGAATAAATTGTGTTTTGTTGTTTTGCTTAGTTCTCTTTTAATATGTTGAGCGGACATTTCCAGCGATTCTTTCACTCTGATTGTGCAAGTGACAGTGTGTTTTTTGCTGAAGCCGACTTTTTTTTCCGTTACGGTAAAGGAAGAGATAATTTCCTGTTTTTTTGTGCAATTGAAGCATAAAAGGGGGAGTTTCTGGATCTCTTTCAGAATGTAAAGAGCTAGTCCGTTTTAAACGAACCACAGAACCAAAGGCAATGCAACCACCATGCACTTTTTCCACATCTTCATCGGTGAGTGCGTGCAAATATTAAGAAGCTATGCGTATCATGGCGGTATTTTGAGGTTTATATTGAATCTGATCCATTTTTTTTTCTTTCTTTATGCAGTTTTTATAACATTGCTTGCATGTGTCAGGATGGATGGTATGTATTATGGCATGTAAATACAGTACAGTAGTTACTAACGGTCATTGGAACTGCTTAAAGGAATTTAAGTGCTGGCTACATACTTAATGTTCAAAAAGAGGAATCGATTTTGTAAAAGAGTGGAAATTACGTTTTGGTTAATTTGTTAACCAAAATGTGTTACATTTTGCTGTAGATGCTAGTAACCAATATGCTTGGCAAACCTTTCGGACCTCACGGGATAATTTGTTTAATTTACACATGTACTGTAGATATAGATCCCACACCACCCCCAGTGAAAGCCAAAGCCACAGTGAGTTTGGGAAAGCCGCGGCTGTTCTCAGGGGAAGATGTGCAGATGACTTGCAGTGTCCCAGATGACCCTTCATCCAACTGGACGTATGAGTGGTTCCATGATGGTGAACTCTTGAGCGCCACAGAAGTGTACAGTTTAAACAAGGCACAAGTCCTGCAAAGTGGAAACTATACCTGTAAAGGATTGAAGACGATAAAAGCTTGGCCCTATATAGTGCCATCAATTCCAAGCGATCCTCTTAAAATACATGTTGATGGTAAATGTTTTTGAACTAAATGTTATGTAATTTAATAATCAAACTATTTAACAAGAATGTATTTGTGTGTGTGTGCATTTACAATGTAAGGTAGTGAGTGTACAGCTTGTGTAACAGTGTAAATTTGCTGTCCCCTCAAAATAACTCAACACACAGACATTAATGTCTAAACCGCTGGCAACAAAAGCGAGTACACCCCTAAGTGAAAATGTCCAAATTGGGCCCAGTTAGCCATTTTCCCTCCTGGTGTCATGTGACTTGTTAGTGTTACAAGGTCTCAGGTGTGAATGGGGAGCAGGTGTGTTAAATTTGGCATCATCGCTCTCACACTTCCTCATACTGGTCACTGGAAGTTCAACATGCCACCTCATGGCAAAGAACTCTCTGAGGATCTGAAAAAAAATAATTGTTGCTCTACATAAAGATGGCCTAGGCTATAAGAAGATTGCCAAGACCCTGACACTGAGCTGCAGCTCAGTGGCCAAGACCATACAGCGGTTTAACAGGACAGGTTCTACTCAGAACAGGCCTCGCCATGGTCGACCAAAGAAGTTGAGTGCACGTGCTCAGCGTCATATCCAGAGGTTGTCTTTGTGAAATAGACGTATGAGTGCTGCCAGCATTGCTGCAGAGGTTGAAGGGGTGGGGGGTCAGCCTGTCAGTGTTCAGACCATACGCTGCACACCGCATCAAATTGGTCTGCATGGCTGTCGTCCCAGAAGGAAGCCTCTTCTAAACGTGATGCACAAAAAGCCCACAAACTGTTTGCTGAAGACAAGCAGACTAAGGACATGGATTACTGGAACCATGTCCTGTGGTCTGATGAGACCAAGATAAATTTATTTGGTTCAGATGATGTCAAGCGTGTTTGGTGGCAACCAGGTGAGGAATACACAGATAAGTGTGTCTTTCCTACAGTCAAGCATGGTGGTGGAAGTGTCATGGTCTGGGGCTGCATGAGTGCTGCCGGCACTCGGGAGCTGCAGTTCGAAGCAGAGACTGGGCCGCAGGGCAGTATTCCAGCATGATAACGACCCCAAACACACCTCCAAGATAACCAATGCCTTGCTAAAGAAGCTGAGGGTGAAGGTGATGGACTGGCCAAGCATGTCTCCAGACCTAAACCCTATTGAGCATCTGTGGAGCATCCTCAAAAGGAAGGTGGAGGAGCACAAGGACTCCAAAATCCACCAGCTCCGTGATGTCGTCATGGAGGAGTAGCAGAGGACTCCAGTGGAAACCTGTGAAGCTCTGGTGAACTCCATGCCCAAGAGGGTTAAGGCAGTGCTGGAAAATAATGCTGGCCACACAAAATATTGACACTCTGGGCCCAATTTGTACATTTTCACTTAGGGGTGTACTCACTTTGTTGCCAGCGGTTTAGACATTAATGTCTGTGTGTTGAGTTATTTTGAGGCGACAGCAAATTTACACTGTTACACAAGCTGTACACTCACTACTTTACATTGTAGCAAAGTGTCATTTCTTCAGTGTTGGCACATGAAAAGATATAATCAAATATTTACAAAAATGTGAGGGGTGTATTCACTTTTGTGAGATACTCTATATATAGTATTATTTATACTCTCCTCTAGGTGGTTGGGTTCTCCTACAAACCCCATTTGAGCCATTAATTATTGAGGAAAACATGACTCTGACCTGCCGTGTCCGTGATGACCCCCTCCTGTCAAATGTGATCTTCTACAAGGATGGGGTGGAGTTCAATAAGCAGAAAGGCACAGATGTGGTGTTCACCAAACTCACGCTTGAGGATGCTGCCATTTACTCATGCAGGGCCACATGGATTAAGAACATGGAATATCAGTCTTCCCAGTCTCTGCCTTCTTATGTGACTGTATTAGGTAAGACAAATTAAACTAATGGATTCCTAGCTAAACAAAAATCCTCCATCAAATAATACACTTTAACTGCCCCATAGAAAACCGTAGCACAGATGTTTTATGTCGGTAAGGTCTGAGTCCAAGTGACAAAGTTGTTAAGACGGTGGGGAAGCTAGAAGTGATGGATGATCGGATGAAAGCATGATCGTGCATGCTAACTCGCGCAGCATTCATACACTGTTATCAACATCCAATCGATAACATAACAGAACTTCTCTTCCCTGTTTGACCCCAGATATATTGGAAACTCCCACGATGACGATTGTCGGAGGTCGGGGTAGAGTAAGGAGTGGGAACAAAGTGGAATTCAGATGTATTACCAAAGTAAATGCTAGAGAACAAGACCTGAATATAGAATACTTCTACTTAAAAAATGGCAACAGGCTAGGACCTGCTTCTGCCAGAGACACATACGCCATCTCAGAGGTGAACATAAATCATACCGGAAACTACACCTGCAAAGTCCGTATAAGGGCTCTGAATGTGGAGCGGTGGAGTAACCAGGTAAACCTGAAGGTCCTGCCTCCTCTGAACCTGTAGACCTTGGGATGTAAGTTTCTGAGGTAAGAGGTTTTTTGGATTTTTAGTCGCAGTACATTTATTTAATATCTAACACACATCATTATTCTAGTGTAGGTCTTCAAGACATAATAATTTTGATTATTATATCCATTGTAAGTACACACTGTAAGGAAAGTAGTACAAGCTCATTCAAAATGCTTTGATTAGCCCTGATTGGGAGCTGTGCATAAAAAATAAATGACTTCTTTTTTATGGTAATCTATAATAATGTCATAGAATATAAAACTAAAATGCTGTCATGTTCCATTTTTTATTTAAATTTTTTTTACAGTGTATCTTTTTTTCTTTTCTTTTTTTTCTTTTGGCTACCAATAGAGCCAGTGTACCAATGCTCCAGCCCTGGAATGCACAAAGCAACACAGCTATTCAGCTATCATCCAAGTTCTTCACTATTTTAGAATACTCTTGCATTGTTCACTGTTTTCTGCCTTTCTCCCATCCATGTGATCACAATTCTGACCTTTAAATGTATGTTATATACTGGATTGATGATGCAAATTATATTTTGAATCTGAGAAACTTTTATACCTTTTATTTCATTTTACAAGAACAGAGATATATCCTTAAATAACAGTTTTCCTATTTGATTTGAATACATATGCATGATTGGCTTATTTAAATCTTAAAATGCAATACTATTTTACTTTGGAAACTATGTGTAATAAATGTTTTTTTTGTTTTTTTACAATCTATCAATAAACACATGGAACACATGATTCTAGACTTTATAACATGGGCTATTAAAGGGGAAAAATTATAATAAGAAATACATCACTGGTGACGTAAAGATGATGGTGATCACTGACTTTATAGGACGCTGGTCAAACAAATTTCAAAGCAAATGTTACTGTTTCACATATGGGGGAATATAGCATGAATGTATATATTTGTAGGCTAACTAGCTTCTGAATGTTCTAATTAATGCAGAACATAATACATAGATTGCCTAAACATGGACATATTGGTTATATTGTATGGTGTTTATCAAGGCTTAGTTGCTTAAGACAAAAATATTAGAGATTTATAGAAAGGAAAAAAATAAAAATAAAAATAAAAGGAATTAATATTTTTTTCCATAATTAAAAAAGAATAATAATAAAGTCACAAAAATGATTATGGGTATTGTAAGTTGGTGGTAAGATAGGGAGTCACATCTGACTAAAAATAACAGGAATCTGAAATAAAAATACAGGAACAGAAGATGTAGTAGGGAATGTCGAACGGATACACGGTTAAGTAGACAGTGTTTCAGGGGTATGCATCAGGACTGGGATCCCGCCGGACACAAAAAAAAAAAACGTGTCATAGGAGTAGGCTTTTTTTTTTAACTTTCCTGAGATCAGGAGCAGGCATTCAGATATGAAGATTGTGGTAGGAAGAATGACCACATTCTTTAATGTTGGATGCAGTGGTTTGCGCACTGTACAATGAACTTCCAGCATTTATTCATTCATCCATAGTAACTGCTGCATCCTAGTTATTTTATATATGGTTTAAAGTACTAATTTTGCTTATATTTTGAGAACCAGAACCAATTACATTCATTAGAAAATATCACGGGTAGGTAGAGACAAAAAAAATGGCAGGATGGGTCAAGAGGGTCTGTGCGGGTGGAAGGGACTGGTCAGAATTCCCTCAAGTGTGGGCAGGAATGGAATTTAAAAAAATAGTCCCGAGCACATTTCTTGAATCTGTATCTCAATCTCACAGATGATGGTTATGTGGATTTCAGTGCAATACCTGGTTTGTTTTTGATGTCAGTCAGGATACAGCAAAAACCCTGAAAAGGTGCTGTCATCCTCGCTGCTGGAATAGGCACCATTCCAATCTCTTAGGGTCTCCACCCACACTTGGGCTCCAGCAGCAAGCTTCAAAAGGACCAGACTGGAGGCCTGGTCAATGTCCTGGCCCTGAAGTGCGTCCCGTGAACGCAACTTACGCACTCCATTCACAACCAGTGACGCACGCAAAGGCTTGTTTCTCACAGTTATCTGGTAAGAGAATACATAAACCCCTGGGTAAGTACAGTTGAACTTGCTAGTGGCGACATCGTAATGGTTTTCTCCATTGTAGAATATCTTGTCGAAGCGCACTGGGAAGCCTGAGGGTGGAAATGACTTGCTTGGGTAGAGACCTACACTGAAGGCAGAGCGCAAATGCCCCACAGTGTCACCCGCTGTCCCTTTTATACCTTGAAGACCACGGTCACCACGCTTTCCCGGAAGACCCCTCTCACCTTTTGGTCCCCTTAGACCTCTTAAACCTGGAGCTCCTTCAAGACCTCTTGGTCCTGGCTCCCCCTTGATGCCTGGGCTCCCAGGTTCACCACGTTCTCCAGGTATGCCAGGGTTTCCATGCATTCCATGTTGCCCTGAAGAGCCAGGATCGCCCCTCATACCCGGGGGCCCAGGTTCGCCTGGTTCTCCTTTTTGTCCTCTCTCTCCCAGCAGTCCGCATTCTCCCCTTTCACCCTTTTCGCCCTTGTCTCCAATCATGCCTGGTGGTCCGGGTAGGCCGTCTTTTCCTGCCTCACCTCTGTCACCTTTAGTTACATTTTCACTAGGCTCTCCTTTGTCACCTTTAGCACCTTTGAGTCCAGGCATACCACCTGCACCTTTTTCACCTTTAAGTCCGGTATCACCTGTATAAAGTTAAAAATGCAAGTAATACACTATGTCTCGTGATAATAAGTATGTTGTACATCTTATTGTTAGATTAATGTAGGGCATATACCTTTCTGTCCAGCCTTCCCTGTATTGCCTGGAGAGCCTGCAAATCCACTGCTTCCTTTCTCACCCTTTTCTCCTAAAGCATTGCAAATGAGAACATGTATATGTTCTAATATATCATTACCGTTATTGTGCTACAGGTTTGTTACAGCTCATCTGCAGTTGCAAAATTTTATTATTTCACCTGTCTTTTATGATTCTCACCTTTGTCACCCTTCAATCCTGGCATCCCAGTTGGGCCTATTGGTCCTAGAGCCCCTTTGATTCCCGGGTCCCCTTTTCGACCAGGAGGTCCTACACATCAAACAGATTACCCTAGCTCAAGTTTGAAGTAAATCACATATAATATATATCACAAACACTGATCAGATATAACATTAAAACCACTGACAGGTTGAAGTGAATAACATTGATTATCATGTTACAATGCCATCTGTCAAGGGTGGGATATATTTGACAACAAGTGAACAGTCAGTCTCGAAGTTATTGTGCTGGAAGCAGGAAAAATGGGCAAGCATAAGGATCTGAGTGTCTTTGAAAAGGGCCAAATTGTGCTGGCTAGATGACTGGGTCAGAGCATCTCCAAAACGGTAGGTCTTGGGGGGTGTTCCCGATATGCATTGGTTAGTCCCTGCCAAAAATTGTCCAAGGAAGGACAACCGGTGAACCGGCAACAGGGTCATGGGCACCCAGGGCTCATTGATGCGCATGGGGAATGAAGGCTAGCCCATCTGGTCCAATCCCGCAGAAGAGTTATTTCAGCACAAATTACTGAAAAGGTTAATGCTGGCTATGATAGAAAGGTGTCTGAACATGCAGAATATCACAGCTTGCTGCGTATGGGGCTGCACAGCCACAGACTGGTCAGAGTGCCCATGCTGACCACTGTCCACTGCTGAAAGCTCCTTCAATGGGCACGAGGTGGAGATGGCACAAGGATTCATTTGGGAAGAAAGTAAGTTGAGGGACACAGTTGGACACTCTGGGCAATATTCTGCTGAAAAACCTCGGGTCCTGGCATTCATGTGGCTGTTACTTTGATGCGTATCACCTACCTAAACATTGTCACAGACCATGTACACCCTTTCATGGCAACGGTATTCTCTAATAGCAGTGGCCCCTTTCAGCAGGATAATGCATCCTGCAACACTGCAAAAAATTGTTCAGGAATGATTTGAGGAACATGAGAAAGAGTTCAATTTGTTGACTTATATAGCACTTTTATCCAAAGCTCTTTACACTGTGTCTCATTCACCCATACACCAATGGTAGCAGAGCTGCCATGCAAGGCACTAACTTGCCATCGGGAGAAACTTGGGGTTCAGTGTCTTACCAAAGGACACTTCGATATGTGGAGTCACATGGGCCGGGAATCAACCCGCCAACCCTACGATTAGCGGACAACCTGCTCTACCACCTGAGCCACAGCTGCCCCAATTAGACTTGGCCTCCAAATTCCACAGAGTTCAATTCGATCGACCATCCGTGGGATGTGCTGGACAAACAAGTCCGATACATAGAGGCCCAACCTCTTACAACTTACAGCACTTGGATCTGCTGAATCTGCTGCTGTCTTTGTGCCAGATACCACAGCACACCTTCAGAGGTCTTGTGGAGTCCATACCTCGAGGGGTCAGAGCTGTTTTGGTGGCACGGGGGGGATCTAGACAATATTAGGCTGGTAGTATTGATGTTATGGCTGATCGATGTATATGCTCCACTTACATCTCACGGAGCATCTGATATCTTTGTTATATCTGTTTCGCCACAAACATTGGAACCTAAAAAGCTGAAATCTGATACTTCTGTATGTCACACAACGAACACAATGACATAACGAGCTTTTCAGAGCAAGATATACTCCCATTATCTTTAAAATTAATTAGACGTTTTCTTCAAAACAATACTGCATAGATGTGGTTGACCAAGTCAGGTAAACTGCCTTATATTATGATAGTATGTGATTCTTAGCCAAGTTGAAAGCATGTTAAACATATAAAACTCTCAAGCGAAATCCAATGAGACAAGTATCTAATAAACTGGAAACACAGTGGAAACACAATATATATCCACTAACCTGGAGGCCCCATCTCACCATTTGGTCCAGCAGGTCCACGTTCTGGAGGACAGCACTCGCAGAAGTTGAGGTAACATTCTGTATAGTCCAGAGTGTAGTTATCCTGCACACTGTTGGGTGCCACTGTGGTGTCTGGGTGGTAACCTACATATGCATTAGCTGGGACAGTGGTACTCTCTGTGATAACAGAAGAAACACGGTCTTTTGCCTTGGTATAGTCCACTATCCTTGATGTGGCTGTGGATTTTCCAACATACGCAGTAGTGTGGGCCAACTCTCGAGGAGGCTTCTTGGTGTATTGGTACTTAGGCCGTGGGGTTATCTTAATGGCATCACTCATGGGTGACAAAAGCAGTACAGTCACTGCCAGAAAGATTGATTGAAGACAGAGTTCAGTCATTGTGGATCTGCAAATAAAGAAGAAATTTGAGAATTATCTGAGAATTATGTATTTTATATGCCTAACAACTCAATAGTGTTTCTCCGATCTATAGGAGATTTTGAGAGATGACCAACTTATAGTTAAATAATTTACTAAAAATGATTGCTGAATGGTTCTTTGGCTAGTTAATGGTTCTTAGCTGCCAAAATCTCTGAACAATAAAGGGCTCTATAAAGGGCTCTATATCTATTGACACAAATTCGATTAATTCAACAGTGTTGAATGGTCTGTCACCTGTGATGAAGTGCAGAGCATTAAAGTACTGCATATTACATCTCAAGATGTTTAAGAAATGTCAGATGTGTGCTTTGTCCTTAATAATAAAACCAAATATTTCTTTATGATTACTTGTTCTATATTTAAACTCAGGAATGTTTATGTTTATGTTTAAATTTTTATTCAGGCAACAATTTATTATGCAGTAGAAGATGCAAATTCTGAAATACAAACATATTCGTAGACATGATAACATTGATATCTGATGTTAAAATCATTTTTACATTTTTTGCCTGGTTGAAAGAAAATAAAAAAGTATAATGTGTTATATTGACAACGAAAACCTACAGTCTGTATTTACTCACTAACAACAGGGATATTGGTCCAGGATACAGCCTTGTAGTACTATATTAGTTTTTTTTGTGTATGGGTTTTGGTCTTTTTTGTAAATTGCTTGTTGAGTTAGTCCAGAGAGATCTGAGATTATAGCTTTGATTAATGATATTGTATATCCCCTAATAAGGAGGTGATAATACGGACTCTCTAATCCTAATGCTCCAAGACTGGGCGATGCAAAACCTTGCTACAGTGGCCAAGATTCTTTACCTCTCATGTGTGTCGTGCTTTTGTGACATGGGATACTGCACCCTCATGAATCACTCCATCTAGTAGACAGCCAAAAAAGAAAAGAAAAGAAAAAACAACACGAAAAAAGACGCAGCTTGCCAGCTGGATTTAGGGCAATGAGACTAGTCATTCAATATGGGAAGAATTTCTTTAGCACTTTTACCAAACCCTAATGAATGAACTGCTGCCAAGCTTTAGGGTTAAAGCAGCAAAGCTAAAGGTTTGGGCACTCAGCAGCAACAATGTCATGTTACTGAAGCAGGATGAATATTTATGCTGTTTCACTTTGCAATTGCATTGGATGCTCCATTGTCCATATATATATATATATATATATATATATGTACACACACACACACACACACACACACTGTGGATGTGGGATCACCGATTGGTTTAAAAATTATGTAAGTCATATGCTATGACCTTGGCAGTGACCAGATCTCAACTTAGTTGACCACCTGTGAAGGATTTTGGAAGTGTTAGAGAGCACTCTCTACCAGCATTCTCAAAACACCGACTGAAGGAATATCTTTTGGACGAATGGTGTTCATCACTACATTACAGTTCCAGAGACTTGTAGAATTTATGGTAAGGTGCACTGAAACTGTTCTGGTGGCTTGTAGTGGTCCAACACGTTTTCCTTTAAACAACATTAAATTTCCTTTAATATACCAGCATGCCAGCACATAGATGCATCATGTAGGTATACAATAACCTATGGCATAAGTGTGTATATTGCTAGTACAAGTGTCAGAGGGAATAGTATATAACTGGGAATTTTTAACACCTCAATGCCACTGCTGTGCTGGGAATGCTGAGAAAGGTCCACCCATTAATATCTGTTCAGCAGTGGTTCTATAACGGTACCTTCACACTGAAGCACTGGAGTTGGTGTGCACATGCACAGCAACAGATGGAAACAGTCAGTAATTGTACACCTACAAAGTCACCTGAGGTCTAATTTTAACTCTTGGCTATTTCTTCTCTGTGTTTTGGGTCTCAGATTCACCCCATGTGTTAGCTCGGGGAATCAGAGTTTTATTCCAAGCTATTTGGTGTTACTCCAAAAAAGCTTTTGCCCAAAAGAGCACTGATAATCTCACCATAGCCTAAACCTGAGCTGTTTTTAAAAAAAAAAAAAAAAAAAAAAAAACAGAGGAAAGAGCTTATCTAATGAAGCATCTGTTCAGGTAAAATGAATGAAGACCATATTGAGAAAGGAGAAAATTCCACAGACCACACACACACAAACACACTAAAAATACAGCCATTCAAAAATTTTTAAACCATATATTACTTGGCATACTCTCTTGAAACTGACTGATCAATTAACAGATTGCATGCTAGCTGTTCCCTTTTCAACGATATACATCAGAAGCATAGCATAAGAGGTACTGATACTGAAGAGTCCTTCCGGAGGGTATTACTCCACACTGACCTGTTGGTATCACTCCACTATTCAACAGCCTCAACCATAGTGCTTAGTTTACTTCCCTTCCACTCAACGCTTTCACTTAGCGAAGGCTCTCATCTTGTCCCCATGCCACCCCCATACCTCTGCACCCCTCGAGCCTTGAGAAGAGATAGGGTGAGACAGGTAAGAGCCTATCTCACAACACAGCCCCATCAACCCAGCTAAGCTGACAAGAAGAAATCATTTTGACTAAAAGTCTTTGACTGATATTTAAACTTGCACAAGAATTGTGCTCTAGGTGTAGGTGCACTGAGCATATGTCTGCATATGTGCCCCCCTTTCCCCTTTTGTAAAGGGAGGGCATTTCTGCCATCCGAGCCCAAGGTGTGTTTAGCCTCTGGTAGAGTAACAGCTCAGGCTGTGCTCGAGTGGTAAGCCCTTAATGGGGTTCACTATGACCCTGTAAAGAAAGGAGTAGCTGTTGAACCATTGCCTAAAAAGCCTCATTCTATTTCTTTATCTTTTTCATCTACCTCATTCTGTTTCTCAGGCTCTCCATGCTGTCTGATTTTCATCCTTATTTGAGAAGCTTTAAAAACATATATCCGATATGACTGTGTTAGAGTTATATACATGTTATATATATGTATATATAATATAATATAATATAATATAATAATATTATATAACCAGCTTGTTCATTTCAAGAAGAAACAGATCCATATAAAAATATAGTTTGAATGATCTAAGTTGTGTAAAAAGATGTTTATCTATATAATATATATTGATCTTCCTTAAAGTGTGCCAGACAACACTGTGTTGGCAGGATGTATTGATATAGATGAAAAATGTAACACATATACAGCATACCAGATACAACCAAGATACAAGTAATATACAGCTCATGCACAGCTACATTAACTTTAAAACATTGTCAGTAATTTATTACTATACACTATGTAGCAAATTTGTAGATTTTAGTTCAAAAAGAAAACAGATCTGTGAAAAAATAAATAAATAAATAAACTTATTTTAAATGACCTAGGAACCTTGCTCTAAGATGAAGGTGTCCGTCTTTGGTTATATCCTAGCATCATAGTAATGCTGGTTTGTTGTTCTTTAATAAATAACATCATGCACTGGAATAATTTATTTCCATAAGTGTTAAGCATAAATATAAAATATGGCCAATATTCAAATTTCAACACTGTGTTTCCGAAACAACTAGCATATCATTTCATTATCCATTTGACATCTTACATTATACAATCTAGTCTAAATCTCAGTAATAGTCTCCAGAAATGATCTATTACTCAGAAGCATCTAGAAAAACTATTTACCGGATGTCAAGATCGTGCTGCCTTATTTTCCTGTGAGTCCAGCTATTTCCATCTGATTAAAGGCAGGAACTGAGAGAGGAAATGTTCTAATCAGGATTCTTGCACTGGATATAAAGCTATACCTGCCAAAGGAGGAGTGTCGCCCACTTTTCCTCTTTTTCCTTAGTCACACACACACACACACTTCCCAGAAGTGGGTGGACTATGTTGGTTCTGGCCCAGTGCTCTGCAGTCACCCAGACTGAATCTGAACAAAGTGTTGTTGCCGAGAGTGACCCAGAAACCTGACCCAGGCCCTCAGAGCACTGTGCACTTCATTCACCTGCTTATCCTCCCCTCTCTCTCTCTCTCTCTCTCTCTCTCTCTCTCTCTCTCTCTCTCTCTCTCTTTCCCTCCATCCATCCATCTCTCCTCTAATGTATAATGTATTAAAAGGGAAAAGCTTATACGAGAATTCGAGACTGATTTTTATCATGCAATTTGTGTGTCTGAAATCTAATTAAAGACAAAACAAATTCGTATTTCACTATTATTCACTGTTGCGCCATCCTCCAAATACGGAGATGAATCAATAATAATAATAATAATAATAATAATAATAATAATAATAATAATAATAATAATAATAAATCTGTCTTGACTCTACTTTAAGATTATTTCTAGAGGTGATAAAGAACGATCTTGCCGTGAAACACTTCTATATCCTTCTAAATCAAACATGCTCTATAAGAACTTTAATTTAGAATATTCCTTAAACATGCATAATTTCAAAATGTTTATATGATTTGCCATATGCAGCTGTGTACACAAACATCATTGGATGATACTGGATTACTTTCATTATTTACCCTGATCCTCCTTATCAAACAAAGAAAGATGCACTAATAATAAACACCAATAATTTCATCTCAACCCATTCTGCATCATTCTCCATCCATTTCTCTAATACGTGCTCTGGGTGGCTATAGGCTCCAGGGCACTGCTCCTTTACCCACATGGGTGACATTAATACAGTAGCATGTACTCATTTAGCAGAGGCTATTATCTATTAGCATTTAAAACCAGTGTTTTATTTAGTTTACCCCTACGTGTTAATTAATATATTAACTAACAAATATGTACTAACATGTACATGAACACACACTAACATGAATTCATATAAGATTAGTTCTTTATTAGTTCGTGATTAGTACATACCTTAACTCATCATTAGTTCATATAAGTATTAATTGAGGTAGTATTAGTGATTCATGTACTATTGTTGTAAAGTTTTACCAATACTTCTTTACCCACTAGAGGGGGATATTGGTTAGACTTTGGCAACGCAGGAAAAAATTTATATCCTGTCCTCGTTAGGACATTAGGAACAATTTTTAGAAAGATCATGTGTTTGGTTTAAGGTCTGTAAAACAGATTTTTGAGTAATCCAGTGGTTCTATTGTTCAGTGTCAAAAGTACAGGAGCTCAGAGAGTTACAACACAACATTCATTCATTTATCTTTATAACTGCTTAATCCTGGGTCTCGGAGCTTACCCTGGGAACACTGGGTGTGAGATGGGAATATACCCTGAATGGGACACCAGTCAAACGCAGGGCATTGTGCACACACACATTCACACACTCATTCATATCTACGGGTAATATACATAGACAGCACCTACCAGCATGGTTTTGGGAGGTGGAAGGAAACCGGAGAACCTGGAGGAAACTCACTCGGACATGGGGAGAACATGGGAAACTTTACACAAACAGTAAGCAGAGATCAGTCTCACACCGGGGACCCTATACTACAGAGGGCAACGCTACCCACCTTGCCGGCATAAAGCGCAACAGTATCTCCAAAACAAACAAAAGATAAGAACAGGACAGCTTTCAGGAACAACATGATAACATTAAAGGAGAAAGTTGCAGCATTAAAGGAGAACGCAGCAATCTTTAAAACATAAAAATGCTTAATTTATGAAAACAGTAAGAACTATATTTTATGACAGTGTACATTAAACTTAAATTTGACGAATCCTCAGATGAAGTGATCCTCAAATCATTCACAGGAAGTCTACATGTCCGTCATTTATCATCCTTTTGGCACACATCTGTCATGTTGAAAACCTGATATGAAGATATGAAGCATTTTTAAAGTAAACAACCTTTAAATGTAACATTTTTGTATATTTTATGGCACAATGTTATTACTGATTGCTTCCATAAATGCAGCATTGTTTAATATTATATTTCTGGTAACATTGATAAAAATGTTGTATCATGTATTCTGTCTCATTTCAATGCTGTGTTTTGGATTAATGTATTGTCCATCCATCTTCTACGACACTTATCCTTCCTTCAGGGTCACAGGGAAACCTGGAGCCTATCCTAGGGAGCATCGGGCACAAGGCAGGGTACACCCTGGACAGGGTGCCAATCGCAGGACACACTCACACACACCCATTCATACATTACGGACACGTTTTTGGACTGGGGGAGGAAACCAGAATACCCAGAGGAAACCCCCGCAGCACAGGGAGAACATGCAAATTCCACACACACAGGGCCATGGTGGGAATTGAACCCCCAACCCTGGAGGTATGAGGCAAACGTGCTAACCACCATGTGCCTGTTTAATGTATTGTGTTTTGCCATAAAGTTTCCTCTTAATACTGTCATGTTCTTGTCTATTGTTTGTTTCGTAACTGTTGAAATACAATGGCACTGACTCAATTACTAGCTATGTGGAAATGAATAGACCCCATAATACCACACTATCTGTCTATTTGTTATGCCTTTAAGTACCTTTCATTATCCTATTATTCCAGGCACAATAAAATGTATTAGGTTGCTGGTTAAAACAAAGAAGAGACAATTACAGGTGCATATAGAGGTAAAGGTCACCATCAATAGCCACTTTACACTAATACCAAAGACTGTGTTTTTTATATCCAATGCTCACCTTCACCACTGTAAGATCATTGTAACTGTCGGCTGTCACATTGCTGATGTATAACTTATACAGTATGTGTATAAGTTATATATACAGTATATATACTGTATATACAGTATAATCATCTAATCATCAAAACTACAGCATAAAGTTTACTGGGGTAAGGCGTAAATGATGATTGTCACAGCATTAAAATATGTTCCTACCTGTAGTTTGGGAGATCTGAACAGCCGTCGCTGTCCCTGCATTCTCCCTGCATTTTATATTCTCTAAATTCCCTGAAGAGTGTAAAGGATAAGTGCTAAAGCGAAATGTACAACAGAAAGCCAATAGTCAGTTTCCACTTGATCGTTAATGGAGCCCACAAAAACTTCAGAAAGGTGTAAGTAAAGGTTAAACGTTTACTGTTTTGCACCAGTGCTGGAAAGTTCATAAGAATAGCTTGGGTAAGACTTCATCTTATATTTATAAAGACCGTTATATGGTAACATTTGTAGTTATGAACTCATATTGTTGGAATTCAGCAACTGCTCTTAGATGTCCATAAAAAAAATTTTGTGTAATCATTCATATAGCACAGAATTACTGGATAGACATTAGGATGAAAAACTCTAGAGACTCTGTAGTATTACACCTATAATCCAACACTCCTGTCCTCTGCTGGTATGCCTTGGGGTTGAGGAAGCTATGGGTATTACAGGTTTCTTTAAGTAAAAACTGATTGCCTGTTGCCTCAATCCTGCCCACGAGGGCTATTTATAAGCTGACTGGAACAGCAGCAGCACTGCTGCTTCATAGCTCCTGAAATCATCTTAGGGAGTTTTTCCTCGCCTCCGTCTACACCGGCTCGCTCAATAGGGATAAATTCACACACTTAAAATCTGTATCCTGTGTTTATATGTTTCTGTAAAGCTGCTTAAATTCAATCTGATCACTTGAGTGCTTTCAAATTCATCACTGTGAATATAACGGCAGACCTAACCTAAAGATAAGGTTACAATGACTGTCAGTATAAAGCGTCACTTTACCACTCTAAACCACCTACTTTCCTATTTTTTCTTTTTTATAATAATAAAACATACTGGTCCGGCATTAATTCATTGCTGTCCAAGGTACAAGCATCTTATCATAAAGAAGATATCAATGTATTTTATTCCAGGGCTATAGAATCGCAACCAAAAAAAACAAAAACAAACAAACAAAAAAACTTTGCCACTTACACATTCCATAGATTTTGACTGTCAATGTAGGTCCACTTACATTGCGTTTCAATTCTATGCAAATTGAGATGTTTGTTTGTTTGTTTGTTTGTTTGAAGAGAATAAATACTACTTGTTTTTCATCAGTTATTTATCTTAGGGGTTAAAATGAATAAATTATCTTGAATGACCTGGATATGTAGCAACAGTTATTGTTTAGCGAGTAGAAAGATTAAAGCTCACCGTGCTAATAGAGTTGAGTTCTAGACTTTTTGTGGTGAAACAAGTAGAAACATTTAAAAAGGAGTCAATAGTTGACTTTTTTAAACAATTGTATTTGGGGGGGGACAAAGTTTAAAGCTGTTTCCATGTTTTCCCATTTTCATTTCCAAAACGAAAAACTAATTCATAACATCCCTCATGTACCCTATTAGGTCTGTTTCATCATGCTCTGTATCCTGTTTTTGCCTACTATCATTTCAATCTGACGCTTCCTTCTTCTGTGGAGTTTTTCTTTAGCTTTTTATTTTAACCTTGTTTCTGTTTCCCCATTAGTATATTATATCCAGAGTCCATGCATTGTAAGATCAGCTCATCCACTGCTCCGTTTACTCTGTTTCTACCCTTTGGTTCTTTTCTTGTTTTTGCCTCATGGATTTCAAGTTTTACATTTACAGTCCTCTTTCAGACTTTGTCACAGGATCCAGCAGATTTGTCCTTTGGTAAGTGGAGCTGGCAGCTCAAAAGCTGTTGGCTGTGCGTTTTTATAGTGATCTTATGTTGGAGATCCGGACAAAATTTGGGACATCTGGTAAGAAGAACCCTTTCTGAAAAGGCAAATATTTTTATCACACTAATAAGTGATCTGGGAGCCTAACTTTTGGAAAGAAACACTGAATGCCCCACAGTGCCCCACCAAGAAGAAGGGTCATCATGTAGCTTTCAGTCAGAAGAGGTGTCATGTTGCCTTTCACTTACCTCAGCTCAGGTGCTATTTTACTGGCCAATGCCGGTAACCTATTCTAACTGGTTGCAGATCTTGGCAGTGATCTTTGCACGGAAAATATGAGAGCAAGAAAGCTGAGCTCAAAAAAGGTATGCAAGTGCACCCAATCTCTACACAAGTGAAGATTGAATTCATGTGAGAGCAGGGTATACACACATGTATTTTAAAATAAGAACAAAAGAAATCAGTGTGACGGCAGAAGAAATTGTAGTCTAGTAATTGCTCTAGTCCCAATCCCAGGCTTAACCTATGTACTGTACCTCTTTCGTTTCTGTTCCTACTCACTTCTGTTTTTACTCCTTGCTCAGCCTCTGATATAAACCCTAGTGTACCCTGTGCCTTTAAGTAGCTCTCAGGGTACTCATTCATAGCTGTTAAGGTGGACACAAAGAAAAAAAGGTGTATGGATAGAGTCACTGTCTGAATAGACAGTGCATACTATAAAGTTCTGAAAGAAACTGGTCAATGGATACCATTGACATATCTGTTGCTTACTTTCATCTCTGTCATATCCCTGTACCTGTTTTAGGCTAAGGCTAATGTTCGTGTTTCTCCATAGTCACTGCAGGTTTAATACATGTTCCAGCCATGGGTCTTAGTTTATCTCTTGGTATGCTGCAGGAGCCACGCCGAAGTTTTTTACATTACAGTCTATTGATATTCTATACATTTTGAACGTTATACTTTTCCACATCTTGCCTTTCATTGCCCAATAAGAGCCAGCACTCTGATCATCCAATTTAAGTGCTAAATCCAGTGCATCTACTTGAAACATGAATGGCATCAGCAAACCAATGTTCCGGTGGCAAATCATGGAATTTGACGAGCACTGTAAACGGATCTACACAGTGAGTGTGAACAATATTTAACAGTGTTTCCTGTAAACTCTACCTTTACCTGTGCACTTACCCTATATTCACACACCTAAGAGACAATGCGACAGCACAACCAGCAACATATAAATTGAGTTGAGAAGGCTCTCAATTCTATACAATTAGCTATAATTTTCTAATCATTGGTTAGAATGATTCTTGATAACATGAACAGGTTTGCTAAAAATCATAACCATATTCTATGTATGGCAGATACAGCACACAATAAAGCTGCTGAGGTGACATTCAGGTTGTTTAATAAAGCATGGCAACAAATGCCACAGCTATGAGTTTCATATCTCTTGATCACTATGGCTACATTAAAAAGCTAAGGCTTTCAAATATTTGCCTTGAAGCTATATTAATAAACTGTTCCCACAGCATAATAAACAGTTGCAGAAACAGGACTACCTCATAGGAATGTAGCTCTTGTATTTACTGCAGGTAAAGATAAGGTAGGAATGGTATGACCCTGCGTCTTTATACTGTACAGTGACTTGTAAAAGTATTCGACTTTTCTGGAATTGAACAGGTTTGTCTAAATAACAAGTGATAAACACATATTTTCCTTCCATCAGTACTTTTTTTTATTGCAAACTCATCTTCTCACAATGAATTGAGTCAAAATTAATTATTGGTAATTATAAGTATTCAACCCACAGGTTCCAGAAGCTCCATATAAAGATATTGTCTTAAGCAGGACATCATTTACTTCTAATTGTCTATCACATGAGAAACATTAAACAGCTTCCATTTTCTGAACAAAAATTACCTCAGTTGAAGAGAATGTCAGTCTGAAAAGAGTGTAAATGAAGACTAAGGAGCATTTTATGGAAGTTAAAGATATGGTAGCAGAATTTCACAACTTAGGAATAGGGTGTAAAATTATATCCAAGAGGACATCCTTGTAAGCATGAGGCAAGTCCATGGAGGTGGATGAACATGCAGAACTTCTTTATTTAGAGAACAAAAACCCCAGGGAAACAGATACAGGGAGAAACAAAGCAGAATAGCAGGACAACCAGAAACCAGCTAAAACTAGAAAGAAAGAAAAAAGGAGAAAGAAAAAAAAACAAGGATAGACAAACTTAAACTATCAAAATTAACTCTGAATAGTTCAAACTATAACAAATGCAAGTGAAATACAAGCACAAACAGAAACACAACCTGAACGAACTGCTCAAGGAACTTAAATAGAACAACTAATTAAGAACAATGACAAACAGGTGAGCATGGTTGAGACAGGAAATGAGGGAGACAACAGAAAAAGAAGTTCTACACCAGACAATCAAGGTGCCCTCTAGTGGCCCAAGATGAAACTGTCCCTGCAGACCATTACATCACACCACCCAAGCAGCACCTAGGCAAGGCCATCCCTCAAAACTCAGCTCAATTACAAGACAGAGACTGGTCAGGGTAGCCACAGTGAGGCCAACAGTCATTCTGTTGATTTACAGTGTGCACAGGGTGAAATTCCATGAGAGTGGAGTGAAGGTGCACCAGACAACCATTTCAAGAGCTCTGCATAATTGTGGACTCTATGGGAGGGTGGCTAAAAAAGAACGCACTGCTCAAGAAGTGCCATATAAAAGCACAGGTGGTTTAGTGAAGATGTGGTTTTGTTTTGTTTTTGGTGCGATGAGACCAAGATTGAGATACTGTATTTGGGCAAGGTTCAACACTGATCCTGCATTGAAATATGATGGTGGTCTGGAGGCACTTTTCATCCTCAGAACATGGGCTTCATCTCATAATTGAATAGAGTATGGATGGAGCAAAATACAGGGAGATATTACCTATAACTAGAGTGTGGCAGAAACTTCACCTTCAGCAGGACAATGGTTCCAAACACAAGACCAGGGCATTGGTGGAGGGGTTAAAAACAAAACATGGAACGTTCTATAGTGGCCATGTCAAAGTCCAGATCTGAAGCCAAGTGAGAATCTATGGTACTCTTCAAAAGTTGCATTTAACAAACAACATCCAGCAATCTGAAGAACCTGGAGCAAATCTGCCAGGGAGAATAGATGAAAATCACTCCCAAATAGTGTGCAAAGCTGGTTGGAACTTACCCCAACAGACTTAAAGCTGTAATTGCAGTAAACGGTGGTTCTATCATGTAGTCTGAAGGGGTTGAATACTTATGAAAGCAGCATTTTTCAGTTTTTTAATGTTTTAAAGATCTGCTGACAAATAATGAATTTTGTTGTTGAA
This sequence comes from Ictalurus punctatus, assembly GCF_001660625.3. NCBI lineage: Eukaryota > Metazoa > Chordata > Actinopteri > Siluriformes > Ictaluridae > Ictalurus > Ictalurus punctatus. The sequence goes on from NC_030435.2 coordinate 4,736,818, forward strand.
TGTTGTTGTTTGTGTTTGTATTTTTGTATTTAGTTATTTTTCTTTATCCGTAATCCCTGTATGTATCAGGATAATGAGCAGGCTATCAATTGTAGGCCATTTTTCATGTACCTGTCACTTCTTTACCAGGTCTACTGCTATGAACAGAACTGTCTCCACATTGCTGGAAAATGACAACTTTTTAACCTGACTCTAAATGTCTTTTAGTTCAAATTAAAGCATCACATTAGGGCAATGTGGGTTTTTTTTTTTTTATCTTAAATACTCGGGTATTTTAAAAAATACTTAAAATACCTGAGATTTAACCATACTATATTTCATACAAATATATTAAAGCACATTTAATTTCATCTCAGGTTGAACCTGAAATGTGACCACTGCACCAAAGCTAGTGCCGGGTTAACTCTCTCCACCTTATTGTGAAAAATAGGAGAAATAAGGTCCCCCCCCCCCACACACACACACATATATGGGCAGGCATAATTTTCTAAATTGCTTAAATATCTGTTAGCGGAATACTAAGTACTTCATCCATCCATCCATCTATCCATTTTCTATACCGCTTATCTTACAGAGTCGCGGTGAACCTGGAGACTATCCCAGGCAGCATCCGGCACAAGCCTGGGTACACCCTGGATAGGATGCCAATCCATCGAACGGGGCAATCACACACACATTCATACACCCATGCATACTCTGAACATTTTGGACATGCCAATCAGCCTACCATGCATGTCTTTGGACTTGGGGAGTAAACTGGAGTACCCAGAGAAAACCCCCACAACACTGGGAGAACATGCAAACTCCGCACACACAGGGCAGCGGCGGGAATCGAACCCCCATCCTGGAGGTGTGAAGCGAATGTTCTAACGGCCTAATATTAAACATGATGTTGTTTTTTATGACTCACAGCTTGGAAAAGTGTTTTTTTGGTTTGTTATTCTTGCTGCTGTTGTTTGCCCTAGCTGTATTTGTAATTTCAACATTTACATTTAAGGCTCCCTAAATGCACGTTGGATATTTGTCTGCTAAATTACTCAATATTATAACTATACAGTAGATAATGCTGTCCTGTAGCATATTCTGAGTGTTGACAGTAATAGTGCTAACGTTTGTTAGTAGTGAAACTGTGGTTAATACTTGTATTGATTAGCTACAGTATTTACAGATGAGACTGAAATCTCCCGGTGCTCCCGGTGGCCAGAATTGGCTGAAGCAAATGGGTTTTTCTTCATTGATAGCCACAGAAATACTACAGAGCACGCTAATCTCTTGACCGCTGCATGTCAGGAGAGAGAGAGAGAGAGAGAGAGAGAGACAGAGAGAGAGAGAGAGAGACAGACAGACAGAGAGAAGCCTCTTTTGCGCATCGCGAGAGGCGTCGGGTTTAACGGCTCGGATCGCGTGCTCGTCGGTTGCACTGTCCCGATGACGTCACGCGCCGTGCTGCATCATGACCGGAGGAAGGGCAGAGTCTCTGCGCCAAAGTGGAGAACGGGGAGCGATGTAAAAGAAAGCACAACCCCTGCATTGTCGCTGCTGATTGCCTTTGGGACGTGTTTCTGCGCAAATGAGTCTCCGTACGTCTCAGCTTCACGGACCGTAAATCAGCCGCCCACGCAATCACGCACGCACGCTCACGCGCGCAGTCACTCAGTATACACAGGTGAGAGTGAAAAGGGAAAAAAGGTCGGGGTGGGTGTGGTGTCTGATCTAAAGTAGAAAAGCCGTGTGCGCGTGTGTGTGTGTGTGCACCTGACATTCCCAGACCGGTGGAGCAGCTTTGCGTATGGACAAAGCAGTGTCCCGCGATCAACTTTATCCACTAGGCTATGTGTGTGTGTGTGTGTGTGTGTGTGCGTGCGCGCGCGCGTGTGTGCGTGTGTTAATGGGTGAAGGACTCGCAGAGGTGAGTGATCATCACAACTTGTCTTTCTATCTGTTTATTGTATCTGTTAATCTGTTTATTCTGTTTATTGTGAATCCTAACTTTATTTTCAGTTTTTCTTTATTATCATCAAAAAATGATGTCTATGATGTCTTTTATAGATGCTTTTATAGATAGATAGATAGATTAACTGATAGATTACCTGATTAATAAAGTAGCATCCATGGTACTGATACCAATACAGATATATTAAATGTCTTATTAAATCTTGCACTAAATCACAAAAGCGTGTCTGTCGTTGAATGGAATGTGTATTTCCTAAGTGCTTGTCATCTGGACTGTTGAGGAATGTTCTAGCGGTTATAGGTTTGTTTATGCTGTTTGTCTCCGACTGTCTCCAGTTGACGCAGGTGAACTGTGACACCTGCCCTTGACTCTAAACTAATGATTAACACAAATGACTAATTGACTTGTTAAACACGTCGGCTGATGGTTTCATCGAGCGGCTCTATAATTTGGGCAAGAATTATGAAATGGACCATTCCACTACTCCTTAGTTGACTGGAAGGAAGGGTGAGTTTTCAGCTCACTGGAACTGTGGTGTCAACCATCTATCTGATCAAAGCAAGAGATTTTGTACCATTGTGCTCACGGTGCAAGATGGTACATGGTAAATGGTTTTCCCTCATGTCTCAAGTGCCTTTAGTGTTAGCAGTCAGCAAGTGGAGAGAGATCTGATAAGAGCCTTGAGTCAGGAGTCTTTCAGGCTTGCAGCATGGTAGGATAATAACCTGCTAATAGCATACGTGACGATTTGAAGTAGCTGCAGGGAGAGGATGCGCATGTACTAGAATTTCACCAAAGATTTGCCCTTACAATTGGTGATTACCCCTCAGGGTATTACCACAGATTGGGAGATGCTGAGTTACACCGCTAATTGCCTTTGAGAATCCCATCTCAGAGTCTCTCTCTTTCACTCTCTCTCTCTTTCTCTCTCTCTCTCTCTCTCTCTCTCTCTCTCTCTCTCTCTCACATTCTCTTTCTCTTTAATACTGTGCTCATATTCCTTGCAGAAACACATTTAAACATATTTACAGAGTTGTATTATGTAAACATTGATGAACCCATGTGCTTGAAAACTTCTTTCCATGTTTCAGAGCTGGCTGATTTTGTTTATCTCCCTTTTTCTCCGTGCCCCCGTGGGAAATTAAGGCTATAGCTTAGGAAAGTTTCAGCCTAGGAAATATGTAATAGAAGCCCTTATGGGAAAAAACGGGGGGAATGTTCTAGACAAACACCTTTGCAACACTTCTGTAACATGAAGCCTGTTGTGTTTTGTCTCGTTTTCATCATCATGCTCTCCAGTGCCAACCAGCATCTGGGAAGGACAAATTCAGAAGCATGGATGTGAAGAACATGCGAGAATACATGGGCTGGCTGTACTACCAGTATCTCCTCATCACAGGCATCTACGTCCTGGAACCATGGGAGAAGTCTATCTTCAATACGGTGCTCTTCACCGTGGTGGCCATGGTGGTCTACACTTCCTATGTCTTCGTGCCCATCCACGTGCGCCTGGCACTGGAGTTCTTCTCAGGACTGTGCGGGGAACAGCCAGAGAGTACTGTAGCGCTTATGAACTAAAAAACTGACGGGGAAATGGAGTTTTTTTTTTTCTTTTTCTTGTTTTAGAGTTTTTCGTCTCTTTTCTCAGGAAGATTCAGGAGTGATAAAAGAAAAAAATGCAACATGAAAAGCCATGTCCAAACTGTCTTCTCCTTTCCTATGTGACATGATGGTGTCGGACGGACCCTGAATGAGTGCTCATGTTTTGCATGACAGGACCAATCCGTCACTTATGATCGTTTGCATGTGGCTGCTTCGCCATTGGTTTTACCCATTATACATTTCTGCAATATGCCTGCGAGACAAAGTGTGCATTACTTCCTCTCGTAGATGTCCGTTTCTTTACAAACATGTCAATCTTATTTGAATTCCTGTTTGTATTCACATTCCCTATGCAATGAGGCTGCTCTGAGTGCAAAAATAATGTTAGCTGATGTAATATTGATCATCGTGTATGACTCCTGGTAAGTTAAATCCACCTGAGCAATAGTTGAACTTCTTCCTTGTGATATAATCTCTTATTGTTCAAGCATGACACCTGAAGTTTTATAAACTACACTCGAGTGACCTGGTATGCAAAGAAAGCTTCTTGGCTCAACAAACTGTCTTCCGTCCTGTACCGAACAGTGCATGCATTCACATTTAGATTGAAGGATTATTATCACCTCGACCAATCGACACACACCCTTCATTTATGCGTCGTTATTTTGTCTGTTTATATATGATGTATCTATCTATCTATCTATCTATATATATATATATATATATATATATATATATATATATATATTTATCTACAGAATACTGGAATACTGAATACTTGGCTGGTTACAATGTCAGTAAGCAACCGTTTTGTACACTTTTGCGTGCTCTTTATGCCATACACGTATTTTATGAATGTTTAATTTGGAAATCATATTGTGTTTTATTTCTGGAGACTATATATAGAATATAGAGTCACAGATGTCATGCCATTTTATAGGACATTTCATAGATTCTGCTATGTATACGGACATGATAGATTTCGTCAGTGAATGTTCCTTTTTTTTATTACACAAAGTTGATTTTTCACAAATAAAGTAATTTTACAAGATATACTTACTGGTTTTTGCATATCCTGTATACCAACATGCTTCAGAACTGCAGTGTTACAAACTCTATATAATCAACATAGGATATAAGACAAATCAAATAACCTTTAAGGGTGCCACTTTTGACTGGAGTGTTTGGCAGAACCTTGTTTCCATCAGTAAGGTCCCCAGTGGAATGCTTGAGAAAGTGGTTCTACTTAGAAAGTGTTTCTCCTAGAACCCCCCTGTTGTAGAAACATATGTTTATTGTGAAATTCTGAAGTATTGAAAATTCCGCATCGATCATCAGTCATCTTGAAGCTCTAGGTAATGTTTATGTTCCCTCAAGGGATTTGTGTTTTAACCTAACATAAAATTTCAGACAACAAGCAACGTTTGCACAACGTTCTCCTAACCCTAAATATACTCCATCAGCAAATACATGTTGGGGTTGTTGGATGACATTTCCTTCTTTCTTTTTGTCCTGGAGCTACAGCGGTAATGTAATGGAAGTTGACCTCACCCATTATAAATACAAACAGGTGACAAATTAAAGGGAAAAAAACTGTGACTCTGTTATGCTACAGGAGGCATTGTGCTTGACATGGTTTGGTTCCACTTGACCTCTTAGAGTGAATAGTCACTGCAAATGAGTACAAAGTTCTTTTGATGATCAGCTTGGATCCCATGATGAAACGTTTTTATTCTGATGGGAGTGGCTTCTTCCAGGTTGACTCTGCCGCATCCACATCCACAGCTCGTTGAAGGGTTTAATGAGTATGAAAATAAGATTTAAATCTTTATATGATATGGCCTTCAGAGTCAGCAGATCTTAACGGGACATGTTAGACAGCGCTCTCCACCACCATCATCAAAAAAGAAAACTAACCAATGATCCTGACTCTTAGAACCTGAGATCTTTTTTGTCCCTTTAGTGTCACCTATGATTTACATAGTCACAATAATCCAAATGGACACATTTCGGTTCAAAGTAGAGCTGTGTTGTCCAAAATGACTGTCTCATAACATTCTAACATTTTAAGATTGTAAGTTACACTGTGTCGTAAACCACAACACTGAGTTTGTGTGACATCTCTGGAAAAACCTGATCCCTCTGAAGCAGATATTTACAGTGTTTATGAGCATGTATTTATGAAAAATATATGGTCCATGAACTTTAGTGTGCAAACACTGACTGATCAAATACGTTTGGAGTAAAGGATCATTTATTGTGTACATAAGGTTTTCTGCCAGATTTTAATCTGTAATGAGGAAATGAAGAGCTGATACACTTTCAAAACACAACCCAAACTCAACACAAGAAAAGGACCATAAACACTACATGTAAATATGTTGGAAATATGGGGTCTTTGATAAATTGTCCATATTAGTCTCACAACGTACAGTGCTCAGTCAGCATGTAAAACAGTCCGGACGTAATGATAAAAGTACTTTAAAATGAACAATAAATAAAGTGGAGTGTCCAAACCAGTTTCACCAGCTCTGTGTTAAAGGTGCCTCGAGGACCTGCCTTGTGAATCTGTTAGCTTACCGCTTTCTTTACAGCTTCCTGAAGACAAACACGATATAATCTGCTTTACAATGTGTGTTAAAAGACAACAGTGGTCCACACAAGAGGACAGCGTTCAGTCATGGTATTTCTCATGCTAAATTCAGAAAAACCATCAACACTGATGGATACTGAAAAGTATAATGGTTAAAAAATATAATGGCTATATCGGAATAGTGTGGTATTTGATGAGATGTAGCATGAAAATTTTTTTTTTTCAATAATCATAACACCCAATAATTATTGTTTTGATAATTATTACAACTTCACTTTTTTAAAGGAGGATTATATTTAATGGTAGGAGTGGCAGTGTATTTGTTTAGCAGGGGAAAATATATTTGTTAAGAGGATCGGCCCTTTTTATTCCTGAACATTCCAACAACATTAGGTCTAAGTTGAATTGTTATATAGGTCTACTTGCTTTAAGGTTTGGATTAAATCCATTCCATTCAAGAGTCCAATCAAACAGGCAAATAACTATAAAACCTCAAGAATAAATATAGTAACTGTGATTTCTTTTAACAAACAAAGAAAAAAACAAATCAACAAACAAAAACCATCTTGGACCCCCTGGTTATGTGTAACAAACTCCTAGTTGTCCCTAAAGCCCACTTTGAGAACCATTAATTGTATAGCATAGAAATATTTAAGACGTTTTCACTGCTCCTTTCCTTAACATCTTCTAGCGTATTTAATACAGCACAGCAGGAAATAATGCTGTCTTGTGACATCTTTATCAACACCAGCATGCATACCTCTAGTCTCAACCATATGCCCTTCACCTTCGTGGCAAAGAAGAAGAAGAAGAAGAAGAAGAAGAATAGTGCACCTCCTGTTTATATCTGTATTTATATCTGTTTAGAACTCATTATTTGTTCATTCCAAATAGAATATAGTATATACAGTAGTATACGTCATATGGAAAGATGAGAATGGGAAAGATGATGAGCCTGACAACATTGCTATTTGTACAGGAAGATTCCTCCCTGGCCGTCTTCCACTCAGTCATAGAGCCACAATTTCATAAACAACGTTACATACCTCGACAAAGAGTTCTCTGTGTTCTTGTATTTCTGTAGTAACTTAATAGTTCAAGTTATCTGGTAGTAATTAAATACACTTTTAGAATTCCTTACAACACACCATGTCCTGAGTAGAAGTCAAATTGGATTCTTACCAAAGTATAGCACATCTGACCACATCTACACCTTACATACTCTAATTAAAAAAATACACCAAGCACCAAGGATTATTTTATAAACTTATTGAATGTGGCAGTAAAGCTCAAAAATACTAAAATCTTGAGCTTTCAGAAAAGATCCAGATCCCAGGGAACACAAAAAACATTCACATTAGGAAATAACCACATAACTCACTCATTACACTATAATTATCTAGGACTGAAAATCATATCCAAAGGCAACTTCAACTCTGCAGTGAATGAACTGAGAGATAAAGCCCACAGGGCGTTTTAGAGATTGTCCTTTAGAGACATTGTCCATGTCCTTTAGAGATTCCTGTTAGAATTCGTCTGAAAATATTAGAATTTGTAAATGAACCGACTGCCGTCTATAGCAGTGAGGTGTGGGGTCCGTTAACAAATCAAGAATTCGCCAAATCGAAATTTGATTCAATTGAAAAACATCCAGTTGAAACCCTGCATACAGAATTCTGTAAAAATATTCCACAAGTACATCGCCACACAACAAACAACGCATCCAGGTTAGAATTAGGCAAATATCCATTAATTATAAAAATACAGAAATGGGCACTCAAATTCTGGAAACACCTCAAACTCAGTGACCCCCCCAATCATATGGGGGCAGTGGTGGCTTGGTGGTTAAGGCTCTGGGTTACTGATTGGAAAGTCGGGGGTTCAAGCCCCAGCACTGCCAAGCTGCCACTGTTGGGCCCTTGAGCAAGGCCCTTAACCCTCTCTGCTCCAGGGGTGCTGTATCATGGCTGACCCTGTGCTCTGACCCCAGCTTCCTGACATGCTGGGGGATATGCGACGAAAAGAATTTCACTGTGATGTAATGTATATGTGACCAATAAAGACTCATTATATCATTACAAAGCCCTGCAATACCAAGAACTGATCGAAGCAAACAGCCCCCTCTCTCAGCTGGTCCGAACCTCTAACATCCTGAAGGATCACCAACACCTACTAACCCCCACCACACTTGTTTCATTTGTTGTTGACCAGAACAACAAATGAAACAAAACTACATCACCTACTGATTCCAAAACCAAACACAACAACAGAGTACATCCATCCATCTTCTATACTGCTTATCCTTTTCAGGATCATTGGGAACAAGGCAGGGTACACCCTGGACAGGGTGTCAATCACATACACATTCACACACCCATTCATACACTACAGACACTTTAGACACGCCAATCAGCCTACCCTGCATGTCTTTGGACTGGGGGAGGAAACTGGAGTACCTGGAGGAAACCCCCGCAGCACAGATAGAACATGCAAACTCCGTACACACAGGGCCACGGTGGGAATCGAACCCCCAACCCTGGGGTTCCCAAGCACGTTGAACAGGTACAGACTCAGTGGACATGCCCTTTCAATAGAAACAGGAAAACATGGCTCCCACAGGAAGAAAAGTTGTGCCTACAACCAAAACACAGTCAGAGACAGAGCTGCAGTTCCTAACAGATCCCACAAAATACACACAAATCCGAAAAAAATCCTTCCCCAAAATGAAACACACACCAAACATAGGATAATAACCTGCTAATAGCATACGTGACGATTTGAAGTAGCTGCAGGGAGAGGATGCGCATGTACTAGAATTTCACCAAAGATTTGCCCTTACAATTGGTGATTACCCCTCAGGGTATTACCACAGATTGGGAGATGCTGAGTTACAAACATTCGACAATCTGTCAAACAGTGAGAAACTCCCCCTCCTACTAGGAGAAGATAAAGACTGCTGTATATTAACAGCACAATATGTCTTGGCCTGCCACAATATTAGATACAGTGAGTGATCTGCCTCGCTCTTGTGTTTCCTGTCATTGTTATGATTGCTCTTCTTTATTTATTATTATTGTTTGATATTTTTTCTTACTTGTATTAGTAAATTCACATTTATCCTGTAATTGTATACCTTTTATCTTTTTTTTCAATTATTCTATATATAGTACATTTATTTTGTTCGTAATTTGGACATATTGTACTTTTGTACTTTAGTTATTTTATTTCTCTTGTGTTTACACTACCCTTCTCTTGTACTTGCTTTGGCAATACAAATGTGCAATTGTTTGTCATGCCAATAAAGCACATGAAAACAAAAAATGTGTCAGTATCAGTACCACCCTGGCAATGAGGAACATAAGGAAGTAGAGCTATCTTATTCGGCTCATTCTTTGAAACCTTACGTAAAAAAAAATTATATAAGAATCTCAAAAAAAAAAAACACTGTTTGAGGAAAAGTGTATGCTTTACATTTTTGCAGTCAGAGAAACAAATGGCCAGATTACAATGGATTTTCAAGGTACGCTATATTGGGTTGTCCTTGGTATTGTCTATAACTATGCATCCAGGCTTGGCTTTTTCTCAGGAACACAATACAACCATTCTCTAACAGTCGTGGCTGGGATCATGTTTCCTAACGCGCCTACTTCGGCTCAACTGAAATATTACAGGCACCAAAACAAAGTAAAGCTGCTTGTAAAAATGCCACGGTGACGACTCATCATGATGACCATGGCTAGCTGTTTATTTCACTTTTACCTCATTCGCCATGCTGGAGTGATCTTTACCATTCTTGTAAAAGCCTGTATATCAATGGAAAAACTCTGCACTTCAAATGCTGACCAAACAAATACACCCAAAACAGTCACACAACCACCGATGGTTTGTGGCTTTAGTTGAATTACATCCCGTTTAGACAAATACTGTGGTTACACCTGCACATGCTCATCCAATGCAGATACCTGACAGCAGTAAAATTATTGGAAAATGTGTTTATAATCTATAATAATAACAACAACGTACAAGCACATAATGTAAGCGTAACGTATGGTAATGGGTAAAAGTAGTCTCACGGCCTTTAAGCAGTGCTGCAGTGTGTAGTAAAGTTGACAGACAGATGAATAGCACTACATCAAAGCCCAAAGGTGTATCTGGTTTCATTGTACATCATGATGTGTGGTTTTAGAAATGCAAACGCAAAAGAGATAGATGTTCATGCATCTAACTAGGCATGAGCCAGGAATACTTCCTGGTCCTGTATTGAAATAGGTCTTAGTATAGATATGTTTCAAACCCTGAATTTCATCTACAAGGTAAACTACAATGACTTTTAATTCAATTGCTATAGTAGCATAGTTTGAATAATGGTACTGTTGGAGAAACAGTTATTTACATAATATATTCTATGCAATCTGAACATTTAAAATTCAATTCAATTTGGTCTGTCAACATTTGCAAGTTAGAAGTTTGTTTGTTTTTTTTTTTTAAATGTGACAAGTTGGATTTGGCCTTTGCCCTTTGTTTTTGTACACTTTATAGATTAGAAAGAAGAAAGGATTGTTTAAATCGTCATGAATCTCAAAATATTTCTCTTATTGTTGACTCTTTGCACAATGTTTATCATTTAATATGTATAATATTTCAAAGGGGTGAAGACAATCATAGCCAAGGGTAATGTTATTGAGATCGGCGTATAGATCAGATTTAACGTGGTTTGAAATTTACTCTAGTGTAATCATATTCTAGAAAAAAGAATGATGGATGGGAGGAGAGAAAGAACATGTCCTACTGGCAAATCAAGTTTAAATAACAATGTGTTAATAGATAATAGTTTAAACACAATAGGTTAAAGGCCCCCTGAATCGCCATCTGATATGCGTCTCCAGCAGCACTGTAATATCCTTGACATCCATCACGCCCTGGGTAAACTCCAGCACATTACAACAATAGCCTTAAACTCAAGAATCAAATACACGGAGGTGCAAACACAGACCTGCCCAGATATTAACTTTGGTTGGTTGGTAAAATCTGTTCCTGCAGTACGTAAACACGGTGAAAGGTTACAGTCGGTTAAAGGAGGTGAAAGTTACAAATGTCAATGTCAAATCTGTCAAAGTTTTATTTGGTAAGTGATACCGATGTACAATTTCGATTCAGTGAAATCTTACTTATATAGCAGTTTTGAGTGAAATTTTAATAAACCTTATCACATAGCAGCTTTACAGAAATACATATGTACGTTTATATGCCTAACGAGCAAGCCAGAGGCCATAGTGGCAAGTTAATGAGGAAGAAAACTTGACAGGAACGAGACTCATGCTCTTTTGGATGTACCTCGTACTTACAAAATTGTACAAGCTTTTAATTGTGAAGTCAAAGTCATGTTCGTTTATAAAGTGCAAACTTGCAATGTCTCTATAGGCTGACAGGCTGTAAACGGATGTAAACAGACCAGAAGCCTTGACCTTGGTGAAGAACTAGAGCTCTGAATTATCCTCTTCTCATGCTGCTAACCTAACTAGGTTTTTCCTTTAGAAGTATCTTGCAATTTCCTTCCACGTTTGTTCACACAAACCTGAGTAACTAAGTAACTGAGCCTCTGTGCTACTCCACATACTGCAGATGCCTGTATCAATTTAAAATACTGATGCTTGCCTACAAAGACCAAAACAGACCTGTCCCCTCCTGATGGTGATGGAATGAATGACTGAAGGAATGGCTGAGTCACATGGTTGTCTTTATACAAGGATTGAAGACACACCAATTCACTAAACATATTTGAATAATAAAGCTGCAGTGAACTTAGTTTTTTATTTTTTTTTTTAAATTGAATACTCACTCTCAGGCTATATACCTTCTAACAAAGTTTTAGCTTAATAGTATTCATAGACCCTGGTCTTTTGGTACTAGTGTGAGGCTTTGTTTTCAACAAAGTCCATAAAGCACTTGGATAATGTAATTTGCCAAATGCTGAACGCCAAGCTCAGGTTACTGTCTGTGCAGAGTTTCACATTTTCGCATTGATTGGACGTAGCTAAGATAAACTGCCACTAGGTGTGAAAGTGAGTGAGTGTGTGTGTGTGTGTGTATAGTTTTGAGTGATGGACTGGCATTCCATCTAGGGTGTCATTCTTGCCCTATGCTGACCTGGGATGTTCCTGGGATAGGTATGTAATACTTGCACTGAGAGAGAGAGAGACAGCGAGAGAGAGAGAGAGAGAGAGAGAGAGAGAGAGAGAGAGAGAGAGAGAGAGAGAGGCATTACCAACCAGCCTCAATATGAACATTGTCAGTTGTTTGGTTTGTAAAGTCAATTTCTGTTGGTTAAAATAGTTTCAGTCATTTGACTTGCTGAAATCCCCAGTGTTGATTTAACACCCAGTGTTGAATTTACACTGTAGAGTCTAAATAGTCAAATTGGTCACAAATGAACACTCTGGGTGTTAATGCAACACTAGGGATTTTACTGTGTGTAAATAAAGCTGCTGATCCCAGCACACTTGTACACTTTGGCTATGTGAGCAGGACACAACAGTCCTTTTGCGCTTTTGAGCTTATCTGTCATCACCCCGAGAGCAAGTCACAAGGTTCATGCCCAAAATTAAGTACTCTAAAGATGGGGGGGGGGGGGGGTGACTGGGGGAGGGGGGGGGGGGGGAGAGTAGATATGGAGAAGAGAGAGAGAATTAGGGGTCATTGTTTCGTTGTGTTTCAGAGGGACCCTGTGGTCACTTTCCCAAGTGGGTTGGGTTTCAAATAAAGGGGGAGGGGATCACGTTCCCAAAACACAGTCCTTCTTCTTGAAGAAATCTGAGAGTGTCACAATAACGCTCCACACCTCCCTATCGGCCCCTTTTTTTATGCCTAGCTGACAAATTACTTGTTGTAGTGCAACACCTCAATCTAGCTCGCCTTCAGTGTGTCACAGGCTCCAAATGAACATCTTGCCACTGACTTCAGATATTGAGTAGCTTTATTTCTTTTAAACTCATCTGGTTTTACATTTATTCATTTAGCCAGCGTGCCTTTATTTGTCTCGTCAGCAAGGCAGAAGCCAGTCAAAAACTTGGAGTACAGTTAGAGTTAAAGCACTTTGGGAGGAGGTGACATTGATGCCAGTGCCACAAGATCATGTTTCCGTTAACTGTCGAGAAAATAATGCGAATTATTTATAGGAAGAACTGAAAGCCAAAGGGTTGGAATAAGAGCTAGTACTTAGGAATTGTATAAGTACTAGTCATGGATTAGTCAGGCAAACTATAAATAATACAGCAATTTATGTCAAGTTCTAACTTGCATTAGACTGCAATGTAATTATATGTAAGTATATAACAGCAAAGAATGCTGGTCATCAATCACCTATGGAAAGTAATAATCCAGCAACAGAGAACACAGCTATACAGACACACACTGAGAGGAATTATGGTCTAATTTTGGTTCTAGACTCAACACTACACACTCAGAACATATGGGATCAAGGTGCCATGAGTACAGACACATCTCCATTCTTTATGCTTATTTGCTTTGGATTAAACTTGTCAACATCAGCACAACAGGAAATCAGGAAGTTACTCATTTTCCGAAGATGACAGTAAATTTCCCTACCAAAGCAACACAACTTTGGCTTTGAAAAAGAGACAACAACTAGATGACTTTATGGTTTAATGCAATATATAAAGTGGAACGATGCAAGTTTATCCCGTAGGATAACATAGAGAAGATAATATTGTAATATATTCCAACAAAATGGTCAAATAACGTATCTTAATTAATGCATTAACAGTGATATTAATGATATTTAATAAATATTCACTGTTGTTCCAGACATAACAATTCGAACTCAGATTTCATACTTCTTCAAATCAGGTCTGGACATAATAAGGAAAAATCATGGCAGAACTTGGGCTTCTTTTGGGCACGTTTGGTTATTTATTGCCTCGTACGGTATTTTAGGATGCTGCCGTGTTTCCGAATACAAATGTACGTTTGTTTGTACATTTGCACTCAACTCTATTGGATCTGACCAGATTACACTTTTTTTGAACTGACATTCAATCTGCTTGGCACCAAATCACCGTCTCAGACTTCTACACGTGTACACTTTTAGATCCTATACAGTATCTCTTCCCTCCATATTTCATTTCAGCACTAGTTTCTTACTAACAGGAATTTGATCATATCAGACCTGATATTTGGACCATGTCAAAAATAGGTTTTAAGCCATAAAGCAACATCTTTTGTAAAGAGACAATCTAATAAAGAATACACAGAAAGCTGATTTGTTCTGATGACTGCAGCCTGATTGAAATGTAACCCATTTGGCAGTTTGATTAATAGCTAGCCTAAAGGAAACGTGTGAATATTATTTGTCATGCTCAGCTGTCAGTGGTAATGTATTTGTCATGCAGGCTGATGTATAAAGGTATGCATATTTGATCATTACAGGAAAGGATAGAATCTGCAATATAAACAGCTTTCTGCCGCCACCTGTAGGCCACAAGAGCATCTGCATGCTAGGACGCTTGGTGTTACCTGTATTAATTGTGTGCTCTCATTTCTATATTTTGGTGGATTTAATACATGTAGACTTTATCTATGTAATTTGAGACATCTTTAGCGGTTAAATGCAAATCATCACAGAGCACAAGCAGCACACGGTTCTAAACTAAGCACATCCTGAACCGTTCTCCACTTGGGGCTGCTCTGTTTGACTGGTCAGGTGTTGATTCATTTTCTAGAACAATAAAGCTCCGACTGGAGTTCTGGCTGCATGGTTTATATTATTGCGCTTGTTCTAATACGTTATTGTTTCTGTAGCAACAACTGGCACAGGAATTATTTTATATGGCTTAGTGATTAGCATGTTCACCCCACACCTTCGGGGGTTTCCTGCGGGTACTCCAGTTTCCTCCCCTAGTCCAAAGACGTGCTTCGTAGGCTGTTCGGAGTTTCTAAATTGTCCGTAGTGTGTGAACGTTTGTGCGATTGTGATCTGCGATGAGTTGGCACCCCGTCGAGGGTGTCCCCTGCCTTGTGCCCCAAGTTCCCTGGGAAAGGCTCCAGGCTCCCCCGCAACACTGTGTGGGATAATTGGTACAGAAAATGGATGGATGATATGAAGCTTTTTGTAAGATGTTTAACATTTATGGAAGTCAAGTCTCTCAGGTAAAAATCAGAGGTAAATCCTTAACTAAGTTTACTGCCATGTGGAAAGCCTTCAGCACAAAAGATTCTTTCCGGCTTCTCCGTAACCCGACTAAATGCATTTATTTTATTTATTTTTTGGACGATTGTGCACGTCCAAAAAATTTAACATAAAGCAAACACGGTGCAGTACCAGTGTAAACACTGTAGGCAGTATGTGAGGCAATGCACCAAAGCCATGCATGGTAGCCAATATGATCAGACGATGTGTTCGGCTCAAGGCATTCTGGTGCTGATAAGTGTTGTGGTTCTGACCTGCCCCCTATTGGTCAGAGCTTTTAATTTACACATGTACTAAGGTAATGTAAACGGTGCAGCTTGCCAGGTATGCTCATCAACACTCGTCAAAGAACAAACCCAGCCTAAGATGCAGAGCTGAACGGAACCAATGTGACGGCCTTAAAAATATAAACAAAAGTAGAAGTTTCTCTTGAAGTAGAGAAACTAATTATATCTGTTGTACAATACAGAATATTGCGGTATGACAATATTGCAAAGGTATCTTGAAATTGACACCACTATAGGTCTAGAAATATAATCTTTAAAAGCTAAATAAAACTGATGCATGTTTGCAGAAGAAACAATGCTAATAAACATCGCAAGCTGACCTCCAGAGGCCCATGGAGACATTTTTATGCCTCATAATCCGGCTTGTTTTTTGTTTTTTTATTTCACCCCTTATGTTCAAGTATAGGAATTAAGACATTAAAACAAAAGCTGATGTTAAAAGCTGATGTAAGAGTGGACTATCATAACACTTAAGCAGCATTGGCTCTTCAAACATGTACACTTCTCGACCCTAACAGCTAACCTCATGTCAAGATCATGTTATATATTTAAAAATAATAATAAAAACATTTTAAATACACAAATGAGGGATTCATTAGTCAGGATCTTTTTTATTTGTTATTTGTGATGAAGTATTTAACATCACCTCACCACACCACACCGCACACAACCTCGGAGCGTCCGTTGCCAGAATACACACGCACTCTTTGTAATATTTCAATAGTATGAGATTATTATAAAATTATTGTGGAAAAAAAAAATGAAGCCTTTTATTGGATAAACCATGAATTCCAAAGAACACACCAGTAGCTTCCAATTATAGCAATCTGGAGGGAATCCTGCACTGCATCATTTGTGTGTTCCCAAGTACAACTTGTGCTAATGATCGAGCCTTTCAGGAGGTGCACTGAAGCACAAAGGAAAACAAACATGTACAGGATTCCCCCTGGACTGCCACAGCCGTTCTGCCTCACTGCTGGTGTTTTTTTTTTTTTTTTTTTTTTAAATATGCGTTTATTATGCTAATCTAATCAGTCATCATGTCCGCCCCTTCTCCTCCGGTGGCATCGCTGAGACTCAGGTCCTCCATCATCTCTGCCAGTGAGATCCTTGGTATGCCCTC
The DNA here is from genome assembly GCF_001660625.3 of Ictalurus punctatus. NCBI lineage: Eukaryota > Metazoa > Chordata > Actinopteri > Siluriformes > Ictaluridae > Ictalurus > Ictalurus punctatus. The sequence goes on from NC_030435.2 coordinate 4,753,582, forward strand.
GTCATCCGTGTCGCTCTCCACAGGAATCTTGGAGATGTCTGGAAATGCATAGGGTTGTAATGAGCATATATATTAAGCGTGTGAATGTACTGTTCAATGTACCGAAAGTAGTATTGCCTCCTCACCTTTGAAGATGTTGACGTTCTTACGCAGTGCTTCGTCCTCCTCAAGATCCTCCAAGAAGTCTTGGTATTGCCTGCAAAATGATTCACGCTTAGTGAGGTTCATTTACCACCCAATAAACAAGCTTCGGTTTGCAAGCTTCCATTTTTTCCCCCAAGGCACGTTTGGCTTTGGCCATCTTTTGCTTTGCACTGGAGGGTAAAGTAGCCAAAAACATTCCATGATTATCTGACAACAAATTCAATATCCAGCTCTTCAGTGATGTCAGGCATGTCTTGACTATTTTATGAAATCAATTATTTAAAAAGTAAGGATGCTTTCACATCTATCGGTCTGTTTGACGAGTCTGAATCAAAACGGACACTTTTGGATAAAATGCGCGTAAATAGACAAGGAAAAAAGCACACAAACAAAAACTGAGGCCGAGGGGCATGTAGGGCTGAAAATGTACCCACAAAACTAAAAAATAAATAAATAAATAAATAAATAAATAAAAGAGGTAAACAAATCTATACCAATTGCTGGAAGAAATCACAAAAATCAACCAAGCATGAAGAACACTGCATACATTATATAAACATTATATAAATAAGTGATTTATAATATTTTGCATCACATCCGGAATTTTCTTTCCGAGTCCAAATATCCAGAACACATGACATTTCCGCAGTGTTACCGCTCTATTCTTTGGTGCAGTTTGCATCTCATGGCTGTCAAAACACACTTGGCATGTCTGGTTCACATCCTGCAGTCGGGTCAATTCAGAGTCTAATCACTTTCCTGCTGCAATCAAACCGCTCTAGCGTTCACTTGAAAGCAGACTGAGACCACTTTTCCCTCAGATCTCCCGAGACCCTATCCTGTAACTAGAGGTTGACAGACTGATCGTTTTTTCTGATTAACTGGCACCGATAACCGATTGCTGAAACTGTTATGGGCAAAAATCCACACCGATAGCGTTTCCCAGTTGGATCCATTGCTTAACGGCAGAGAAAGGTCCGCTGTCATTATCAACAACAGTACGAGAGCGGCTTCTAGTGGCGAAATAAAACCTAGCGCGGACAAATATTGTGATGTTATCTGAAGTGTTTTTTGATTAACTTTGGATGTCTATTTTTACTTGTGTTACTGTGTTATAAAAGTGTTACTCTTTGGTTCAGTTTGGATGCATATCTTTTATTTACTTTAATATTAATTAATTAATTAATAGTTAATATATATTAATATTTATTTCATTTTTTTATTACAGTACATTTTCATGGTACAGTCAGTACTGTTAATTTTTGTAAATAAAGTTCAACAATATTTTACTTTGAGTGTTATCTTTCGTTCAGTATCAAACAGTATGTTTCGTTCAGCAGGTAAATACCGCCTGACTTAGTTAATGGTATCGGTAAAATCCACCTACCTGTAACATCACAGTTTGTTGGGTTTTTTTCCACCCTCTAAATTTCCTTTTTCACTTAAATCAATATATATGGGGGGGGGGGGGGGGCGGGGGGGGGGGGGGGGGGGGGGGGGTGTCGTCTAAACTCGTCACTTTAATCTGAACGGAAGGTCGGCATGTCTCGTTAATGCACCTATACATTTGGCAGACATTTTTTTCATACCTTTCATCATCCGTGTCCGTGCCTTCTCTGTCCCTATGCAGCTCCTTCAGCTTCCAGTTCCTGCGCTTTATTCTCTTTGTCCTGTCGTAGCTCTTCTTAATCAGAACCTAAACAAACAAGAACGGACATTATTCCTTCAACACAAAATCCAATGTTGTCTTCCAGTAGAGTTTGATCCGATTGCATGTGTGTAGCAGAGGTTCTTTTCTCATTCTCAGGTTATTCCCACTAGCTCCACTAGCTGTAGTAGTGGAGCTCATCAGTAGGGGGCAGTACAGCTTAAACTTACAAATGAGCCATAACCTGTTTCTATCCTCCCCAGACCATTAAAAGGAATTGATCCAATGCTTACCACGTCAGGCACATGGTGAGGATTCATCTTGTTCAGAAACTCGTCGTTGAGGTTCGAGTTGGCGAAGTCGTAGCTGGAAAGCAAGAAAACAAACAAACGAGATATGTGTAGCAGCCTTGGAAAACACTTCACATGGTGATATGACACTTTCTGGCATTTAAAGGTTTTATTCTGACTGCAGCATGGGAGCGTTGCGGACATTGACAGCTGGTATCTGCTTACGAAATGAACTGATTAGGGCTTGTGTCCATTTTTCTAGCAAGCTCTTAGACATCTTTAGGCAGACTGACAAACATTTCCATATCATTTTGATAAAATAATCTGATTTTTTTCTTAAAGTTGACGTCTCCAAATATATTACAATCAGAAAACACTCATTTTGACCAAAACCAACGAAATTCTTTGTCCAGAGAGAGGAATTCACTCCACTAGCGATAACACGATTTTGTGTTCAAATGTCAGGACTGCCCTTAAACCTCAATGTAGTTATGATCAGTTAGATGGACTGCATCTTCCCTCACTTATAAGCGTCTTTACATAAATGTGTTTACCAAACGTATAATGCAAAAATAGAACAGCTGACATCAGTACAAAACCATCATCATTATTATTATTATTTTGTAATAAATAAATACACCCACTCTAAGTATGATGCACATTAGGATACTGAAACCTGGACAGGGAACTTATGCAATTTAAAAAATAAATAAATAAATAAATAAACCCCATCTCAACTGCAGCCATGATATAATTAGAAGCTTATCAGCATTCAGTTTAGCACAGCTTTATCAGCATTCTCTTCCACTGAACCAAACACGGTTTTATTTTATGAATGCGAAGTAATAAAAATGACATGAGATATAGTGCGGTGTGCTCGAGCAGAATAAGGGCAGTCCAGGTTCTCCTTTCGCAGAGCTTACACACATTGCTTTATGTTCCGAATCATTTACGAAACTTATGATTTATGATTGGAGAAGGTGACTAACTTGAACTAACTTGTATCGCGGACACGCAAAGGTATTCTTATTTGTATTCGTATTATACACGTACAATAAAGGCATGCTTTCCACAACAGTAAAGCGAACTATAAATGGATAAAAAGTATGGTGTTGTTCGTTAATAAGTAAAACATTATAATCATTGCCAAATTGTTGTGGGATAGAAGAAATAAAACACTTTTGGGACGTGATGTTCTAGGAAAATAATCAACGAAACACACTGCTTAGTGTCGGGCCACATCGATCGCACCGCCTTGTTGTTGATTATTTTCCTGTAACAGCAATGCCTCCTTGTGGATTATTCCTTACACACTGTGTCATAAATGTACAGGGATTATGCTATCAGCTCATACCCCAGCACCAGGTCTCCGATGTTGAGCAGGTGGCCCAGGTGGGTGCGGCAGTGATATTGCTGACTGGTGTTCATCTCACTGGTCTTCTGAACCCACACTTCAGCCAAGGTGTGCTGTTAAAAAATAAAAATAAATAATAATTAAAAAAAACACACACACACACACACACACACACACACACACACGCGCCATTTATCGCCCAAATGCTGCTTTAATGCAATACCGAATGCTTCATGAAACCCAATGAAAATGGGATATTAAGAATGAATTGCTTTTGTGCCCTTTAAAACCTGCTGAGAAACGAAAATTAAAACGTGCAGAAGTGGAGAAAACAGCAGGCTGAGTGGTTTGAATGAATATTATAATTCATATCGGATTGTTTTCTTGAGGAATACAGCAAACAGCTTATTGATTTGCATTTCACGTCCATGTCAGAGCAAATAACGCTTTTGTTCCTTCTCTATTCGGGTCTCGTTTCAGGATGTTTCCTTACCCGTCATCTTAAAACAATTCTAGAATTGTATGTCTTACCCGGTTGGATCTCAGGCCAGCTCCTGCTCCTAATCGCTGGTCCCTGATGATATCGGCGTCCATGACGATGAACTCCTCCAGCTGGCGCGGATTAAGGAGGCTGTTAAACGGGTGACGCCAGTACGTGTTTGCGTCGATCTCTGCCACTGTAACCCAATAGCACAAAGGAAAGATAAGCACCAAAAGTGAGTTATCAGATGACGGGGGAATAAAAAAGGAAAGTTTTTTGGAGTTTTTTTTTTTTTTTTTTTTGCACCAGAGACTGTTGTGTGTGAAAATCCCATAAAATCAGCAGTTTCTGAAATGCTCAAACCAGCTCTTCTAGCACCAACATCTATGCCACGGTCATGGAGATCACCTTCTCATTGTATGACGTGAACATTAACCGAAACACTTGACCTTGTACCTGTACGATTTCACCTTTTTCTGGCCCTGAAATGAGCTCGGATCCAGTTTGAACAGACCTCTTCGGCACCTGCATCTTATAAATAACGATTCATAAATAGTTGAACAGAAGGAGTGGGGTCAGGTGCGATAAAAGGAACGGATTGTTAATGTTTTTGTTGCAATTGCAACTAGCAGACGGCTCTAAGAAGTACAAACAGCCCCTTTAATATAAACATCAAATATAAAAGGGGAAAGGCATAAATCAATTCGTGCCTCAAGACAGTCTGTGTAATTATATGCCGAGCAGATCAGGAAGGGGAAAGTGTTTAAATGTTTAAGAGTCATACTCACGCTGCAGTGTTTTCGGGTCAATGAGGTGCACGGTGCTGGTCACCTGGATGCATACACACACCTGGCCCAGGTTTCCCAAGCTTTGGGCCAGACGAGGAGACAGACACACCACGTTGTCCTGAGAGAGAGGGAGAGAGAGCGAGAGAGAGAGATTAATTCGTATCAAATCAATAATAAAAATAACCTCAGGAAGGAACCACCGTGTGCATCCAATAACATGATCAGCCTGTACACGCACACTCTCTGCTGATATTCCTTTCTGATCAGAAATAACACATGCCAGCACACACACACTGTTTTTTTACTCATTCAATCCAATTTTAAGCATTATACAAATAATAACACATAAAACAGCAATCACAACAAGACTTTTCTTAGGCCAGCTTGTGTGGAATACATACGTGAGGCCTGTTTCACGAAGCAAGTTGAACAAACTCAGAGTTTCAGAGTACGTTTTTGAGCTGACAAAACCAAACTGATCCAACCCGGGTTAACAGGCTTCATGACACCGCGCATCACCCTTTCTCCGTCGACCAAGGTTTTAACCCTGAATCAAGGTTTTCTCAGCGTGCATGCAAGAGCCAGACGTTTGCAGCAAACAGCCAATAGCGTTCAGGATGAAGAAAAGCTGGTGCACGTACTTCTGGTTGATAAGCAAGAAATTATTACGTGGAAATATGTGGAATTTAAACCTGCACTAAGCGCAAAAAATCACCACTGCTGCGGCTGCAAAGCTCGGGAAAGGTTTACTTTTATACGCTCACAATGACAAACTCGGCATATATAACCAATATATTTCATGTCATTTCATTTAATATAGAAGTACATCGTTAAATTAAATATTAATAAAATAAATATCCATTTGTGAAAATATATCAGGACAGGAATAACGCCACTAATAACGAAAATATGTACTACTGGGAAAGAAGCAAGACGTACAGTTTGTCGTACAGTGAGAGCGTGGCTTCTGCGTGTCAGATTTCTAACGTACGGTTCGAGAAGCCGGCAGAGATAAACTATACTATCTGCTGAAAAATCGATATCTTTTGTACAGGTCATCGGGAAAAGGATTAACGCCGATGCGTCAGATTTACATCACCTTGCTCGCGGCTGATTGGTCCAAGTTGGGTTTGAGTTTTCTAACCTAGAATAAAACCTGCTCTGAGTGTAGTGTAAGTTACCATGACGATGAAACCCCTTTAAAAACAATCCGCCTTGTTGAGACCGAAAAAAACTGAGAGTTTGTTCAAACTAAACCCGAACGGACCCGCGTAGCCACCGAAACCAGCTTTGTGAAACAGGCCTATGGTGAACATTTTTGTGTAGTTCATGCCATTTATGTAATAAGCTTTACAGCAGTGTTGTAATACACTTACATCAACTAAAACGCAATAAGAAATGCAATTTAAACAGTAAATAAATGCAAAGGGAAGACGGGACTATAATAAGAAAACGTTATAATAATAATATAATATTTTAACACACAAGCAGATCACTGGACAATAAGCTACTACTAGATACTAGATAGGTGACAAATAAAACTGTGATCAAGCATTAAGAATGACGGTGTGGCTGATTATTCCATGTTGCTTAATCATTATTATTTCCTCCATTCACCCCGCCTCCCATTTTTTTTGTTCCACAGATAAGGTTGTTTTATGACGTATTACCTTACAGATGGGCACGATCTCTATAGAGAAGGTGCTTTTGTAGTTGTACGAGTTCGAGTGAACATCATGAGAGATGAGACGCTGCGAGGACTTTGATCTTTGGGACAGAGATGAAAATTCGTCGGGTCAACAAAATGCAGCAGCGAGAAAATGATCAACAAAACGAGCAGGTTAAAAGTGGGTTTTATTACGTAGCTCGACGTGAAAATTAAATGCACATGTGGATGAACCATAAAGTCCAGCCTTCATACCTGCATGGAACCGTACACTGTAGGAAATCCACCATCTTTTGGGCATGCTGCTTGGAGCTGTAGTAGAAGTCAATGCCCTCTAGAAATGATCAAATGAAAGAGAGAATTAAAAAAAAAAAAAAAGAAGACAGAATGTCCAACAATAAAAGCACACGCAGCATTCTCCAGTAAAACAGGCCAGATGGATGGGTGTCCAATCTGGCCACCACATGTCAAGCGTTCAAAGCTCTGAATCCATTTTCACAGGCATGACCCGAGCTCCAGCATTAAGCTCTTGATTATTAACACCAAGCCTCACAGATGAAATTTCAGGGTGCTTTCCAATGTGCTAAAAATGCCATCGTGACTAACAGCCTGACTTTTAATCACTGCCTGCCGTGATCGCGCGTCTGGCAGAACCGTCTTCTGTATCAGGAAGCGATGAAAAAATGTGCTGGAAGAAAAAGGAGTTGCAGGAGGAGGAGGAGGAGGAGATCGAAGAGCGACGTACCGTGGATTTCCTTGATGCGAAGTGTGTTCTGGTGCACCCTGTGCTTCAGAATCAACTGCTCCAAGTAGTAAAAGGTCTTCTTGTGGACTGTCTAGGATCATAAATGTGAGAAGACAAAGTTTCTTTAAAGTGAATGTTTACTGGGCTTTCACGCTAAACAAACTAACAAACAAACAAACAAATAAAGATTACAATATTGAATTGCTATGGGACATTTAATCATGAATACTACAATACACCATGTTCATTAATGTATTTCTTTAATCATAAATATATAACATTAATTATGTTTAATAGAAATGAAATGCCTACATTTATAAATTAGGAGTTGTATTCGTTATGTATTAATTCTAATTATAATAAAAATACAATTTAATGTCATATTTATACATAATTCAATGTTATTGCACACTCAAATATTGCGTTTTGTGATGTCATAATATATGCATATAAATATTATAATATATATATAATAAATAATAATCATGTTATTAATAGCATATTAACAATAGGTTCTCACGTGTTCCCAAGTAAAGAGTGTATATAGATATGTTATATTATATAAATAATGAACTGATTAAATAAATAAATGATTCAAGACATTTTCTCAGACAGAATAAACGGGTTACAGGACGTGAGAGAAAGTACAAGCGAAGATTTTATTTTATGCTTTAGAGGAAAAAGCCAGTGGATCGAACTGCTAAATCACACACAGCAAAACCTGATGTCGTAATATTTACCCTCGGCGGAAAATGAACAGAACACCACTCTCAAGTCCTCGACAAATAACACAGGTCAGGAATGACTGTGTTGTGTGTTAACTCAAGCTACTCAAGTTTACTTATTAAAAAAAAAAAAAAAAAAAAAGCCTTTAACTCCATTTCCCACTGTTCCACTGTCATTCAATCTGAAGAATGATAAAGAGAAGCCACAGGAACACACACAGCTTTAACTGATGCTAAATGTGTTCTTCGTGCATGTGAGGGATTTTATAATAGCACAAAGAGCTTGTTATGCTAATGAGAGACCAGCATGTAAGACAAGGCTTAATAAACGTTTACCATTTTCAGTTTGCGGAATCATTTTTGACATGAGCTAGAGTGTATGTATATAGAGCTTTTACACAACAGTTACTTGTACTAAACCACTAATCTGATTGGCTGAGCGGCGTTCCAAGAGTGCCTAGATTTCCTAGAACCGCACCGGGACATTTCACCGTGTGTATCACTCCGCTCGTCTGTGTTCGCCGTGGAAAACTCTACTTCCTAGTTTGAAACAGTTACTACAGTAGAGTTAGCGACATCATGAGCGGACATGGCGAATGAAAGTTATAACGTTTTGACTTCAAATATGAAAGCCAGTCAGATGGAGATGAAAAGGAAGAAAGGGATGCCAATTCTACCGATTTAACGGAAATGTACACGTCATTGTAATTGATTTTAATTCTTTTCTAATTATCATCACCGCTAAATTTTTTTGTAGTGTTATACTTCATGCTCCATTATAAGGGTACGTAATCTTTTTTTTTTTTTTTCTCTCCTTTTTCATTGGAAAATGATCAAAAATGGCATCCCTAATATATAAGAGTTAACTCATGTTTACAACATACTTGTCTAATGTTAGCAGCGTTGACTTTATTTCACATTACCTCGCATGAGCACCAAACATTCTTCGGTTATCTTGACGAAAAGCGAGACCGCATATTTCAACTTGGAAAATGAGTAGAGTTGAGGCAAAAGCCAAGCCGATGTAAGATAGGGGGAAGGGCGCAGGGCTTCCAGGGGTGTTGGTTAATATCACAGAGTTCAAAACACCCACGCAACTGTCAATCATTTCAGATTCCTGTGTGGATTCCTATTCCATGTGCTATTTTTTCAGGGCGAAAAAAAAAAAACTTCATTTATGAACTTTAAAATGTTAAAATGCGGAGCTCCTGGTCAAAATGTGTAAAAGGTAAAAAGGTGGGCAGAACAGAATCCCATCATATATCTGTGTAGGTGGGGGTTACATTTTTTTTGCTGCTCAAAAACACTTTGAAAGCCCTGGGATTTAACCTTACAGTCACTATAATTAAATTAAAAAAAAATAAATAAAACAATAATAATACCACTAGTGTTGTTATTCAAAGCGCTGGTGCAAACCAGTGTCTTTTTAAACTATTTACACAAATCTGCCTTGTCCTTTCATCTATCGAGTCTCTAACACAGAACCTTAAAATGTTAAACTACCCGCTTCCTCGTCTAGGAAAGATCAAACGAGAGCTTACCTTCTGTCTAACTTGCACGACGGCCTTCCAGTAATCCTTGGCTTCCACCCGATGGCAGTCGTCACACATCTGCGACTGAATGATGTAATCCACCACAAACACCTGCTGCAGGATGGCGCCATTCATTACCTACAGACAGAGATCAGATAATGACCTGATTTGCCAGGTTTTCACGGTGAGAGTGTTTCCGAGCAGATAGCGGCCAGACAAATCACCTCTTTCTGAATGGTGAGCTTTAACTTGATCCTTTTGGAATGCGGCTCTGTCCACACGAAGCCTGCGTCGATGAGCCGCACCTGGAAGAGGGCAGAAAGTGAAGCAGACGTGCGGATAATAACGGAATACTGACTTTTTTATTTTATTTTTACTATTCATCTATAAACAGACGTGTGTCAAAAATGCTAAACGGTAATTCCATTATATTATCAACATCACATTTTGAACTAATTACTACTAAAGATTCAAAATCACCCTCCTAGACACACTTCCTGTTAACTCCTTACCTTAGACATCAAGCCCTTTATTTTCTTTAGGCAGAGAGTGAGCAGCTCGCGGGACTCTAAAGCACACTGAACCCACGTAGCTGGAGGCTGCAGGTACCTATTGGAACATGCCACAGAGACTGTAAGTCATCTGAAAGAGCTGATTTGATTATAAACTGTGAAAATATTACGGGCTGAAATATTCTGAGGTGGAAGCAGCTATTAACTCCGACTGTTAAATGCCAGGGTTTCAATCATAGCATTGATATGTATAAAAAATAAAAAATGCACAAAAAAAAGACCTCCATCATACACAGTTTAATATTTAATATTCGCCGTGCCTCTGGCTGAAATTTAACCGGATAACAAGACGAACGAGTGAATGCGCCTTTTTGTCAAGGGTACAGTCTGTATTAATACACACAATTACCTTGTCATACTTTTGAGTGAAATTATCTGAGCTAGTGCTTTTTAGTCTAGTTAATAGGGCTTCTGGGCGAGCATAACACGAGAGTTTGCAGCACACTGGAGATTTCGCTTGCCCAATGGAATCGCTAATGAACTAATGATTTGTTTAGACAATAAAGGGAATTATCTGCCAAGATGCACATTACAAGATGAAATACCTGCAGCTAATTTAGCTCGATTCATAAACGATCAAGGACTGAAATTTAAAGGAGGGACTTCAGTACCGTTCACACTGTTTGCAGAAATGGATGGAGACCTGCTTTGGAATTCCATCGGAGATGTCCACTTGGGTCCTCAAGCAGGACACGCACATGTTGGCTGGGTTCGGGGGAATAGGGATGCCACATGTGCAGCAAAGGCTGTGAAAAGAAAGCACTTTTTTTTTTAAAATCCGTGTGTTGTCTAACATGAACTAGATGTAATGGAAACCGTTCATTTATGATGCTTTCTTCCACTATAGTAGATGTTTCCCTAACATGGAAGAACAATATACATTATCTGTATGAAATTGTATATATACACACACACACTGATCAGCCATTACATTACAACCACCTGCCAAATATTGTGTAGATCCCCCTTGCACAACCAAAACAGCTCTGACCCGTCGAGGCACGGATTCCACCTCTGAAGGTGTGCTATGGAAAACCCCACAAGACCTGCCGTTTTGGAGATGCTCTGACCCAGTTGTCTAGCCAGCACAATTTGGCCCTTGTCGAAGTCACTCAGATCTTTACGCTTGCCCATTTTTCCTGCTTCCAACACATCGACTTCGAGAACTGATTCACTTGCTGCCTCATATATATCACCTCTTAACAGATGCCATTGTAATGAGATAATCAATGTTATTCACTTCACCTGTCAGTGGTTTTAATGTTACAGCTGATCGATGCACCTAATAATAATGCACCCAACCAAGTGTTTATAAAATAAACTGTAAAAATGTATATGGAACTGATGTCATATACTTACATATTGCCTTGGCTGCTTGATGCTGGAGCTTGCATGTACTCCATAGCTGCGGAGAGACCATAATTCATCAATTACAGCGCAAACAATACTGTTCCCATGCTATAAGAGCACATCCCGAAGTGTTTTATTCCTCTTACCACGGCAGCTATTATTTATTAAAGTCCCCATGAAATCAGAATTGAAGTTTTGTGTCTTTTAGTATGAATATGTTCGCCTTAAGGTTATCTATAAGCTAGTGCGCTCCAAAACGATGAGAAAGTTCGCATTTAGAAGATATATGCATTCACAATGTACAGTCTCTCTCTACTACCAATACGGTGCAACAATTTTTATGACATCATTCTGCACTTCAGCGGATCATCAGATTTTCTGTCCAATCAAACGCTCGCCAGAATCCAAAGTGTCCCGCCCACAATATTATAAAAATCACCTTGCCTAAAATCTAGTGGCTATTTAAAAATGGGGAGGAGCTACTTGATATGTCCCACCCTGACTTCCTGCTTCAGTGGAAATTACATCAACACATCGAATAACGCAGTGTGTTTCAAGGCACTTCAAGGAGACTTTAAACAAATGGGGAAAAAAAAGAATGTCGTTCTTTAAAAAGTTATATTTAATGTTGTTGAAAATCCGCAAAACAAGTTAATACCGGTTATCACTTACGTTATTAATGGCTAGAAACTTCGCTTGTAGTTAAAAACGCAGCTTGTCATGTTATCGAGAAACCGTAAACCTGTGCGTCCTGAAGACTTTCCCGTGTCGGAAAACTTCCTGACAAAGTACTGACACTGGAGACTCCTTCCATAAATGTTAAATAAACGTCTCCTGACAGAAAACTTTACCCCATCAATGATTATATGTTTTTTAAATCCATTTATTTGACCGTCCGCCATACAAGTCCCTGTGTAAATGGTGACCACAAAAACAATAATTTATTAGGGCGGGCGCATAAATTATGAACGTGTGATTTGCCTTGCAGCCGGAACTACTGTCAGAGCTGCTGTTGGATAAATTTATTCAACACCTTCTGACCAATCAGATTCAGGATTTAACAGAGCTGTGGCATAAACACACAACGTTACACGATGACAAATACAAATGTACACTTTTTTTTCAGTTTTAGTGACAAACATTAATTAACTCAAGATTTGCTTCTGTTGACGATTATTTGTTTGATATTGAAGTTTTATATTTTCATTAACAGTCACAGCTCGAGGCTAACTGCTAACTGCAATGAGCTAATTGGAGTTAGCTAAGGTAACTAACTTCGTCACTATTACTTCTGCATTCCCGGTACAATTGTAAACACAAACACACGTGACACACAAATAAAGATCTGGTTTCTTTATTCCTACCGAATGATAATAGGTTTTATCCAGGCACACACTTCAGCTCAGATCCACGACGTTACTGCACATGTTTCTCCCAAAAGCATGTCCAGCAAAAGACTGTTTTTTTTTCCTAACCGTTTTTATTGAAACTCCTCCTTCTACTCTAGGATTGGCTGTAAGTATCAGGTATCCTACTTCAGGATTGGGTAGTAGGTCGCGTTTGCGGTTTATTCTCGAATCAGCAGGTTGCACTGTGAGGCTAAATTAATATCTAGCCAATCACAGCGCAGAAGGAGGGATTTGTCTAAAAACGGGTAGGAAATTAAATGACTCGTTGGTGACGTAATCATAGAACGTCATGACAAGACCAAGAGAGTGGACCAAACCGCGCCTGACTGTATTTAGTAAATAATAGCTTTTGGGGGGGGGGTTCTATTTTATTCCTGGATGTTCAGGTGAGTTCATAAAATGTTTCAGATTATTTATTTGAAAGTGTGACGTGCATTTGCAGGCTATGGTCACGGAGTTTAATGGTGTCCATGGTACATTCTGTCAGGACGGTTATATATGGAATCCTTAAAGGTGAAGAAGTCAGATGTCAGATATATATAATAATAATAATAATAATTTATATATATATATATATATATGTTCAAATTATTATTATTATTATTATTATTATTATTATTATTATTATTATTAATTATTTTTTTCCAAGTCAGGACACTTTTGTTGTAACTTCTCTGCTGTAAACTCTGGGGTCTGTGTTGCCATGTTATTTGAAAATAATAAGAAAAAAAAACAAATCCTGTTGACCACTAACACCTAACCAGGACAAGGATAGGTCTTTACTCATCCTCTTATCTTTCAAAATAATATATATATATACATATATATATATATATATATATATATATATATATATATATATATATATATATATATATATATATATATATAATAAAACAAGGTTTAAATTTTGGCACCCACAACAAATTCTTTGCTAGTGAGAATGTCTTAAAGTGGATTGGTTATTTTAGTGATTTTTACAGAACCAAACACAGCCATCTTGGGCTGATTTTGTTCTTTCTGATTTTTTCATGCCACCAATCAGGGACAGGCGTGACAGTCAGGTGATTACACGGAATGAAACGCCCCATAGATCTGATCTCATTTTGGGCTGATGTTTTCATCCCACTGTGCTGACACATCCTTAACATATCATCAGTATTGATTGAGAAGGTGTACGTGAAATAAAGTTGGAAGAACAATGAACATAAACAAGGTGGACTATTCACTCTATCATCATTTTTCCACAAATGCCTGTAGATGAGAAAATAAAGTAGATGGATTAAGCAAAATCACTGATTACACCTTTAACTTGCTTTACAGTAAAAATGTAGGCTTATGTAGAAAGTAGAAGCATGCATGTATAAAGGGTAGGGATTATTTGATTTTCACACTCAGTTCTTATTTTTATATTCTTCAGGCCAGCTTTTCATTTATGGAGGATTTCAGAATGATTTGAATGCACACCTGCTGTGTTACAGAGCCCAGAATCTGGTTGTGTGTTTAATTAGCAGAGACGTCATGTCCTTTCATGGAACACCTTTCTGACCCTCACTGTCTCGTTTACACTACGAGTTAATGGACGTCACATCTCTGAGGTGCTGTGACTTTGCACTTATGTAGGCTAGATTTTGTGCAAATATTTTCTTCCTTTGAAGGCAGCTTTTTAAATTTTAGCCCATAACTTTGGAGATGCTAGGGGAAGTATGAAATATATACCATTAATTTATGTGTTGTGTCCTGCGGGGTAGGCAGCTCTGATACTCTTCACCCCATTACTCTGGAATGCTTTTCCATAAATGGCCATCCCATTTTTTCTGGCTTAGGGCCAAATTTTCAAAGATGAAATGTCTTCTGGGCTTTTCTTTTTGTTGCCTGATAAGTAAAACTGAAGTATAATAATTAAGGATATCAGACATAACCTGTTTGAATAGTTTTTGTAGCCTTTAATCTGTGGCCAAGTGCACGTCATACTACATTTATTCATTTAGCAGACGCTTTTATCCAAAGCGACTTACAAATGAGGAAATACAAGCAAAGCGATATATCAAGCAGAGAACAATACAAGTAGTGCTACCGTACAAGATCTTTAATTGAGTTCTAGAAAAGCAAAGTGTGCAGAGTCGAAGTGTAAGAGCCAGAGTAAGTTTGTTTGTTTATTTATTTATTTTTTAAGGATAAATGTGGGGTTAGTGTTTTAGGGGTTAGTTACATGCTCACGGAAAAGGTGTTTTTTGAAGGTGGTGAGAGATTCTGTGGTCCGGATTGAGGTTGGAAGTTCATTCCACCACTGAGAGACAGTTAGTGTGAAGGTTCCGGAAAGGGACCTTGAGCCACGATGAGTAGGCACTACTAAACGTTGGACGTTAACCGATCGCAGATTGCGTGAGGGAACGTAAGCCTTCAGGAGACAGTTCAGGTAGAGGGGTGCTGTTCCAGACAAGGTCTTGTACGTGAGCATCAAGGCCTTGAATTTGATATGGGCGGCTACAGGAAGCCAGTGGAGGGAGATGAAGAGGGGTGTGACATGGCTTCTCTTGGGCTGGTTGAAGACGAGGAGTGCTACTATGGGGGTTAGGCCTAGGTATAGCTACAAAGCAGACAAAATGCCTTATCCAAATCCTTTACATTATCTTGTCTTAGCCTCACTAGTCTTTAATGCAAGATAAATAGGCTAGATATTGTTATATTATAGTCCTATATGCTGGTAGCTTTCACAAAAAGACACCTTTTTCTTTGGCACAATCCGATCACGTTTTCATCAGTTTTTGGAGGTTTGTTTGGACCCGACGAGTACCCAGGTGCAGATTTTGGCTAATTCAAATGAGGATTCAAGATTGTTTTCTTTTTTTTCCCCCTCAAGGTCTATTTCTGGTTCTTATTTCACAGTTCCTTGTTTCACAGTTACACCACCAAAAGCTTGATTACTGGAAAATCTTTCTTTAGAACTAAATTTAGTTTGAACTCGTCTGACAACAGAACGCCTTGCACCCATTACCACCTGTTAAAACACAGTTATTTATTTATTTTTACTATATACAGTATATACACTCGGTGGCCAGTATATTTGGTACACCTATATTTATGTCACTTATATTATGTAGGTATATAGCCTTATCTGTTGCTATACACAATTCGTCAGCTTCCTTTACCCTACAGACCATCATAGGACCATCACCACTGATCAGATATTATTTGGGAGGTGGAACATTCTTGGCACAGCAGTGACAATGACATGCTAGTGTGCTTGGTGCTTCCTTTTTGATACAGTTCATTGTACTTAATAAACAGCGCTGTTGAATCTGATTGGTCAGGTTGATTAATTTGCTGTAATTTGCAGTTGCTCAACCAGTAGTATCCACTATAATTCGAATGATATGTTTACACAGTATATGTGCTCATTCTAATACATTATTCCTAATGTTCCTACTGTGTCTGCAGCAATCCATAATTGTTCACATTTTCATTCATTTCAAATTTTCAACCTTTTCTGGAACCAAAAAGTACACAGATGCAGATTTGGGCTAATTTAAATAAGCATTCAAGATAACAACTAATTCATAGGGACTTGTATAGTGAATGCTCCACAATATAATATGTGTTAATATAATATCGATTCCCGGCCCACGTGACTCCACATACCGAAGTGTCCTTGGGAAAGACACTGAACCCCAAGTTGCTCCCGATGGCAAGTTAGCGCCTTGCATGGCAGCTCTGTTACCATTGGTGTGTGAGTGTGTGTGTATGGGTGAATAAGACACAGTGTAAAGCGCTTTGAATAAAAGCGCTATATAAGTGCAAACCAACTAACTTGTCTCATGGACATTCCATTGCTGTGGCATAAGAGGAATAAAAAGCTTCATGGTGTACTGTTAGAAAATAATTGTAAAATAACTTTGGGGTGTTAAGAGAAACTCATGTTCTCGTCTGGTCTCATCACACCACTCCATCGTTGCTGTTGGCAGGAAAGGTTTTGTGTGAGCTATATAAAAAACACCCCAAAAATCACACCATCACGTTTGGCTGTGTGTGTTTCATTCGTACCAACACCACACACACCACACCCTCCTAATTGCTGGATGTAAATTGAATATACATACATACATACATACATACATATGCGGGGGAGCCTGGAGCCTATCCCAGGGAACTTGGGGCACGATCGTACTGACAATTTGGAAATGCCAATCAGATTACAATGCACGTCTTTGGACTCGGGGAGGAAACCAGAGTACCCGGAGGAAACCCCTGAAGCACGGGGGGAACATGCAAACTCCATGCACGCAGGGCGGAGTCGGGTTTCGAACCCCCAACCCCGGATGTGCAAGGCAAACGTACAGTAAGATTAAATATATTACTGAATTAGGGCGCACGGTGGCTTTAGAGGTCAGCACGTTCGCCTCACACCTCCAGGGTCGGGGGTTCATTTCCCACCGTGGCCATGTGTGTGCGGAGTTTGCATGTTCTCCCTGTGCTGCGGGGGTTTCCTCTGGGTACTCCGGTTTCCTCCCCCAGTCTAAAGACATGCATGGTAGGCTGATTGGCATGTCCAAAGTGTCCGTAGTGTATGAATGGATGTGAGTGTGTATGTGATTGTGCCCTGCGATGGATTGGCACCCTGTCCAGGGTGTACCCCGCCTTGTACCTGATGCTCCCTGGGATAGGCTCCAGGTTTCCCCGTGACCCTGAAAAGGAGTAAGCGGTATAAAAGATGGATGGATGGATATTACTGAATTATTTTTTAAAAACCCCATCTATTCACTTAAAAACATTTATTGATTTATTCATTCATTTATTTACTAGTTAATTACATTTCTGACCACTTCCATAATATAAGCGCTCCTAATTTGAGCTCCGCCTCTTTTTTTCCTTAACCCCGCCCCCGCGTTCCTGTAATTGGCTAGAAACAAGACAATCACCGCCCCTTCAGAGGGAGGGCTGACTCCTCAGCTGTGCTTCTCTAGCCTATATCAAGCTCCTGGAGTTTTTTTGTTCCCTCTCTCTTATGACAGCGCGTCACATTCGTGTGTGTATCGGGGAAGTGAAGGCGCGCGCGCGCGTGTGTGTGTGTGTGTGTGTATTGGGCAAGTGAAGGCGTGTGTGTGTGTGTGTGTGTGTGTGTGTGTGTGTGTGTGTGTGTGTATATATATATATATATGCGTATATATATATATATATATACATACATACATATATATATATATATATATATATGTGTGTGTGTGTTTGTGTGTGTGTGTGTGTGTGTGTGTGTGTGTGTGGAGAAGGAGCTTATCATCTGATTCTATTAAGACATCTGATAGGGAAAGAGAGAGCACCGCTTTATTGCGGATTTCTATTTAAATGAAAGCGCTTGACTGCGGCTGCACACCGGCGGAACCGGCGCCAATGCGCGCCCGACGCGCTCCCATTTCTAAGCCAACAACAACAACAACAACAACAGAAACAAAGTGTAAAAGATTCTTGCGTGTTTGCAGGTCAGAGATGGACTGAGACGCGCTGAGGGTATACACGTGAACAGCTCGAGCAGGTCAGTGATCTAGATTTTTTGGCGTGTGCGCGTTTGGATAAATGATAGGAGATACGATGACCCTGCTGTCTCTGTTGGGCCGGATCATGCGCTATTTCTTACTACGACCGGAGACGTTGTTTCTGCTGTGCCTGAGCCTGGCTTTATGGAGCTATTTCTTCCACACCGACGAGGTGAAGACCATTGTGAAGTCGAGCCGCGATGCCGTGAAGATGGTCAAGGGCAAAGTGGCCGAGATCATGCAACACGACCGGTTCGGCCTGGACTTGTCCGAGGCGGAGTTCTCCAAGAGCTGGGAGCTGAAGAGCCCCGGCGCCGCTGTGTACGCCATCCAGGGACGCCGAGATCACATGGAGGACCGCTTCTCCGTGCTCACCGACCCGGTCAACCGGAGCCACCCGTCTATTTTCGGGATTTTCGATGGACACGGTGGAGAGGTGAGTTTATCTGTACATTCTGTAACACACAAACACCCCCCCCCCCCCCCCCCCCCCCCAAAAAAAAAAGGTAAATTCAGGATACTACTCTATTAAAAATAAAGGCTGGTTCTTTAGAGCACCATAGGTTCTGCAGAGAACCTTCTTCTTGTCAAGAACCCTTTTTTTCCATTTATATAGGGTTCTTGAGTTGAGCTGTGTGGTTCTATGGAGACGAAAGAAGTTTATGTTTCGTTATTGGTTCTTCAAGGTGTCATCCCTTAACAGTTTAAAGTGAGCCCCATAAGGTTCTTTGTGGGACTGAAAAGGTTCTCCTGGCATCATAAAAATAAAGGTTCTTCAAAGGTTCTTTACAGCACCATAAGTTCTGCCTATGGTGAAGAACTTTCTTCTTGTCAAGAACCATTTTTTATTATATAGCCTAGGCTCTTGAGTTGAGCTGTGTGTTTCTTTGGGGATGAAAGAAGTTTTTTATGTTTCATTATAGGTACTTCAGAGGAGTGTATTTTTTTTTTTCTTTTTCTTCAAGGTGTCAACACTTAACAGGTTAAAGTGAACCCTGTAAGGTTCTTTGTAGGACTGGAAAAGATTCTCCGGTCATCACTTTGGTTCCTTAAAGCATTCACTAAGGGATTTTAGAGAGCTTATGACAACATAGTTCTTGGTACTGCTGCGAAGAACCTTTTCTGGGTTCTATAAAACACCAGTAGCTTAAATAGATGGTTCTCTAAAGAACTTGAAAGTAAAAGTTTCTTTGTGCAGCGTAAAAGGGTTCTCCTATGGCATTAGGCTGGGGGGAAAAAAAAACTTTTTGGTTCTAACTGGAATCTTTATTTTTAAGAGGGCATACTGTATTATACTGTACCTTTTAGTGTGTATACATGGTAATGTGAATGTAGTGTACCTTTAGACATTATTTTTAGGCACACATTTGGATGACCTTTTAACTATAATTAGCTCTTCAAGTAATCCAGGTAAAAAAGATACACTTGTGGACACCTGATCATCACACCAATATGTGGTTCTTCCCCAAACTGTTGCCACGGTTGTATAGGATGTCTTTATTCTGTAGCTTTCCAATTCCCCTTCACTGGAACTAAGCGGCCCAAACATGTTCCAGCACAACAGTGCCCCTGTGCACAAAGCGAGCTCCATGAAGACATGGTTTGCCCTGGTACTCGAGTGGCCTGCACAGAACCCTGACCTCAACCCTAATGAACACCTTTGGGATGAACTGGAACGCCGTCCCAGGCATTCTCACCCAACGTCAGTGCCTGACCTCGCTAGTGCTCTTGTAGCTGAATGAGCACAAATCCCCACAGCCACGCTCCAAAATCTAGTGGAAAGTTTTCCCAGAAGAGTGGAGGTTTTTAATACAGCAAAGGGGGACTAAATCTAGACTGTAATTCAAAAATCACACATGGGTGGAATGGTCAGGTGTCCATAAACCTTTGGCCATATAATGTCTACACTAAAAGTGCTTATTTGAGAAAAATATTTCCACTGTAGTACCTTTTTATTAGAAGAGTTTATGCAAGACATCTGAGCAGGTGTAATATCCTGCCATGTTAATTCGGATTTGACACTGAATGTCTGTTAAATTAAACAGAGAATTTCCTTTTTTTTTTTTCTTTTTTTTTTCTTTCTTTTTTTTTTTTTTTTTTAAATCCTAAACTGAAATTTCATGTAGAATAAAATCACATGATTCTTTCTCTGGGGTTTTGAACGATTTTCTATACTCCGTTTGGCAGTTCTTTATCTGTCAGTTCTGCCAAAAACAGATTGAAATGTTTGTTCAGTTATAATACAAATATTACGAGCCCTACACTCTTGGATATAAAAGGTTTCTCAGTGGTTCTTTGGAAAAAGTACCGTTTTTTGCTTCACAGAAAAGCTCTTTTTTTTTTACACTCTGATAGGGAAACGCTCTGTTGCAAAATTCTCCATAAAACCCTGAACTCCAGGGTCCTCGGTTTGATCCTGTGCTCAGGTTGCTTTGTGTCCTCGTGGGTTTCCTCTGGGTTCTCTAGTTTCGTCTCATTCCCGAACACATGCTGGTAGGTAGATTGGTGACTCTGAATTAGGTCTGAATGAGTGTGTGTGAACGTGTGTGTGCATGGTGCCCTATGATGAAGAGGATCCACCTGGAGGAAAGAATTTCCCCCAGAGGAACAAATTTTTTTTTTTTTTTTTTAAAGTAGTCCTAGAGCACCTGGTAATCAAAATGAGATAATTTTATTGGTCACTTTTAAGCAATACTAGTACGCCTGCAAGATAGGAATAAAAGACAACATTATGAATACATTTCAGTTATAATGCATTAGTATAATAATAATATAGTCATGCAAGAGTAATAATAAAACCACCCTGGTGGTTCTTCTATATTCATGGTTAAACATTGATGATATTTTGACAAACGATTTAGATTTCGTGGATCATATGAATTCTTTGATTCATGAAATTCTCTCATTATGCTCATCTGGTGTCTGAGTGTGTGAGATCGGTGACAATGACCACAGGGTATAATAATGAAAACTAAAAAAAACAACAGCGGTAAAACATTCACTCTTGAGGGTTTATTTGCGTGTTGCAGCCTTGCGTATCTAATCTATAAGATGCACTGCAGTTAGTCATGGTTTTGAAAAAGCAGAATAGAAATACTTACCATCATGTATCCATTGAAGTGGAGTATGACATGACTTGAAAATAAACCAGGCCTTAGTGATTGTTCAAATGAATACTCATGCTCCAAGCTTCAGATCTTGTGCTCATCAAACACACAGACGAAAGCAAAGATAACCGTGTTTAAAAGTTAATTCATGTAAACTTTTGCCCAACGGATTGATCGGATTATAATGGCTATAGCGATCAGTTATGGGAGGCTGACACTTTGGCCTTGTTAGTGACTTATGCTACTTTGAGTGATGCACCCAGAAAGCTATTTCTCAAGCTTACTCCTGTGTGTTATTTTGCTCTATAATGCCCAGAGATATGTGTGTGGTGACCTGGGAAAACCCTTCATGTGGTGAAATTTGGAAATTTTATATGATGTATTTTCTCAAATCAAATATCAGTCCATGCAGAAGAGATTTTTTTTTTGTGATCGTCGCGTCCAAAAAAGCTCGATTTTGCTGCGGCACTTTTCAAAATCTCCGAGGTTTTTTTTTTGGTGCATTTTTGCACAATTGCATGAAATTGTTTTGCGCGGTCTTTCACAGTGATGTTTGTCGGTACAGTGCTGTGAAAAAGCATTTGTCTGATTTCGTCTGTTTTTGTGTATATCTCGTACTTATTAGTTTTCGGTCTTCAAACGAAATACAACATAAAACAAAGTCAACCTGAGTAAGCACACAATACAGTTTTTATTTATTTATTTTATTGAAGCAAAAAAAAAAAAAGGGATTGTTTAAATGTCTACAATAATATTTTGGCTAATTTATTGGCACCATCGAGTTTTTTTTTTATTCCTAGATCCTTCACCAACAGAACACACAGGGTTCAAGTTGACTCCAGTCAAACGCCAGTCCACTGCTGTGACTAATAAAATAAATAAAATAAATAAATTAATAAAAGCTTAACTCCATAGCTATGCTTCTCAGACCCCACTTTGAGAACAACTGATTTGGAGCACATCCCGTAAAGTGACATTAGATACAAACGTTTTCTATATCTACCTGTGTAACCTGATTTCCATCTCATCCTTTCTCAAAGAGAATACTCAATGGCTTGATCTGAAACCTCTCTCTCTCTCTCTCTCTCTCTCTCTCTCTCTCTCTCTCTACTTGTGAGTGCACTCCTGAGTTCTAACGCTGACTCCGACCCTTGCATTTAGCAGAATCTGTGTTTTTCCTATAACAACGGCATGTTGCATTTCTTTCTGATTAATTGGAGGAAATTTGCATCGATGTCGGCTCTTTTAATCTGAGCTCTGTGCCCGGCTTGGCTCATCTCACTAGTTGCTTTGCATAAAAACGTCTCCCGGATAAAAAAAAAAAAAAGCTAATGTACTATACTATTATTGAAGCTATTGTTGGTTTCCTTGCAGGGATCTCATGGCATCCATCTGTCCTTTTGTGTTTGACGCTTTCCTCTTAAACCCCTTCTGTCCTGGCTGACGTCATGTTTACTTGTGTACATCACTTGATGTTGTAATTGACACCTTTCTGCAAAATAGATTCGTTACGGTGTCACGGCCAGTCACGGTGTATGATTAGACACTTATCTCACTCGAACCTGTTAGCTCTGTAGCCCGCTGTCATTGTAAACAAGTTACATTACTTCCTCTGCCGTCACTCCTAGCGCATTCCTAACTTGATCAAACATACAGAAGGACATGGCATTGCTGGCCAGAAGTAAACAAAATTGCATGTGTAATTGTAAAGTACAGTTGTAATCAAAATGATTCAACCCCCATTGCAAATCAGGTTTATTGTCTGTTTATTGACTGTCAGCTGTTTGCAATGAACAAATCAAGCAAAAGCAGTTGAAATGGTTCAGCACAATGAATGCTTCAAGTGGTTTCCCCAAATTCAACTGAAAATGCAACTTGTAATGATTTCTCCAGTTTCAAAATGATTCAACCCGCTGAATAGAATCCCTCACAACAGCACAAATATGTAAAACTGGTGTTGTCTTAAGCACATCTGATACAATTAATCAAGGGCTTCATTAGTTGCACCAGGTGTTCTTGAGCTGGAACACATGAATTACCTGAACTGGCTAGGGGCAGAAAATTTATGAAATACCTGGACGGGGCAGAAAAAGGAAGCTATCAATGGCTGCAAGCAGATTTTCTGAGAAGGCAGGTTGTGAAAAACCCTCGAGTGACTAGAAAAGACCTGCAGCAAGACTTGGTGACAACAGACACTGAGGTTTCAGTGAGCATAGTCAGGCGCATACTAAACGCAGACGGTTTCCATGCCAGAAGTCCAAGACGTACACAACCACTGACCCAAAAACAAAAGAAAAGTCAGCTCAAAATCATATAAATAAGCCACAGAAGTTTTGGGATTCTGTTCTGTGGAGCGATGAAACAAAACTGGAACTTTTCGGCACAATGGATCAACGTTATGTCTGGAGGAAGAAGAATGAAGAAAGAACACTCTATCCACAGTCAAGCATGGTGGAGGCTCGGTGATGCTCTGGGGCTGCTTTGCATCCTCTGGCACTGGAAACCTGCAGCGTGTGGAAGGCGAGACGGATTCATTGAAGTATCAGGAAATCCTAGGAGAAAACGTCATGCTGTCTGTGAAGAAGCTGAAGCTTTGCGTCATTGCACCTTCCAACAGGACAGAGATCCCAAGCATACCTCAAATTCCACCAAGGCTTGCTTGCAGAAATCCTGGAAGATTCTACAGAGCCATCACGGTCATCTGACTTGAACCGCATAGAAAATCTCTGGTAGGATTTGGAGAAAGCGGTTGCAGCACGCAAAGCCAAGAATATTACTGAACTGAAGGCCATTGTTCATATAGAATGAGCTTAGATTCCTCAGGAAGCTGGTGTGTGGCTATGCATCTCATTTGCAACAGGTCATAACAACAAAAGGATGCTCTACTAAGTACTAAAGATGCTTGCCATGAAGGCGTTGAATCATTCTGAAACTGGAGAAATCATTATAAGTTGCATTTTCAGTTGAACGTGGGGAAACCACTTGAAGCATTCATTATGTTGAGCTATTTCAATTGCTTTTGTTTGATTTGTTCGTTGCAAAAAGCTGAAAGTAAATTTTGACAATGAACCTGATTTGCAATGGTTGTTGAATAATTGTGTTTGCAACTGTATTTGCCATAAAGCAGCTCTTTTAAATGGCCTTGCTTGCCTGTGTGTGTTTTTTGTATATTTCTGCTGCATGGAGAATCAGCGATGTGATGCACAATGGCCTGAGGCCATAACAGAATTAGGCTCACTGGTTAGTTAGTATGTATATGAGCTTGTGTGTGGGTGTATGTGAGAAGCAGAAAGTAAGAGAGTGTGTGTGTGAGTGTGTGTGAGTGTGTGTGAGTGTGTGTGAGTGTGTGTGAGTGTGTGTGAGTGTGTGTGAGTGTGTGTGAGTGTGTGTGTGTGTCCGTGTCCCCTGCTGTTTTTATAATCCATATTTCGTTGGCATTGTGGTGAGTCAGGAATGCTTCTGATGGAACAAAACTCCTGGACCTTATGGAAGGCGTCCCGGTTCATTGGCGACTCTTCAAAATAAAATAAAAAAAAAAAAACTTCAGATATGAATAGAAAAAATATTGGATGGAAGATTCGGTGAAGCCGCTGGTGTGTTGATGCCAGATTGGCATGGGGAAGTTCACCATTTGCATATAAATAATGTAATTTGCACAGTGCTGATTATATCCGAGCTGAAATGGCATGGGATCAAATTGTAATTAGAGGCATGCGCTTTGCTATGCATCATGCGTGCACCTTGATTTAGAGAGGCCAAATGACACCACTGTGGAAGCCAGTTGAATATAATGATGCAGAGCGAGATGTAAGAAAGAACATTACATACACAATGACATGGACGATGTCTTTCATAAAAACCTATTACGGTATTCATGATCTCTCAGAAAAGTGTATTATGACATCATTTGTCATATTATCATTATTATATTGGCATATTGCCCAACCCTAAAGCTAATCCAGATGATCTGGTGAAGATAGGAGAGGCCGGATTTATAGTATCTTGATGCAAATGGTAAATTATGATCATTGGTGTCTCACAAGTCAGTTGTGTTGTTTGTATTTTGTCTCTCGTGTGTGTTCAATGTCTGCTGCTGTTGTCACTTGGTGTGCACTGTCCAGCATTCATTTTCATTTTTAATTCTGTTAAGAAACAGAAATAGTCGTGTGTGTGTGTGTGTGTGTCTACATACTGTAGGTCTCAGAGGAACCAATCATTTCTGGTACTTTCTTCCAAGCGTTATTTTTTTCATTTATTATGTGATGGTATATGACAGAATAAGAACCCACAGTCATAAATGAGTTCTTTAGGTTTTTTTATTTTGTATTTGCAAGTCAATCATTAGTTGCAGCCCTAAAATTTATTTACTGTGTGATATTAAGTTTTGTGACCTTGGAATATATGTGGCACTGATAAAACCCCTCGGAGTTGTTTGTTTGTACAGGCCATTTAACTCGGCGTTTTGTTGGCACTAGACATTGCAAAGGGTCACACTGACTTAGCTCATACCCGAGTTTAAATGTGCACTTGCACGCACGCATGCGCGCACGCACACACACTCACTCGACATTGAGACCTTCTGTCAGCATCAGGAATCGATCTGGGACGTGAAACTCCTTTTTTTTTTCTTCTTCTTCTTTTTTCTCTTTTTTTTTTTCTTCCTGCTAATCTCTGGCACCTTCTTTGTTGGAACTTGTCCGAAACGTGCCTGTGAAGTCGTCGAGTTGTGACGTGTGGCCTGGGAGCTTGATTTAAAAAAAAAAAAAAAAAAAAAGTAGTATTTTTTTTTTTTCGTGTTTCTGTTTCTTCAAGTGTGCAAGTGCTAGATTCTTTCGAGCAGGAACGTTAAGCACAGGTCATGCATGCGGTATCATGGAGCGGATGATGAATGTGACAGATCATGACCAATTTGATTAGTTCCGCCAACTTGGCTCCGGAATGGGGAGGACAAGGTTGCTCTGACCTGCGGGCTAATGGAGCGTTCTGCTGCCACTGAACTGGCAGTCCTCCTCCTTCATTCCTCTCTTAATGCTTTTCTCTCTTTTAATGTTTTTCGCTGTCCTTCTCTCCATTCTGTTATTTAGCCACCTCTTCGTTTGGAGTAAATACTAAACTCTGTATGTTTTGAACAAAACACACTGCAATTATATCGATCCATATTGTGGTTGTGATTTGCGATATGAATTGCATTTATATGAATACGGGCCTCCATTATTAGGGAGAAATTTATTTCCATTTGTTGAATTGGGGTGGTCAGAGCAGTGACTTGTGACAAGTAGATTGTAAGTTATTAATGTTATATTCACCATTCACTTGGTAGACTTGTGAGACTTCAGTCGACTGCTGATCTAGCGTCAGTGATGTTTTTCTCTGAACCAGAACCTGCTCCTTACGGCTTTCTCGGTTTGTTTTTATTTGTATTTTTGAACAGTCAGTCTCTTGGTGGTCTGATGCTCTGGACTACTTGTTCCCAAATGATATTTTTTTAAACACTAGCTAGCTAAACCTAAAGTGAAGATTTTTATCTTTATAAGATGTCCTTGCTGTTAACATATTGCTTCCTTGGACACAAACCCAAACCTTGTGGCGATGGACTGATTCTGCTCAATATAACATGTATAACAAGGAAGTGTAAACGTGTTTAATCATATGATCGTTCTGCTAAATATACCGCTGACTGTTGCAAAGCTCTGACACTAGAGACTCCTTCCATTTGGTAAATAAACATCCGCTTACCGAAAGAGTCTCCATTTAAAGGATGACACACAGTCATCTGCCGTACAAGTCCTTGGGTAAGTAGCATTAATAACCTGTGATTTGCCTTGAAGAAGGTGCTCTTATCCCTATATGAAATGCGATACACAATCGAAACCGTCTTTTTTCTCTTTCTGCGGAAAGCGATAAGTGCGTGTCTCTTCGCTTGGCTCACCATGGGGAAGGATGTGTTCCTTTCAAGCATATCAGATCACCCCAAAAGAGCAGAGAGAAGAGTGTTTGAAAGATAAAGGATAATGTCATGTAATTATGCCTGCTGTATCTTGGATAAAAATGGAGGGTGCCAATCTGGCTATTAGGCTTTGTTCTTTTCTAGGTCTGTGCACATAAAGGAATCAACAGTCGCATTTTCTTATTCACTAATATGCTCTCTTTTTTTTCCTTCCCCATCATATTTTCGTTCTTTCCTTTTTTTCGTTAAAGATCAGCTCACATATCTGTTTGAGCAAAGAAAATCAACAGCACAGAGAAGCAAATGCATAGTCGGTTTTCACTGCTTTTGGTTGTTTTTCATGATTTCTTCACGAGTTCTGTGGGAGGCTTGTGTTCCTCACCTGGGTTTTTCCTTTACTCTGCTTACACAAAGAGGGCTTTTATAAGTGTGTGTGTGTGTGTGTGTGTGTGTGTGTGTGTGTGTGTGTAAAAGTGAGAGTGAAACTTTTTCGATATTGCACAGATATTATGTACAATATATGTGACACAGTTTTATAGAATAGTGTTTACGATGGTAATTTGAGATATTGTATAATTATTTATATGAACAATAAAAATGAGAAGGAAAAAGAGATGAAGCATGAATTCATCCAGCTTCTATACTGCTTATCCTTCTTCAGGGTCACGGGGGAACCTATCCCAGGGAGCATCGGTCACAAGGCGGGGTACACCCTGGACAGGGTGTCAATCCATCGCAGGGCACAATCACATACACATTCACACACCCATTAGCATACCATGCATGTCTTTGGACTGGGAGAGGAAACCGGAGTACCCGGAGAACATGCAAACTCCGCACACACAGGGCCATGGTGGGAATCAAACCCCCGACCCCGTGCTGTCCACTAAGCCACCATGTGCCCCAGTCTCACACCAATTGCTAAAAAGCCACCCCACACACTTACTCCATAGATCCTATTTTCCTATTTAAAAACAACACAAAAAAATCATTATATTCATTTGCTCTGGGTGAAATGCTCCAAAATACCTACACTCAGGTCTGAAAATATTTGGACATCGATACACGTAATGATGCCTATTTCAAAATGATGGATTTTGAAACGAAGCAATCAAGATGTGACTGAAGTGTATAGACTTTCAGCTTTAATTCAACCACACATGTTCAAGGGCTTTATTAGTCCTGAGAAACTCATATCTCCCTGTATGGAAGTTAAAGCCTCTTTCTTGCTGCAACCTGCAGGATCCCAGTCCTGATGCACACACCTAGTCTTAACCAGATGTCCTGTGAACCTTTCAAGCAACGAATAGTGCACTTCCTGTTTGTATCTGTATTCGTATCTGCTCATCTGTTTGTATTTGGTTATGATGGAATTATCAAATATTTCAACCCCAAAAGCCACCCCCACCCCCCAAAAAAACATTTAGGTCTTCTCACTTAATGGTGCTGTCTAATGTTTTCTGTCATAACTACTTCTGGTGCCCGTAGCTCATGAAAGATGACATGTCAAAGCAAATAAAAGGACAGCCTGAGACAATGATCTTGTTTGGACACACCCGTTGGTTCCTGCCGGTCATACAGGTTATTGTTTAAATACTGAAAAAAACATCAGTGAAATCCGCTCATGAAAAGTGTGGTAACGATTTCCACACTAAAAAAAAAAAAAAAAAAAAAAAAAAAAAATCACAATAAATTTAAGTAGCATCTTAACTCTGTAAAAATAAATAAATAAATAATAAATACAAGTCATCTAAAGGATATCATTACTTTACCGAAACACTTGAGCGTTCAAAACATTTTATAATACAATAGTTAGGCCTTAAAGCACAAAACAGAAAATATTGTGAGTTCTGTGAACACATGCAAATATAATGAGTAATTTTTTTTCTTTAGTTTTTTGATTATTTGCAAAATAATAGTAAATTTAACCCGGTAAAGTAAGTTAAATATACATGTTGGTTTTAGCCGCATATTTACACGAATAATTAACTTAATACAGAACTTAAAGCATTTACACTGATCAGCCATGACATTAAAACCACCTGCCTAATATTGTGTAGGTCCGCCTTGTGCCACCAAAACAACTCTGACCCATCTAGGCCTGGACTCCACATGACCTCTGAAGCTGTGATGTGGTATCTGGAACCAAAACGTTAACAGCAGATCCTTTAAGTCCTGTAAGTTGTGAGGTGGGGCCTCCATGGATCGGACTTGTTTGTCCAGAACATCCCACTGAGATCTGGGGAATTTGGAGGCCGAGTCAACACCTTGAGCTCTTTGACATGTTCCTCAAACCATTCCTGAACATTTTTTGCAGTGTAGCAGGGCGTATTTTCCTGCATTATCTCTTCCCCTGGTAAGCGATGCGCGAGCACACACAAACACACACACACACACACACATGGCCGTCCACATGATGTAAGAGAAAATGTGATTCATCAGACTGGGCCACCTTCTTCTATTGCTCCATGATCCAGTTCTGGTGCTCACGTGCCCATTGTAGACACTCTCAGCAGTGGACAGGAGTCAGCATGGGCGCGCTGATCGGTCTGCGGCTACGCAGCCACATACGCAGGGAGCTGTGATGTACCGTGTGTTCTAACACCTTTCCACTATAGCCAGCATTAACGTTTTCACCCATTTGTGCTACGGTAGCTCTTCTGTGGAGCCTAGCCTTTTCTCCCCACGTGCATTAATGAGACTTGCGCACCCATGACCCTGTCGCTGGGTCATCGGTTGTCTTTCCTCGGACCACTTTCGGTAGGTCAAGACCTCTCGTTTTTGGAGATGCTCTGACCCAGTCGTCTAGCCATCACAATTTACCCCTTGTCAAAGTCACTCAGATCCTTACGCTTGCCCATTTTTCCTGCTTCCAGCACATCGACTTCGAGAACTGACTGTTGACTTATTGCCAAATATATCCCGCCTCTTGACAGGTGCCACTGAAACAAGATAATCAATGTTATTCACTTCACCTGTCAGTGGTTTTAATGTCATGGCTGATTGGTGGAAGTAATTTTAATAATTTGCCGTTTTGTTTAAAAATCACACGGTTGTTTTTATCATATTTACGGAAACACTGAATTATTTTCTTTAAGAATCATGAGATTTATTGTCGTGTACACAGTAAAAACACCACGGTTTAGACCACACAATTGTCCTTACACAAAAATATACAATTATGTATGTATGTATGTATGTAAATTATACAAAAAATCTGCACATATTTACAAAATATGCATATATATGTTGTGCAACAATCAGGGTAACAGTTAGTGAGGGTAATGTGGAGTGAGGTAGTTAGTGTTTAATATATTATATTGTTCAGGAGTCTAATGGCTTGAGGATGAAAACTGAAAAACTGTGAGTCTTTTTGTCCTTGATTTCACACTCCTGTAAGATCTCCCAGACGGCAGAAGTGTGAAGAGGTTGTGTTGTGGATGTGTATTGTCCCTGATGATGTTGTGGGCCCTCCTGATGACCCTGGTGCTGTAAATCTCCTGAAGTGATGGGAAGGCTACTCCGCAAATGAACTGTGCTGTTTTTTTTTTATCACACGCTGGAGAGCTTTCCTATCCTGAACAGTACATACCGCACTGAACATCTGTAAAAGTTGCCATGCCAAATTTTCTCAGCCTTCTTTAGAAGTACAGTCGCTGTTGGGATTTCCTGAGGAGCTGCTGAGTATTGATAGACCAGGTGAGATCCTCGCTGATTTTCACCCTCTCCACCTCTGTCTCACCGATGCAAATTGGTTGCTGCTCCTTCCTCCTCCTCCTCCTCCTCCTCCTCCTCTTCCTCCTAGGCTCAAAAATCATCTCCTTGGTCTTATATACATTTAAGGAGAGATTATCACCAGGCCATCAATCCTGCCACCTCTCTTCTGTATGGTATTTCCTCTCCACCAGTAATCAGTCTGATGATTCCTATAAGAAAGGTAATTTAGATATGCATTATTATATCTAACATAAGACATGTTTACCATTAACGATGAACCTCTGACTGCATGGGTGGTCTCATCATGATGCTCCAGTCCACATTTCACATCCAATGACGCTGGATATTCCTGCTTGTCCTGCTTATGCTGCTTCTTTAGTTTATCAAGACTGCATAGAATTGACATTTTCTTTGGGGGAAAAAAAAAGGTGACCATATTTTTCACATTCTAAATTTTTGTGCTTGTGTACATTTGTGCGTTTGTGTGTGGTGTAGCCCAAATCCCTTTCACCTGTTTCTGGGACCTGATGGATTACTTGGCTGCTCTCCATGACTCCTGTGTGTGTCTGTGTATGTGTGTTTGTGTGGGTTTTTTTTTGTTGTTTTTTTCTCTCCAGATGTAACTGCCAGTTGGCACTCCTGAACATGCAGAGCCCCAGTTTGAATATTCAACACATGTGCTTTATTAAGATGCCAGTTGCACAGCAGATAAAAGGATCTTGCTGCTATTAATCACTGTTTGGGCAAAGTGAGCTTTATTTTGTTTGTGTGAAGATTTGTGTACTCGATGACACCATTTAACCTCTTGAGATGATGTCATGTGTACTGATCTGGCATGATCCTACTGGTATAACTGTTCCAGATGTCTTTTTATTTATTTATTTTTAAAGGTGCATCACACTCATTGTCAGTGTCGTGCATCATCACGCTCCTTGACTGCAGGAACCGATCTGAATATGTGGCGTAATTCGGTTTGCGAATACTTGACTTGACAACATTAAAGGTAGCAACAAATGAATAAAACATACGATGTGGTGTTCTTTAGTAAATAAATAAATTGTTAGCATTGGCCAATTTCAGTGGAATAAGAACGATGAAACACTTTAGGACATAATGTTGTAGGAAAATAACGCTTTTCCACACGACTGTGTCCTTTATTTATTTATTTTTCCCCCTTGTTGTGTTTTATGCCTTACATGGCATGCATTTGAAAGCAATTTGCCATTCAGTGTTCATTTAACATCTGTAATTCTCTTAGGGATTAGCCTGTTTCATGACTTGATGGTAACTTATGTTTGCTATTTATTGAAAACCCATTAAGTGCTACCCCCACCCCCCACCCAGAGGGTTTTTATATGGCAAATGCAAATCTTTGACATTTTCTTCTCTGGATATGAGGCTGTACAGAAAGCGTTGATGCTCTCTTTGGTTTAAAAAAAACAACAACAACCGTCCAGTGGCTATGAGGTAAGTTAAGTTTTCTCTTTTCTTCGAGGCTGTTTTGACCTTTTCTTATATTTTCTTCTGGTTTTACTTTTATTTGCTTTCCAGAGGATTGTCTCGAAAATTTCTGCATGGAATTGAAAAAGCACACACTCCCATGTCCCTTTGCTTTATGTTTTATCTGGATTGTGTCAATGAGTAGCATACTTGCATAGTTTATTTTTATTTTTATTTATTTTTTATTTTTACTGTTTCGTTCGCCTCACACCTCCAGGGTCGGGGGTTCGATTCCCGTCGTGGCCCTGTGTGCGCGCGGAGTTTGCATGTTCTCCCTGTGCTGCGAGGGTTTCCTCCAGGTACACCGGTTTCCTCCCCCAGTCTAAAGACATGCATTGTAGGCTGATTGGCGTGTCTAAAGTGTCTGTAGTGTATGAATGGGTGTGTGAATGTGTGTGTGATTGTGTGCCCTGCGATGGATTGGCACCCTGTCTAGGGTGTACCCCGCCTTGTGCCCGATGCTCCCTGGGATAGGCTCCAGGTTTCCCCATGACCCTGAAAAGGATAAAACTGTATAGAAGATGGATGGATGGATGGATGGATGGATGGATGGATGGATGGATGGATGGATGGATGGATAATACAATCCTGACCACTGAATGTAAACATTTAATGCACTTTTGACTTCTGGTTCTGCCATGTGGTCTGAATGGCCTCTGTTGAAGTGTCTTGTCTGAGAAATTTATTTATTTATTTATTTATTTATTTATTTATTTATTTATTACATATGGTGAGTTGAATGGGTCCCATGACTAAAAATACGTCATTGTTTTTAAATATAAAAACAATGTTTCACAAACAAAGTGATCTATTTGGGAGAGAGTTCTCGAAAAGCTTCGTTTCCGCTGGACCAAAACACCGTCTCAGTGTGGACGTAGAGAAATTTATGTGATTTTCAACTTTATCCGGATTAATGTGGACGTGGCTTTAGTCTTCCCATTAAAGCCATGCCCCCAACCCACGTGCACATGCATGTATGGTGAGTAGAATAGAATGTCCGAATGCTTGTGTAAGAGAAAGGGGTTTCTCAGTTTTCTTTTAACATGATTGACAGGTGAGTAGAGGTATCTCTACGTCCTGATTGGTTAAATGTTGGTGGACAACATCATTTCTTTTTTCTCCTATTTTATACAAATATTACAAAAAAAACCAAACTGATTCTACCTTCAATTGCGGTTACGCCAGAGACCTATTGAATTCTCAATTCTGATTGATCAGAAGGTGTTACCTTTCTATAACAGCAGCTGTTCCAGTAGTTCCAGCTGAAAGACAAATCACAGGTTTATATTAACTATATTAATGCACTCATTCTAATAAGACATTTTTTTACGCTCCACATAAACAAAGCCTAATAATAAACATAAAAAAATGTGCAGCAGGGGAAAGAATAAATATTCCCTTCCTCCCTATTTGTTAAATCTTTTTCCAACTTCACCAATCTCATACTAGTTCTACATAGATTTTGAGCTCAATCCTGCAGTCCCCCCTGACCAGGATTTTGGCCAAATGGGATTTAAGTCTAGTAATAGCAGTTAGTGTAGCGTATATTATCATTTATTTTACCAACAACCACCAAAAGCCTCTATTTTTGTCCCTTTAAAGCTACTACACTGTATACGGTTCTACACCCGTACACCCGAGATACACGTTTAGGCTTTGTGCTACAGTTCGAGAGACTGATTTAGCTTGTTACAGATATAGAAGTTCAGCAGTCTGCCTTGTTTTCTGCAACACGAGTATGTTTGTGTTTGCGATGTCCCATATATAAACACATACCTTCTAAGAGTTCATTTAGATCGCTGAGTACTGTAGATTCTGGAGACGGGGATATTTTTGAAGTCCTGGTCTGTGTCTAAATTTATTAGCAAATATAGCAAGAAGACTTGGCCATTAAATAATTCACTCTTATTCTCCCGGTCATACCGCTTCCATAACCAGTCGTTGTTCAGAGTCCAGACCAGGAAGCAACTTTTAACTCCAAACCGAGCATGGAGAAGCCCAAACATTCCATCATTCAAGTTTACATCCTCACTCCTGTGGCATTTTATTTATTTATTTATTTATTTATTTATTATTTATTTTTTGTGCCAGCAAATTCTGTGTCTTCCCAGCTCTTTTCAAACTGGCCTGGATTTACCAGCTCGCATTTCTCTGCTTGTTAGCCTCCAGTGACCTTCACAAGAGGATACAGGCTGACATCTTGGCGGGTTAGGAAAGCTTAGCCACATGCTGGGAAATACATTTAGAAGCTCTTCTACTGTATGTATCGAAGAGTCAGGATCACTGGGGTCGTGTATTTCTGTATATTTTGCTATAGCAGGTTGAAACTTATCTAAGGACACCGTTGAGCCGTTCAGAGTTGTTTTTTTGCTCAAGCACTGTGGATCTCTGGTAGTGCTGGGATTTGAAATGACAATCTAGTGATCACTAACACATAACCACTGAGTCACCGCTTCCCCGTTTACAATGATGAATAACGGGAAGTGAGTGAATTACATTTAAGGAATAAAACACTGAAGTATTGCGTTCCTTCTGTAGCACTGTCATACTTGTTAACCATTTAGAGTTGCATTTAATGTTGTCCACAAAACCAGTTTCTAAGTAATAAGTTAAGACAAAAAAAAAATAAAACCCCACATCTCTTTATTATTCGATAACGATTATGTAGATGGTCTGCCATACAAGTCCGTGTGAATAAGCTGTTACTATAGAAACGAGAATGTATTCAAACAAGTACTCTGTGATGTAGGTTACAGCTGCACTATTGTCAGAACTGCTGTTATAGAAAATGAATCTGACCAATCAGAATGGAAAATTCAACTACACTGTGCTTCAAGAGATCATTTAGCATGTAGACAGAGCAGTGATGTTGGAGGATTGGGTCAGTGAAGTGAGGGTGTGCCAACAGGTTTAACTGGCTCTTAAATGCTCCTTTTTTAGGGTGTACCAACGGGTTCAACTGGTCCTTAAACTTTCACTGTATTTTAGAGCCCACTGTGTCAGGATCTATCTGCTTGTTGTGTGGGTGTGTGGATTTTATGGCTAGAATTTGCCATTTCACCCAGGAGGCTTCTGTGACTCTAACAGAAATGCCTTCACTAAGAGGAGGAGTTGCCAAGACTGACTCACTTAGTGTGTGTATGTGTGTGTGTGTGTGTGTGTGTGAGAGAGAGTGAGAGAGATAGATAGATAGATAGATAGATAGATAGATAGATAGATAGATAGATAGATAGATAGATAGATAGATATTGTCCATCAATGAAAATATTTCATTCTTGTGTAACTAGGAGCTAGGATTGTAAAGCTCACACGTCCTTAGGCAAAGACAAAGAAGACAAAGAACTTGGGAACAACTTGCTTATTCTAAGCAACAAGGCATTTAGTGTAGGTTAGTTTACACAGACGTTTGTTTCTCCATTGTCACAAGTAACAAAGAGAAATATAAAGAAAAAAATCAAATAATTATGTACAGTGTAACTAATATTATATATGTCTTAGTGGTTAGCACATTCGCCTCACACCTCCAGGGTCAGGGGTTTGATTCCCACCGTGGCCCTGTGTGTGCCGAGTTTGCATGTTCTCCCGGTGCTGTGGGGGTTTCCTCCGGGTACTCCAGTTTCTCCCCCAGTCCAAAGACTTGCATGGTAGGCTGATTGGCATGTCCAAAGTGTCTGTAGTGTATGAATGGGTGTGTGAGTGTGTATGTGATTGTGCCCTGCGATGGACTGGCACCCTGTCCAGGGTGTACCCCGCCTTGTGCCCGATGCTCCCTGGGATAGGCTCCAGGTTTCCCCGTGACCCTGAAAAGGAGTAAGCGGTAGAAGATGGATGGATGGAGTGTTTTATGAATTATTCCCCAGTAGAATTATGCTAGCATCATGGAGTTTAGTAAACCATCTTAAAGTATTAAAGTAAATTATCGAATGGGATTTAAACATAAACATTGTCAAATAGTTTATTATAGTAAACTATAATGAATTTTCATGAGGGTGTATCTGAACATGTTTGGGCGCTTTTAAGATTTCACTCTTACAGTCACTTTCACAACGGCTAGAGCTGTTGATTTGTTCCTAAATCTCTGGCACAAGTTCTCTCTCTAGTTTTCATTTGGCAACTCTGATATGAAAGTTGTGCTCTGATAAAAATGTGTCGGGGCCAGACTGATGGCACTGGATAGCCAAAATAGTCGAGGTAAAAAATAGCAAATAAAATTGAAGCTTGTGTGTATGTGAGTGTGCCCTGCAATGGATTGGCTTCCTGGGATAGGCTCCAGGTTCCCCGTGACCCTGAAAAGGATAAAGCGGTATAGAAGATGGATGGATTATTTATTTATATATATATTATATAAAGCAAGCCAGGTGAAAGGCTTCACCACTTATTAAATAAATAATACACAAAGTAAAATAAAAATGATCGGCTTGAATTGCACAAAATTGCCCACAAACCTCCAACAAGCCCAGAGTCGCTCCTGGGTTCTCATGCAGTTGGGCTAAGTGTAAAAACACGCTGAGTGTGAGCAACACCGACAGAATAATTAGGATCTAACAGTGGATCTGCAGTGTTTAGTGGTTGTTTAGAGACATGGTATGTGGGGTTTTTTTCTGTGTGGGTGTTTTGAGAGAGACAAAGTCTGCAGGGCACATGTTTGGGCTCAGATTTTATGGAATTCTCTATAACCGAGCATGAATTTACAGCTGTCTTATGTTCATATTGCTGAGCTGAACACAGGTTCAGTTTCCACCAGGACCTCTGGATTGATATTTGAAAGGACAAAGAATTCAAATGGGATAGCATGAAATGTACGAGCGTGTGCTCGTGTATTGTTTTGCATGACACTAGTCTGTACTGTTTGCATGTTCGGATTTTATTAATGACCGTCTTTGGAAGATAATGCTTGACATAGGAAAAAAGGGCTTGTGAATAGGGTATAGCGCTATTTGCCCTCTTCCTCATACACGAGCTTACAGATGCTTACGATTGGCTAGTGTCTCTACTAGGGGAGAGAAAGCATATCAGCTGCCAAATTGCCTAAACTTTCTAAGGTTACAACTATTAAATTAAGTAATAAATGTGGTAGCATAACTCCTGAACACCTGAAAAGCATGTGGAAACTGTTTTGCCATATAAACACAGTTTTCCCCCCCTGTGTGTGTGTGTGTGTGTGTGTGTGTTTATTTATTTATTTATTTATTTATTTATTTATTTAGCAATACATATGTTTATGCATATACATACGTATGTGGCAAAATAAATTCACACCAGTCTTATACCTAAATCATATTCAAATGATGTTTTAAATAACTGAAATGCAAACAATATTTGGCAGACCTTAAATACATTCCCAATATTTTTTTAGCTACGTGACCCTTGTACTGTGTTTATGTAGTGAATAAATGATTGTCGATCATTTTACATATTGCATAACTTGTCGTTTTTGTATAAATATGAAAAGTGTCTGCCTTAAAAGTGATGTACATGGTTGGCACATACTCTTTAGATTTCAAAATAAATAATAATAAAACAATCATTCTATAAAGAATTTTAGCAATGTCTGCCATCAGCCAATTGGATTTCAGCAGGATTTTCACAGGATTAGTACTGAACTACTCTAAAGAAACTTGTAGTATGTTCATCTATGGTCTCTTTGCTTTATGTAACTTGGCATGACCTGTCCACTGGGGGCTGCTTGCGAAGGGTGCTTGGACCCCGTAGATCACTGCTTGTGTCGAATTTCAAATGTGAATATTCAAATGCAGTTTGTACACACACACACACACACACACACACACACACACACACACACACACACACACACAGTCTGCTTGATTTGGCAGGATTGTTTTGTCTCTTATTCCCCACACACACACATACACACACACACTTCCCTGATATTTCGTTTACAGACTGCGTGTGAATTTGAATGCCGCCACTGTTTTGCGCTATGTGAGATTTACAATAGGGATTTTCTCCTCTCCAGCATTAAATCACGGAGACAGATGTCTGCACACTCTCCTGACCTCACTGAGAGGCCTGTATTTCTGTAGTAACATAACTCCTTCAGGGGGCGTTTTTCGTGTGTGTGTGATTTATTTATTTTTTTGCCACAGTGGCTAAGATCTGTATGGGCTGGGCGTAAACAGGTTCAGGTTCCGAATCAAACATTCCTGCCTGTGGAAAGTGTCTGTAAAACAGCTGTGCATCTGAAGACCGCTTAGATCTTGCCTTTAAGACTGAAAGTAAGGCCAAAATGTCATATTCCGACTATATCGCTACACGTTGCATTTGTAATCTGCTTTACTTTGACTAAAATGATTTCAGTTTGTTGCATCATGCGAGTGCCATGACTAGAACAGATACAGAAATTCTCATCTGGAGCGTCTGGGACTCCTCGGGATTCAACAGTATTTGCCTATTGCTGTATTGCAAATAAGTCCAGTACTAGTATAATGATTAGCAAATAATGCATCACATGGTTCTTACTCTAGTTTTATTTAGTCTTTGTTGATTTTGATGAAAGTGTTGTTCTGCATTTCCCCCTCCAATCAGTCCTTCTTCTTCCCTTTCCATGTCTTTGACTTTTTCTATGTCTTGGTTTAGAGCTACAGATGAGTGCAAAAGT
Source organism: Ictalurus punctatus (assembly GCF_001660625.3). NCBI lineage: Eukaryota > Metazoa > Chordata > Actinopteri > Siluriformes > Ictaluridae > Ictalurus > Ictalurus punctatus. Next base: position 4,792,707 of record NC_030435.2, read on the forward strand.
TTGCATACCATCCATCCATCCATCTTCAACCGCTTACTCCTTTTCAGGGTCGCGGGGGAACCTGGAGCCTATCCCAGGAAGCATCGGGCACAAGGCGGGGTACACCCTGGACAGGGTGCCGGTCCATCGCAGGGCACAATCGCATACCCACTCACACACCCATTCGTACACTACGGACACGTTAGACATGCCAATCAGCCTACCATGCATGTCTTTGGACTGGGGGAGGAAACCGGAGCACCCGGAGGAAACCCCCGCAGCACCGGGAGAACATAAGTTTGCATACCCTTGACAAGAAATATATAACTTGGTTATATAGAATGTTTTACCCATTTTTCCCTAATTTGATTTTTGTCATTTCCCAGTCACCAGTCAGTTCTCCTGTATTATAAGCCAGCTATCAATCAGGGAGGGGAACAGCTAATATGTGCTTCCTCTGAGATACATGAAGACAGCCAATCGCGTCTGCGTCACAGCGCAGCGTAACACTCTCAGAGGAAAGCGCTATCTGCCCTCTTCCACATACATGAGCTCAGAGACGCCTATGATTGGCTAGTTTCTCCAATACAGGAGAGAGGGTATGGCCAATTTTTCTCCTTTGGACTCCCAGCCACCAATGGCTGTAGCATTGTTGGGATTCAAGCTCGCAATCTGTGGATGATAGGCTGAATGCGTTTCTGTTGCTCTTCTCCATAGCGTTTACACATAGATTTATAGCAATAGGGCATTGACTAAATTAGGGTGGATTTCCTGTGCAAAATTAGCCTGAATGGTCTTACTAGTATGGGGCAGAATTCAATCCATTCAATCATTTCTACAGTAAGTGCTTTATCCCAGGATCATGAAGGATCTGAATTCTATCCTGGGAACATTGGGTGTGAGTCAGGAATACACCCTGGATGCGATACTCATTCACTCACGCACTCCTTTATGCACAATTTATTTAACCAATATTGTTCGAGTCGTTGGAGGAAACCAAAGAACCTGGTGGAAACCCACAAGGACACAGGAGAACACGCGCTGACGCTACATACAGAGAGTAACTCCCATTTTAACTCCCAGTTTAATATCCCATTTTATAACTCTATGAACGTAAGAACCACCCACTCCTGCAACTCTTCTATTGGGTCCCATGGGACCCCAGTCTGGATGCACGCCTCTCCCTCCAACCTCTTTCATATTGTCTGAGCAGCCGGTCAGTTGTCGTCTTTGACCATGCATTCTTAATTTATGTCCTTGCTGCAGATTAACGTATTTCTAATACCTTCAAAATTCACCTAGAAACCACCTAGAAGCTATACATAACCTAACATAAAAAAATAAATAAATAATAATAAAAAAAACGCAGTTCAGATTCTGTTGCACTCCCACTGTATGAGCAAGCCACATTTTGTGACTATGAGTGTACTGGTCCATCGATTCATACACACTCTTTTATGTAAGACCAAAGTGAAGAGATGAACTGTAGCATTTCTTTTTCTCAGCCCTGTGAAACAGGAGGGAGCGAGGAAGCGCATGAAAAGAACTTTGTTGAGCAGCCAGCTCGGGCTATGAAAAGCTGCCTTCAAACACAATTTAGGAAGTTGTTCCTGCATAAAAAACGGCGCTCTTTTTTCCATGGCAGTAGAACAGAAAGATGTGGAACGGGATGCTCAGTAGTTGAGAAAGGTCAGGTGTCTCGCAGCTGCCTTACCTCACTACAGAGCTCCTTCATATGCTTCATATTTTGAAATAGATTTTTTTTTTTTTTTTTTTTATGTATGGCTGTTTGTTCACAGAATCTCAGATGTCTAAGATTTGTATATTTTATACACACACTGTAGTTTGTGCATGCTGAGCTCATGTCTGAATCACACCGAGTCATCCTCGAGATTATCCACTGATAGGGCTGAGCGGAGGTGTTGGGGGAAATCTTTCGGCCTCTCCACATTAATCCAACGCCTGAAGTGCGTTTTGCCACCCGCTAATCTCCGGTGAGTGATTTTTTTTAGCGAGGCGGGGGATTTTTTTTTAGCAGCTTGGTTGTCTCCATGCCTCCGTACCTCTTTTAGTCTTCGTCTCCTTTCCTGCCCTCTAAGTATCTCTCACACCTAGCACTTACCCTGACGACTCAACTCATTACTTCCCTTGAGAGGTCACCCGCAACAGGACAAGCTGTTAAGTGCTTAGAGAGGAATCGTTAAGGATGAATCTGTTTTTATCTGTTTTAATTTGTGAGGCACAGGTTGGACAAAAAGATTGCAGGTTGGTCACGCTAAAAGGACAGCAACAAAAGCGTGAAAATGGCGACAAAAGCAATATGATATAAAATCCAGTGTTCAACATCTGTTTTATAAATACTATATTATATCGCCGTGCTGTTGAAATTCTCGATCCTGATTGGTCAGAAGATGTCGACTTTTATTATTTAGATGTACAGGACTTCTCTACAGTTACCAGGAACGTTTAGTTGCAGTTATTGCTGCACAAAGGGGTCACACTAGATACTGAAAACCAAAGTACACATATATTTGCAGCTCACAGATATGTAATTTTGGATCATTTAAATCAATAAATAAATGACCAAGTATATTATTTTTGTCTGATTTGTTTAATCGGGTTCTCTTTCTCTACGTTTAGGACTTGTGTGAAAATCTAATGATGTTTCAGGCCATATTTATGCAGAAATATAGAAAATTCTAGAAAAGGGTTCACAAACTTTCAAGCACGATTTGTATATTAATGTGCCTTCTAATATGTTATCATTTCTATAGTAACAACTATATGTGGACAAACCACATAAAGCATTTAAACATGTGTCTAATTGTTGAAGTGGTGAAGTTTTCCGTAAGGAGGCGTTTATTTGGGATATTTGGAAGGAGTCTCCAGTCTCAGCGCATTGTCGCAATCAGGAGGTTTTCCACCACAGGAAAGTCTTCAGGACAGATGAGCTTATGTTTATGTGTATTTTCCTTTCCTTGTCTTATTAACTTCAAGAAAGAGGAAAAGAGAGGATGATGAGGGAACAACTGTTTCAGGAACTAACTCGTTTCATGGATATTCCACAATCTTGTATAATGTTGGATGTATAAATGCATAAAAAATGTACAATATCTCATTCTTTAATGCATGAAAATTGGAATAGTTTTTGGAAAATAATAAACTAAGGGCCACTTTGTGGTTGATGTATATATTTTTCCCTAGTACGTCATGCCCCATTATGTTTTATTATTTACAAACACTGTAATCACTACATATGTGCATTTCAGGCAAAATCACTAATATCTTTCAAAGCATCATTCGAATTATATTTGACTATTGAAACTGCTGCACAAACACACGAAAATTTAAACTAACGCCACAAAACAAACCTCATCCACTGCAGTCCGTGTGTGTGTGCGTATGCGCTTCATATTTCGACTCAACACAGCCAGCGAGCGTCATCATATTCCTCACCTTGCCGTACCCTCACACGTTTAGTCGCATACAGATGATGAACAGCAAAATCATCTCACCGTCTAAACCGCTGCTATTCTATGGAGAGAGAACATTCGCGCTTTTACGCCTCGCAGCTGAAATTAAAGTTTAATCAAATGCAAATTTGACCCCGTTTGGAGCTTACCTTTCAGAGCTCAAACACTGAGACAAACTGCTGTGTGAGGTGTGGCCAGTCAGTCTTAGGAGAAGGAAGGTGTGGCCTTTGTGTTTGTCAAACTGAGTGAAGGAGGCGTGGCCTCACTGTCTGTAAATCTTAGGAAAAGAAAGGTGTGGTCTTTGTGCTTGACAGGCTCAGTGAAGGTGTGGCCTATGTTCCCGTCCAGACCCATGAAATTGGCATGGATTTTGTTTGCCAAGCCAAGTGAAGGGGGTGTGGCCTATGTTTCTGTTCAGCCCAGTACAGTACAGGAGTTGTGGCCTATGTTCCTGTACAGTCCAGTGAGTTGCTGGCTTAAAAATGATCAAGAATGTTGAATGGCTATATAGGAACCACAGCGAGATGACAGGATTCTAAAAACATTGCCCTTAAACCAACCAAGTGAAGTTGTGAACTCGGGAACAAGTGCATTAAAATCCATTCTAGTTCTTCTAAAGTGGAAGCTAAATTGTTCCCTGTGGCTGACTCACTCGGTTATTTCTCCACTCTTGGGCCTGTTTCTGATGATTCACTGCGTGCAAGAAGGCTGAGGAGGGGGCAGCCATTTCTATTTATAATAGCAATACTTATGCATTTTATTTATATAGAACGTTTCAGCAACTTGTTCACCTCCATTATTGAGTCAGCGAGAATAACAACGGGCACACTGGAACTTGGATGCATCTCAGTACAGCCCTGTAGATGTGACCTTTCGATGGCTTCTGCATATCTCTCCATCTTGTTTTTCTCTGCTCCTTTATCACTTGGTCTGTTTTTCCTCTTTCGCTCATCCTCACATTCTCAACCCTCTGAAACCAAACTCTTATGTTGACCTTCATCTCTCGGAAGCCGCTTCTAGAAACAGAAGCCTCGGTCCTCATATTTCAGCACGCTACAGGATGCAATGCTGAAAAATAGAATGAAATGAAAAATATGAAAATGAAAAATAATGAAATGAAAAATAGATCTCTGGCCATATTTTTGTATTACACCTAAGACAGTATTAAACTGCATTTTATGGCAACCTTATAGTGTGCTGTGAAAAAGTATACTGATTCCTTCTGGTTCTGTGTATATATCATAGTAAATTGTTTCAGAAATTAAAAAACGAAATCTGTGTTAAAACAAAGGCAATCTGAGTATCATTTAAAAACTGTATTTTCTGTTTAATGTTATTTATTGAAGCAAAAAAAATGTATTAATACCAGCTCGGCATGAGTGAGAATGTATTTGCCCCCGTAATTACAAATTGCCCAAATCTATGAAACAAGTCCTAGTCCTAGAAGTAAGCGAATGACTGATCTCCAGTTATCGGTAGCATTCGGTTTCAGTTATTGCTACTAAAGGTGGCACAAACAATTTTTTAAGTTTATGGGGCATTTAGTTTTTCACATCAGGGATAGGTGTTGGATACCTTTTTTTTTTTTTTGCTTCAATAAATAAATAAAAACTGTATTGTGTGTTTACTCAGCTTGCCTTAGTTTTATGTTGTATTTCGTTTGAAGATATAAAACTATTTTAGTATGAGATGTACACAAAAACAGAAGAAATCAGTGTGGGGGCAAATACTTTTTACAGTACACGACAGTTTGTGGCAAATCATGGTACAAGCAGTTTGCTTAACATTTGTTAGTGAGCTTTGTTGTGGAGAATTTCTTCAGCTTGGCTAACTAGCTTTAGTCCGGGAACGTTCTCTTGTGTTAGCTAGCAAGCTTTACTTGGAAGCAAACACTCAAATCTAGCTAGCTAGTATTGATGTGGGATGTTGGGGGAACTCCTACTAAATTACGTTTTAGTGGATTTCCTTTTTCTCTCTCACACAAAAGACAACTTGTGTAGTAGCTATGAATGATGAGAATAATAGTTAGCAAAGCTGACACTAGCATGATGTGTATATACTATTTCACAGAATTTCCTTGCCAAAATGAACATAACAGCTAATTTGATTTTGGCTAAGGCTGTCAAATATGACTATACGATATATTAAATATTTATGTAGAAACAAAAATAATAGTATGAGTGAATTCATAGCTTTTTGCTGTGTTTTGCTGGCAGTTTGTTAGAAACCCTGTATATTGTGATATAGCGTAGAAATGTCTCCAAGTATAATGCTATTTTTTGTCATATTATCCATCCGTAGTTCAGCTATCTCATTAAAATTCAACCCTTGCTCAATATCAACAGCAAGATTTAGTGTGGAGCCACTAAATCTTGTGGAAACATGCTTAAGCCCTTAGGAAATCTCTAATGACACTTAATGTGCTTCAGATGTGACAAACATGCAAATCTCACCTCTGCACAGGTTCCCATCCATTTTTAAAGGAGTGCAAACACGGCAGTGAAAAAGGTGCTCTCTCGGGGGTTAAGAGAAGACATTTTCATTACATCCAAAAGGCAATGGATACAAAAAGATTTCCCTGATACTTAAACGTCCAATAGACATACAGTATAGTAGTTGGCAGAATTGTTTTGCATGGATGTAGAAAATCGACTGGGATCTGGCATATCCTAAAGACTGTTCAGAAAATAAAATGAATCATGTTACTGCCAAAGAAAGCTGGAACAAAAGTAGATGTACATACTGTACACTTTGTCGCACTCCCATTTGAACCAAAAAGACACAATAATTCATTTTTTGGCTTCTGAGTTGCGCGATAGAAAATCATTCGTCTGGAGAAGGGGATTTTGAATCCCGGCAGTATCACAGCCATCCATCGCCAGGAGTCGAGGGAGTAAAACTGTCTATGCCAGTGAAGCAGAGTTAACAACTTGAAGTTGGTTAATTTTCAAAATCACAAAATCGCATCCCATTTTTCATAAACAGTACATCCAAATAAAACACTGGAAAAATATTTCAAAATATCTCAATCTCGCTGAAGATAATGCATCAGAAACAGGCAATAAATCATTAAACAGTACTCTAAAATTAATTTTACAAACTTCTGTCATTATATATATAAAAAACATTATAATATAATTTTTATATATATATATATATATGTTTTATTATTGTTGTTATTGTTTGGTTAAAAATCTTAGCTTGGAAAAGGAAGGGTTGTTTATGCCTTACTCTGGAAATCTGAAGGGATTTAGGTTTTACAGTTCTCATGTATTATGGACTAGTAACATTAAACCTAACAACATCAGGTAAACATTTATTTAGCGGGGAAAAAAACATATTTTTTTCTCACCGAAACCAAAACATGTTTTTCCTCGATTTAGGTTCTCATTCTCTCACAACCTGCATTCAGACTGGTTTATTTATTCAGCCTATAAAATATTAACGTGTCCCTTGGGAAGTCCGCTTTCCTACAGCATCCAAATGTAATCTGCGAGGAGATGGACATGTAAACACACACACACACACACACACGCACAGAGACAGTCCTACCTACAGCACTACCTGATCTGTAAACACAATTTCTAAAATGCCTGCACATCCACTCAGGGGCCATTTACACGACACTTTTAAAACTTTTTTTAACGATGCCGTTATCGTCTCCGTGTAAATATACAAAAACGAGAATCTGGGAAAATTATGACATCATGCGCATGCATATTACGTGATCAGTCTATAGGAATGTGTGCGAGTACACTTCAAAACAACGTGCAAGGCATTTCAAACTACAATGGTGGACTACAGGACTGTTTGTGCTGCTCAAATTTTGAGTTTATTGACGCTTCTCCAGCAAAGTGTAGATTGACTGCATCACTACTACAACCAACAAAGTGTATAATTACCGCATCACTACTACAACCTACAAAGTGTAGATTTACTGCATCACTACTACAACCGACAAAGTGTAGATTTACTGCATCACTACTACAACCGACAAAGTGTAGATTGACTGCATCACTACTACAACCAACAAAGTGTATAATTACCGCATCACTACTACAACCTACAAAGTGTAGATTTACTGCATCACTACTACAACCGACAAAGTGTAGATTTATTGCATCACTACTACAACCGACAAAGTGTAGATTTACTGCATCACTACTACAACCGACAAAGTGTAGATTTATTGCATCACTACTACAACCGACAAAGTGTAGATTGACTGCATCACTACTACAACCGACAAAGTGTAGATTTACTGCATCACTACTACAACCAAAGTGTAGATTTACTGCATCACTACTACAACCGGCGGAGACGCATTTGTTCCATACGCCACATTATTAACCCCCGTCTACACCGACGAGGGGCATTCAAAATCTTATCATCATCTTTGTAATTGTCTGTTTTGGAGTATATCTGTACCCTTTATTGCTAATTACATATAGAAAGCAGACTGCCAGTGTCTCGCTATTTGATTTGTATTTGCTGATTTTGTTCCATTTTGGTACAGTGATGGTCAATTATTAGTACTTAAAGATGTACTACTTAGATTTTTTTCATGAATTTTAAAAATGAAGGAGCTTTGTGAATGCAACAGAATGCTGACCTGGAGCACAAGAAACGCTAAAAGATTGGGTTGAAGACAGAAAAATCCATTTCCACAATGAAAAAAACTTTATGTACATTAAATTGTATTACGTTAGGGACGTCTCAGCGTTTATTAACCAAGAACAATAAGCCAGATCTATGCTTGACAAGCATGAGTTTTCACTCCTTATATCAGTGAATAATTTTCCAAGTCTAACTATCGAGATTCAAAGTAACTGGAGACGGAACTTTTTTGCACTCCACATAGATCATTTGAAATTGAAATCATTTGAGAAATGTAAACGTTATTGTGCTTTTTATCCAGAAAAACCTCAGCTCCCATGTTTACTTCTATTTGTTTATAGGGCAGTCTTGCCTGGATCAATATTGCAGACACGTTGACGTGAATGCTTATGTGCGCAGGCGTGTAGTCTTTCTTTACAAAGTGACATCGCCAACTACTGGCCTGGCATGCGTAATACAGCGTTTTTAGTCGTTTTCGCGGATTCGTGTGAACGGGGATAGTTTCGACACCGTTGTCATCTGTACGCGAAACTTTTGAAAAACGCAAAGGAAAAACATTTCTGTTTTTAGTACATCTTTGTATTGTGTACCATAAAGACACAAGAAAATTTCATCTCCAAACGTACACATGCCCAGCACTGAAATTTCATTTATTTTCAACACATACGCTCAAACGCTCTCAAATGCTGTGAAGGCCAGCCAGGGCACCATCCTGCAAAGTACAATCAATCCGCAGTAACACCTTTTGCGCTCTCCACAACTCATTTTCCATTTGTGAGTGGCCACACACACACACACACACACACACACACACACTCGCACACACTCACATGCATGCTCACACACATACACAGAAACAAAGCCTGAAATTAAATTCCCTTCTCTTCTTGTCCATCATTTATAGAATGCTGTTATTTCAGCCTGACATGTAAACATCTCTAACCAATCAATCTCCTATCCATCCAGTCAACCTCAGTACACACACGTTCTCACTAGGACTAGACAATATGTCATGAGCATACCAATATCATGGTATACAGTTCCCTCTGGAATTATTAGCACCCTTCAAAAAATGAGCACAAGTGACTATGTTGAATAAATATTACATACGATAAGTCATAATTTCCACTCAATAGGCGAAACTATATCTTTATTCTGTTAGTGTTAAATATAAGCATATGCACACGAACAAATTGTCATTCTTTGAAAGATTTATATTATTGTTCGTTTGTGCTTAGGAAATTTGGTGTTGCCTTTAAACACATCATGTTTCCCTGGGGTATCAGTATGAGGTTGCACACCAATAGTAGTCCCATTGTTTTGTTTTCCATTGCCATAGGAAACCCCAAAGAACTTTCAACAACAACAACAAAAAAAGAGACACATGGTTAACCTGCACAAATCAAGTAACTGATTTAAAAAATACATGAAGTACACAGTTAAAAAATCGCATTAGGAGCATAACAAAGAGTTTCTAAAGCAGCTGAGACTTTGTGACGGAATTAACAATAATAAGACAAAAAAAAATTGCAGCTTGTTAGCCGTCCTGAAAAAGTGTGAGTGTCAATGTCAATAGCAGGGCTCAAAATTTCAATCTGCTGGCATTCCTCCTATACATGACTACTGAAACTGCCTCGTACCTCTGGGGTTGGGGGCTTGAATCCTGCCTCCACCCTGTGTGCATGTTTTCGCCGTGCCTTGGAGGTTTCCTCCAGGTATTCCAGTTTCCAACCCCCAGTCCAAAGACATGCATTATAGGCTTATTGGCATTTCCAAATTGTCGGTAGTGTATGAATGTGATGGATTGGATCCCCGTCCAGGGTGTCCCCTGCCGTGTGCCCAGAGTTCCCTGGGATATGCTCTATTCTCTCCGTGACCCTGTGTAGGATTAGCGGTATGGAAAATGGATGGACTATTACACTCTGACTGTCTTATTTTCACACACTCTATCTTCCTCCCGCATTTGTATTCACTACCACTTATTTTTAATGATTAAAACAGACATCACAGCAGTGCTTGTAAGTCTAAAGCCCAAGACTAAAGCAACTGCTCTCTGTCACCAAAACAATGATCTGCAGAGCGTCAGCAGTAATCTGCCATATGCACACGAGCCCATCACTTCCCATCAAACACTACGTCCACGTGTTTAGCACTTAATGGCTCTCATACTGGAGAACACATTGATCGTGCTGGCCCTTGTGCTGCACACTAAAGAACGCTAATGCAGCGTGGGATCGATAAGCGAGTTAATGGGAATATGACAGAGAGGGATCTCGGGTTTGAGTGAAATCCGGATGAGGCTAATGGAAGTTCTAATACTAGTGTTAATAAAAAATAATACCAAGTGGGGTGTGGCCTAAACGGGAAAGGTGTTTCTTTAAATTTTTTATTTTCTCTCTTTCAGTCTTACTTTTTTTTTTCTATTAGGGGTTTAACACCACGCTATCTTTGTTTAATGCTCCAAGTATCTGTATTTGGATATAAACTCTCATAATTCCTCCCTTTCAAACTTTCTTCCTTTTGAACTTCCTTCCTTTCGAATTGCCTTCCTTCCTTCTGAAATTCCTTTCTTCTTTCCTTCAGAACTTCCTTCCTTCTGAAATTCCTTCCTTCTGAAATTCCTTCCTTCTGAAATTCCTTCCTTCTGAAATTCCTTTGTTCCTTCCGAACTTCCGTCCTTCTGAAATTCCTTTGTTCCTTCCGAACTTCCTTCCTTCTGAAATTCCTTTCTTACTTCCTTCCGAACTTCCTTCCTTCTGAAATTCCTTTCTTACTTCCTTCCGAACTTCCTTCCTTCTGAAATTCCTTTCCTACTTCCTTCCGAACTTCCTTCCTTCTGAAATTCCTTTCTTCCTTCCTTCAGAACTTCCTTTCTTCCGAACTTTCTTTCAAACTTCTTTCCTCCGAAATTCCTTTCTTCCTTCCGAACGTCCTTTCTTCCGAACTTTCTTTCAAACTTCCTTTCTTTGGAACATTCTTTTGAAATTTTTTCCTTCCGAATTTCCCGCCTTCCAAACTTCTGAATTAAATATGAATTACCACTGTGCTCCTGGAAATAATGGAGTTCATAACCGTTAATAATTAGAGATCTGGGTGGAACTGTTTTTATTTTATTTATTTTTGTTTGTACTTATATACACACACATATTTTTGTGTGAGTATCCCTTTCTCAGGCCTGTCAGTGTGTAGAGGTAAAGGAAAAAAGAGAAAAGCTGTTTTTGTAGCCGCATTGGCAGCTTGAATGCTGTCTATTGCAGAATGCTGGAGGGATTTTCTGTGCTTTGAAGGATTAGGAGAGGAAGGACAGCAAGGTCTGACTCATGGGATCAAGAAGTGACAAAGAACAGAGAGCTGAAGAAGCAGAGAAACAGGTAACCTTATGTTTTGGCGTTATAATAGACAAACTGGAAGAACCGATGCCTTTCCATGTCTAATTCAACAGCACACTAGGTATGGTGATGACCAGTGAGCATCACTGAAGAAAGTCAAGTAAAAGCTCCAGCGTGTTGCCCAGAATGTCTTGGATGCCCAGAAACCTAGGGTAAACTAGGGTTAAAAAGTAATGAATAATGAATATCAAGCTAGTTTGCTAGTTAAGTGCATTAATACAGACTAAGGGAAACATACAAGGTAGCAGACGACGCTTTCTGCTGTAGCACGCAGGGTTTTGGCTCTGACTTGTGGTTTTCTGCTGGCAAAAATATTATTCAAGTCTGGCTAACATCAACATTTTTTATTTTAGTTGTATGACCGCTTTGCCCTGTTATTTCATCTTCATGTTTTCATGTACCTACGTGTTCCAGATCACACCTTAGTCGATGTGTAGAGCGTAGCAGGTGGTGCAGTTTAGAAGCATGCACTATAATAATATTGAGGTGTGTTGTTTCCCTGTGAAGTTTGTTTTGGCAAAGTCAGTATGAAGTATGCTTTGTTTTTCTTAGTCAGGGTGTTGAACCTGCTTGTCTGCCGAGCCACTATGAACGACCAGTAATATCCCGACTTGAAAACCGAAGACAAATGAGCAAGTCTTTCTTTCCATGTAGTATAAATGACCAAAGAATTATGCCAAATAACATAATATGTTAGAATAACCTATTTAATATGCAGACCATTCACAGTATGTTGTAAACATTATTTGAAATGCTTCAAGAGCTCCATAGAACTTAAACAAAAAGTCTCCCTTTAAAAAACTTCAAACTCCTGTAGACATCAGCAATTAATCAGCTAAGTGTAATTCATAATAAAGTGACTATAATCTGATTATCAGTGTTTTACCCTATTCTAATTGCAAGTATTTTGGTAATCAGGTTGTGTAATTGTGTGTGTGATTCCTCACTACCCCACAATATTTGAATGTGTTGTTTATTCTCTGCACTTAAGAAGGCATTAAGAAGGCATTTAGGAAAACACACTGCCCTATTGTTTGCGTTTAGCCAAAGCAGACGTGAAAGCTGGTCTGGCTAGGCTCTTTGAAAAGCTCTTTAGAAACAGTGATGCTATTTAGCTAACTATACTCATAAATCTTGCAACAGGCATATTGCTAGAGCAAATGCTAACTCCTACTGCTGTAATAAATTGAGTGGCCTTGGGTGTCTTACACACAGTTTAGTTCTAAGGGCTGTCTAATCAGTCTAATAATGTTTGCAGATTTAATCCAGTGTTTATAGAACACTGCGCTTATGGGCCTTGAGATGTCAGTGATCGCCAAGGCTGCATGCCAGACTGTTGAGAACAACAACAACAAAAAAACACCCTCATTATTAATTGCGTTGAGTGCAACTGAGGCCACATGCACAGGATTTGTGAAATCTAAACACACTGTTCCAGTTTTGAAAAACAAACAAACAAAAAAAAAACACTTTGCAGACATTTAGGATCTTTGTATATAGCTGGCTGTCAGTAAAAAAAATGATTGTTTAAATGTTGTTTGCATTTTAACCATGTGAGAGAAATTTCTAGCATTTTCTAGACTAACTGGTCATTTGTCAATTTGCACACATTATGCAGTTCACTCTTCAGACCACAGGTACCAGCCAGGGAAGGTATAAACTAACATATGCTTCTTGTGAGATTTTGTTAATAATAAATATGATTTTTTAATTTTTTTTTTAATAGCATTGTATAAATCCATCCATCCATTATCCATACCGCTTACCCTACACAGGGGAGCCTGGGGCCTATCCCAGGGAATTGTGGACTTTTTTTTTTTTTTTTCAAATGCCAACAAGCCTACAACGCATGTCTTTGGAATGGGGGAGGAAACAGGAATACCCGGGGGAAAACCTCGAAGCATGGGGAAAATATGCAAATTCACAGGGCAGACGTGGTATTTGAACCCCCAACCATGGAGGTCCAAGGCAAACGTTGGCACATAGTGGTGGGAACACCATCCCCACAGTGAAGCAAGGTGGTGGGAGCATCAGGATGCTTTTCATCAGCATGGACAGGGAACTTGGTCAAGGTTGTGGGCAAGATGTATGGACCCAAATACAGGCCAGTCTCGAAAGTTCCTGATGACTATTTTTTTTTTTTTTACTAAGATTGATTTGCAAGCAAAAGAAAAGCCAAATCTATGTGTCGGTATACATTGTACAAGGTACACAATAAAACTGCACAATGTAATGAAAATGTCAGTTTGCCAAAGTAGCTTTAGTGCAGCTAGCTACTTTATCAAAAGGGTAGTTTGGCAGGTTGTATTCCACAGTAGCTTCCCCAACACTGGTGAGATTAACAGTACAGCTGGCATTCAAAGTCAAAGAGTTGCACCTCTGCTTTAGAGGCAGTGCCACAATGGTTGAAATCTCAGGAGCGCCGACTTGAGCGTGTTCTGAAAGAGTGTGCACTTGGCAAATATGAGGGATTAGCCCACTTAGCTGTGCGCCCATCTGGATTTCACAGTCTAATAAATGCTGCTGTCATCATCACCTTAGTGTGCGCTTATTTTGAGTGTGAGTATGTTCTTATTTTCTCGGTGTCATCATGATGTGGAGACGCCAAGACAGCTTTATAATTAAAGTGATAAATGTATCGTGTAGAGCGAGAGAGTGTTGGACCGTGATGGGAGAGACAGCTTTTGGTCTCTGTCTTAATCTAACTTCATCTATGAGGAAAAAACGACTGCAACAAATAGTATACATTTTATTTCGACTATTAATATTAGAATTACTGGCACCCTTTATGGAAATTAGCAAAAATTAATGTAGGGTCTTTCTATCTCAAGTGGTCCAATACAGGTTGCTTGAGCAACCAAATTTTTTTCAAATAATTGACATACAATAGCTTATGCTTGTCAGTGTGGTCTAAAATGTTACTACATTTGATATTGGCAACAGTAAAGCATGATCTCTCACAGGGTTCTTCAAACATGCAGAGTTTACCAACCTCCAAACTCACCTGCCCACAATTTTCTACTTATTCTGAAGATCTTGGTTAGATTGTTTAGGTGTGTTTGATTAGGGTTGGGGCTAAGCTCTGCAGGACATTGGACCTCGAGGGCCCAATTTGAAGAACCAGGGTTCAGGTGTACAGTTGGTATGCATGAATAGATGTCCAAATATGGAATTACAGTGCTCAGTGGGGTGTTTTACAAATGAACAGTGTCATGTGGTGTTGTATCAACTGTGATAAAAGCAGTAAGCATCACTTGTAAGTCTTCACGATTAGTAGAAGGTTACAAGCAGGTGAGTTTGGAGGTTGAAGATAAACTCTGCAGATTTGAAGAACCCTGTGATAGACCATGCTTCACTGTTGCCAATATCACATGTAGTAACATTTTAGACTTTACTGGCATACAAAGCTATTGAATGTCAAGCATAAACATAATTACTGTAAAATGCTGTTCATTTTTATTATATGTTATGCTTATATTTCATCTGTTAATTTCTCAAAATGCATGAATGAAGTAGGCTTTTCCACAGATTTCTACTAGCCCTAACTCTGTAACCAATGGTTACATTGTTTACTGTAGCCAGTCAAATTTTTTAAAGCAGAATGCTACTATAGCGGACTTGTTTCTGTGAAAATTTCAGGTTTGTATCTGGTCCCCCACCAGAGATATTCCACCTGAAATGAGGGGAATTCTTTTTTTTTAATGCACTTTCTCTCCCCCATAAAAGAGAGAGAGAGAGAGAGAGAGAGGGAGGTCTCAAACCTGAAATGTTTTGCATGCACATTATACTTACCTAGGTACCTACTAAAAAATGAAGACTGAGACTTTATACATTTATATTATACTGTATATTGACCCTAAATGTGGAATTGTAAGCAATCTTGAGCATTACATTTGAACTTAAGTTCTAAGTCTAAGGAACAAGAATATGCAAAATGTTTATATATGAGACCAAAATACTGAAATCCCACTATGTATTTCATTAAGAGGACTTGACAGAACTCCTAGTCTTTTAGATATAATCAAGTACAAGTTTATCATAAGAAGTGGACAGAATGCCCTAGATGTTAGAGATGTGATGGAATTCAAAGCGTAACTGGCATGCTTTTGAAGCCAAGGACTCATTCCTTTGTGACATAGATTTAGCTTTCAGATACAGGAAGTCTGGATAGATCAGGTTTAGTTTGTGCGCTGCGATACACAGATTAAGAAAAGCTTTCAACCATCCAACCATTTGAGACAATTGTGTAAACTGTGATTCATATATAGACCACAGAATTCTCAATTCTAGTTGGTCAGAAATGTTGACACATTTTTTAGAATAGCCTCTTGGACAGTAATTCTGCGGACCTTCATGGCAGATGCTCCACATAAATAAAACTTTCTTTTTTTCTTCTTTTTTTTTTAATGGTTGATCTGGTGAAGCTTTCTGTGCGGAAATGTTAACTTAACATTTTTGGAAGGAGTCTCCAGTGTCAGCACTTCATAAGTGTCGGCATAAAATCGGTAACTTTAAGTGTTCCAACATAGGAAAGCTCTCAGGACAACTGGCTTTGCAGTTTCTTAGTAACAAAAAGGTAGCTTTTTTTGTATCATTAAGTTTGAGAGCTAAAAAGAGAGGCCCGGTGAGGAAACTGCTGGTTATTGCTGCTAAGAGAGTTACGAGAGGAAAGAAATTGTTGCAAAGACGTTAAATGTAACTATATACGGACAAAACGTATGACATGTCGGACCTTAATAAAGAAAAAAAATGTTACCGTTGACAAATTAAGAAGTATAACAGGGAATAAACACTTCAGGACATGCTATTGTTGGGTTGTGGCAGTAAGTCTGCTTTGTGTTGGGTCACATCACACTAACTCGTTGTTGATTATTTTCTAATACCAGAATGCTCTCATGAGTATTATACCTTCCATACAATAGTAGTGTTGACACTGTCACCTTTAGAGGCAGAAAGTGAGTTGTTCCTAGCATAGATGTCATTCACATGATCTTCCATCTCCATTTAAAATTAAAGATGATTAAACTACTTCCATTAAAATGAATGGATAGATTCATTTCTACTAAGTAATAGTAGCTGATGTACCTGATAAGAATGATGTGTATTACCTTTGTTAATTTCATCATTAGACACTCTTTAACTCTTCTGTTTCTTGACTTTTCTTTCTACAAATGCAGTCAGTCGAGGCTCCAATCAGGCTCCAGGCCAAGTTTTGTGGACATAGCTCTGCTCTGTTCACGATTTGTCTCTCCTTTCTCCTTGTTTACGCCTCCGCTCCGGTTAGACCCGGTGCAGCTGCGTTGGCATGGCGAGTAGTGATGCATTAACAACAGTAACGAGCTGCGGAAGGAAGCGAGGAGGGAGTGCGGCTCCCCTGCCGTGATGTCGCTCATACTTTCGAATGCTAAACACTCAATGCAAATCTCAGTGAGCGCATCCGTTGCTGAGAGTCAACAGGCAAGCATTGCCAGACAGACAACTAATGTCTCGTTAGCAAGGAAAATAGTAGCTTTGATTCGGAATGCAAAACAAACTTTGTTGTATTTGTCATCTGTTGGATTTCCGTGGAGTTTGGACGTCAGGCAATATAAAAAAGAGAATCTGGAGCCGGATTGACGAAACATTCTTAAGAATAAAATTCTTCTTATCTGCCATTATCTTCTTAACTTAAGAAAAAAGTTACAAATATTTTGTATTCCAAAAATTCTACTTAAGAATGATTTTTTTTTCTTAAGATTGTTCTTAAGACAAAACCTTTTATAATTTTTTTTTTTTTTAATTAAAAACCAGATTCTTGAAAAGAATGTTCTTAAAAAGCATCGTAAATAACTTCTTAAAGTTAGGATAACTGCCAACTTGTCGTAAATCCCTAAAGGGTAAGATTTTTAATGAATTTATTGGGTTGTTTCAAATATTAAACATTACAAAATTATAAAACTTGCAACATATAATAAATACTGTATAACTATTACAATATTTTACTGATTTATAAATTATAGCATACTTGGCCTAATGGTTTCCACTTTCCAGCAAGTAAATTCTCTAATGATGGTCAATGTCGTTACACGAACACGTCTCATGCCTTTTACATTTGAATAAACGATCAGGAGGTGATTGCTACTTTTTTCTTTTTTTTAATTGATAATAAATTGATACGTTTTAAATTTGGCAGTATTTAATTCGTTATAGCTATTACACTACTGTAATTTTATTCTTAAGAAAATAGTTCTTTAGAAAATATTTGAGAACTTCTTAAGAATTTTTCAAGAATTGCACTTAGGAACATTCTTCCGAACTTCTTAGAATTTATCTTGAACTTTCTTAGCTTCTTTCTTAAGAAGATTTTCATGACCTCAGGCCCCTAAAGGATTGTCTGGCTACATAAAAACATGCTGTGGAATCAACCCTTTTTCTATTGTTGGTGGAAAAACAAACAATGTGATTCAAAAGGTGGGACTTCCTGTAGGCATACAAGTCAAATATATATGTGGTATTGGCATTAGGAACACTTTGCAAGCAGGTCATTTACTTAAAAATACAGATCCTTCCTCATTAAGGAAAATCCGGTCTGGGAAAAACCCATCCAATGTTACTGTGGCTGAATTCTGGAAAATAGCCAAAAATGAGGAAAAGTTGTTTTTAACTATTCTTTTTAAAAAGTCAACATACTTTGACTTTAAGACAACAGAAATATATTTGACCAAAATGATGTAAAAATGGTTTTGGGACTGCTTTCTAACTTGTCTTAGTGCCTGCTTGCATAGATCACACTGGGTAGGAGCCAGTTGAACAAACACTGCAGTAAAACCAGTCAGTGTTGCTGAAGATATTGAAACCTTGCTATAGAGGTGTGATTTCATCACACAGTCAGTGTCAGACTTTGATCGATCGAGTTTTTCAATTTCTGCGATGCCTCTACGCCGTCACATCGTCGTCAAAACCGCATACACGCTTTGTACAGATGTGACAAAATGCTTAAGAGCCCTATTTAAAAGACATTAATAAGAAGAAATGATCAGAACTGACTGAATGAATCAGCAATTATTTCATTACCAAAGCAAGTGTGAATAGAGATCAGTGGAGAGAAGAGACGATGATGAGCCTCCTGTTTGAACGCCATGAGTGATTTTTACCTCAGGTGATGAGACAGAGGTGGTTGTGGGTGACGCTGATAATCAAACTGAGAACTTATTTTCCCATTGGAAAATTATAATTCTTTCAGATTTGTTTGTCTATGAATAGATTAGGTTTTATAAATGTAGAGGTAGGTGGGCCATCTTTCTTGAAATGCTATTATGATTTTTGGAGTATACAGACTTTAACTTGTGATTTGACATACGTATGTGTGTGTGTGTGTGTGTGTGTGTGTGTGTGTGTGTGTGTGTGTGTGTGTGTGTGTGTGTGTGTATCCCGTCAGTGATGTCACTTCACAACGGTGAAAAATGCATTTCTATTAATAAAACACATCAGAGAATTTTTAGCTTTCAAAATATAATGTTAATTTTTTTTTCTCTAAATCCTTTGCACAATGTATAGCATAGCCCACATAGATACATTTAATACCTTGTTCATAGCATTCAATTTGCATAATATTTGAAGGACAACATTGGGCAGAATGTGAAATAACCTTTGTTTTTTTCTCAAACAAATACACGAAATTAAAAATCGCCATTTTAATCCAACTAATCAGTTAATTGAAGAAAAAATCGACAGATCAATCGATTATGAAAATGATCGTTAGTTGCAGCCCTAATGCGATGTGTGTGTATATGTGTCCCATTTTAAAATTCAATTAGGGACAAACTCTGAAACGAGGACCCTACAACAGCAGATAATCAGATCAGGGCCTTCAGCCAGATCTGATTAATCTAACAGGAAACGATTGATAGGAGACTTGAGGGAGTTATTTATAGTCAGGCTCAGCCTTCCTGCCTTAGGATTACCATGCTTTATAAATCTCAAAGGAGACTACAGCAAGAGAAAGGAGGCAAGGGTCTAGTGAAGCAAAAAAAAAAAAGAATCGGGTTTTAAAAAAGGATTTAACAAAATCCACAAAATACACCATCAAGACCAGCCTTATCTGCATGGTTTTGACCTGGATTTGAACTAGAATCAGACTTCCTATCTAGTGTCAGTCATGTTGGAACAGAATGCGTTTAACGATTCGCCTCACAGTTCCTAAAGTTAATAAAAGCAACACAGTTATGTGAAATGAACCGGGCAGGAAGGGTTACTTTAAAAATGTGATCCGTTACAGTTACAAGTTACTTCATAAAGAATTTAATCAGTAACGTAATCCCGTGAAGTATCACAATATGAAAGTAATGTAATCGGATTATTTGTGGATCACTGTTCCCTGATGCGGGTAACATTACATCACAAAAGCATATTCTGGTTTTCCAAAAAGAGGACACCATTTTTTTTTGGGAGGGGGGGGGGTCTTAATAGCGTTCAAAACAGTGAACGCTATACTTACGCTTTAATACACTGAAAAAGACACATTACTAGCGTCACATAATCATATATGAATAAAATTGGTTTCACTCTACACATGTTTTACCTACATTCTTGGATTGTCCATGGAATAAAAAAAAATATATCAGATGCCATGAGTGTACCTTCTGCCATCATTTGCACATTTGAATGACCGTGTAATACGAAGCAATGTGATAACATGAAATTAAAAATGACCTTATATGACCATGGGCATTGTAACGATTCAGGACAGACATCATGTGCTGCTATTGTCAATCAACTGTCTGACGCTGTAAACAACAGCGCTTCACTTTCACGTGTTCGCTGAGAGTAGGCTTATGGTTGAGAGGCAGGAATTTGGCCATTAGTTGCTGCAAGCCTTTTAGAATCGACCAATCGGTGTGCGAGAAGGCGGGAATTACAGAGCGGGGTTAAAGCAATACAAACCTGCACACACATGTTACAGTATTAGACCATAAGCACATCATCATGAAACTAAAGCCGAATCCCGGACATTTTCTCAAATTTAGAAATCCCGGCCGGATGGTTTTTTTTTTTAAGGTCTGAAAAAGTGGACATGTCCGGGAAAAAGTGGACATATGGTCACCCTAACAAGAGCATTTCAGAGAACAATTTGTGTTAATTTCTACCAAATTAACTATGCACAAAATTTATTCACGCACGCACCAGGAGGTTGCTCATGTGAGTCATGACTGGCAAGAAAGAACCAGAACTATAATCAAGCAGCTGTCTATATTGTGTTTTGGCAAAGATTCATTTCTTTTGGTTTTAAATGGAAAAAAACTTTTTCTTTTTTTTTTTCCACAAAATGTACCTGTGATCTGATTACTTTTTTTTTACGTAACTGTAACGGCTTACAGTTACCAGTTTTTTGTATCCTGATTACGTAACGCCGTTACATGTATTCCGTTACCCCCCAAGCCTGGAAATGAATGGGTTGTTTGCACAGACGCACTTTTCTTGCAGGGTGTTAAACATTCATTTGTTAAACATATCATTTAGTGGAGCAGAACAAGCTTGTAGTAGTTATCAAATGTAGTCAAGCGAGTAACCAGTGTGTGAAGCTACTGTGTGTAAGCCAGGCATGTGCAAGACTGTTTTTGTTCCCTGTTTGCAATTTACTGTTAAAAGATTAAAGATTTAATAGTCCAGCACTGATCGCTTAAAAAGACAGGAAAATGAGCCATTTCCACCATTTCGCGTTTAAGGAGAGTACAGAAGGTCATAATATTATTGTTAGGAACTGCTTGCTGGCATTGGCACTCGAGAAGTGAATTTTTAGGTGCTTCCACAATATGTGCAGTAAACAGTAACAGTATATATTTTTTTTATATAAACCTTTAACAAATCATCGTGTAAACTTTTCACTGGTAATCTGCTCAAAGCAGCACAGGAGAGCAAAAAACCCAACCAAACAACGTTTTTTTTGTAATGACTTTTTAACTGTTATTACCGTTACAATGTGTACAGTGTTAGATTTGACGTTGAAATTTCTGTTTCGTTCCCATTTTTCTCATTTGCGGTCGACATTTTTCAATGGCATGCCTAATAAATATAGTAAGCTGTTTGCCGTACTGTATGCTTGTCTAAAACTAGTCAGGTAAAGCATGAATTGATTGATTTTTTTTTTTATTTCACATTAAGAAATTTAGCATGTCTGAGCAGTCAAGAGCGTGAAAGATTGGGGAAGGGGGCGGGGCTTACAGGCAGTAGCAACTGATATCGGAGAGTTCGAAACAAGAGACAAAAATATTGTACACTCGTAATTCCTTTAGCTTTAGAGTGTACCTTTAGAGATTTAACCTTGGAAACGACATGTAGTTTGTGTGCATGTAATGTTGGAGGCCTAGGGACTCTCAAAAGATATTATTCCTTTTAAAAAGTACTAGCCAGTATTATATTAAATAAGGTATAATAGTGATGTATCCAATAGTAATGGTATACAAGTACCAGTTCTTGGATGCAGAAAAACAGTTTTTAATTTAAAAAAAATAATAATAATCAGAACAATTCTAACAGCCAGTCTCAAAGTGAAGCCATTTCAAGCAACTATGAGCCAGTGTATGAATATGCAGCGACTTATGTGTGTATGCATGAGGAATATAAATATTCGCTCTCCCTCCTAGCAGTGATTGGAAGGGAGAGTGGGATATTGGACCCCCAGAATGCCAATGAATCGCTCTGTTCTTGTTTTCCTGCAGTGTAAAGTCCAAGCCGGACGTTTTTCTGTCTCTCTCCCATCTGCTCAGGTCTTGGCTAAGACAATGTCCACTGTCATGTCTCATGGCGTGTTATCTTGGAGTGGATTTTGGTCATTATGTTGAACATTATGTTGTGACTTGCACAACAGATGCAGGTGTTTAGAGATTAGGGCTGATTTTCAGGCAGAGAAACGCTGACAATGTGCACCTCATTTGAAGAAGTCCGAAGAATTTGATGGTAGAGCTTTGGAACTGGACTGGTTTATCTTGAGTATCTATTCGAGCATCTAACATGTGACTCGCTGCTTCAAACTAATCTCGAGCTAAGACGGAGGGGTTCCTAGATTCTACCCCTGAACAGCTTAGCAGTTTCGAAGTGCACCCAAGGCTTGGATATAGTTTAGAGTCTCAGCTGTGATTAATGATCAGGTTTTGCCAAGAACGCAAGTGGTCATATTTTCATCAGGAACTTGATGAATAGAAAGACTCCTCGTTGTTGCTTTGAAATAATCACTAAAAAAAATTTAGAAAGCTGACCTGGCATACTTGGGCACTCAGCATTCTCCTTGGATCACATTAAGGTTATTGCAGCAGCAATTACACAAGACATATTAGCTAGCTTGATACATATGGGATGCAATTCAATTCCGTTTTATTTGTATAGCGCTTTTAACAATGCACATTGTCCCAAAGCAACTTTACAGAAATATATGAATTCGGAATATAAAATTCAAATTTATGAATTTGTCCCTAATGAGAAGAAAAAAAAAAGAAGAGTGATTGGAAGCATTGATACCAATACTGGGATCAATACTGGGATCAAGCATCATTGACACAACTATTTGATGTAAGCCTAGTGTATATTCTCAAGCTCATTAACAGACGACATGAAATGACGACGTACATTTAGGAAGTACATCCTACAGCGTCTTCCTACAGTACAAGTAACCCGATTAAAATATCTTCTGGCATTTAAATAGTATCTTTCATTAATAGTGTGAGTGCAGCCGACGTTATCAAACAGGAAGTGTGGTCATTAAACATGAGCTCAAGGTGCCATGACTTGTGCACACACGAAGGCATTCATGAGCATGAGCAGTGACTCGAGCAGAGAAAATGAGAGCATTTCAGTTTGGTGAGCAATGAGACACGGGTGCTCGTCAGTGCAATTGATGGTACTTTGATATCATTTTTAATGACCATACTCAATACCAGCTGCTCTGCACCCTGAGGTTGGCTCACCTTGCTCTCGCTATTACAGATACTGTTTCAGCATCTTAAACATAAAAGTCATTGATTGATGATTCACTTAATTGCTTAATACTAAGCAGGATGCTCATTTCAATATCTGCGAGTACCATAAAACACGTTCTTGATTTAACTAGGATAGAGCTGGACTTTCTAGCCAAGTCTTTGCTAATCGGGACCATGAGTAATCACTATTTTTCTACTCCTATCTTCAGTAGGTGCCAAGATACAGCATGAAGCTCGAAGGACTACACTTGAAATTTGTTCTTGGAAGGGAGACTTCTATTTGTGACACCAGTACTAAAATAAGCAGGTCAAAGTAGCTTTACCTTTCTTTCTGCTAAGCTCAGCACCAAACCTTGCACTTTTTAAAAATTACAATCAATTTCTCATTTAATCCAATATATTTGAGAGTCATTTGTCGTGCATTCCTTATTAAGCCTGTGATAAACTCTCTACAAACACTATTTCCAGGTCACTGAGTCTTGTTGTTATCTGCATAAACTCTAGGCATGGGTATGAGAATGCCGGTTAAAGCAATGGTCTTTTAGCCTGGTTCCAGCCAAAATAAGACTGTTCACATTCATACACAGAGTCTCCATGTACGTACTGCACATGTTGTCCAAGTTGGTAAATACAACTCTCTGAACAAAAAGCTAAGTGAAGCTTCTATGCTTGTGCAATTATTCTGACCTCATTACATCAAATTGCTCTCCTGTTTCACCCTGATGATAATTTGAGCGAGACCAAACAACTCCTTAGCAAAATGAGCTACAGTGAATATCACTGAATTTGTACATGGGAGGAGGCTGATGCTTTTCTGTGGCGTCTGACTAGCGAACGATGCTTGATGTTTACCAGAAATCTGGTAAAATGGTGGTTATGGAGGCTTCTGCTTGAGATGGCAGGTATGAGTATGTTTTATAAGGACAACGGTTTCATCTGACAGTTCTGTTGTTTGTTGTGGTTGTGGTTGTCGAACAACAGTGAATGAACTACTGACTGTGTACCTGTGGTTGAAATCTATTTGCATATACTCACTCGTACAGCTCACTCATAAGGGCATGCTGTATAAATATATTATAACCAGGCATAAAAAGCCATGAGTAATTTCCGGATTTTTATATTATACAGATGATGATGTATAAGAAGAGAACAGGTAAGATTCATACCATCGTTAATACATTAGTGAGCCCAGTGGGCCAGTAAAAGCTCTAGTGGTATGCCCAGTCCAATGTTTTCGTTTCTTGGTAACCTTACTGACTCAAGTTCAAACTGATAGCTTGCATAATATACTATTTCCAAAAGTATGTGGACACCTGAGCAATCACACCCATATGTGCTTTTGGAAAATCTTATTCCAGATTTAATCCTCCCTTTGCTGTTATAATAAGCGCCAGTCTTCTGGAAAGGCTTTGCACCATATTTTGGAGCATGGCCATGAGGACTTGCTCATTCAGCCACAAGAGCACTAGTGAGGTCGGGTCCTGATGTTGGGCGATGGAGGTCTGGCATACAGTAAGCATTCATGTTCATCCCAAAGGTGTTCAACAGGGTTGATGTGAGTTCTTCCAAGCCGACTTTGGCAAAATCATGTCTTTATGGCTCTCGCTTTGTGCACAGAAGCGAAGCAATGTCATGCTTGAACAGGTTTGGGCTTCTTAGTTCCAGTGAATGAAATTCTTAATGCTATAGCATACAAAGTCTATACAATTGTGTGCTTCCAACTTTGTGGCAACAGTTTGGGGAAGGCCCAGGTCTGGGCATGAAGGTCAAGTATCCACAGACTTTTGGCCATTTAGTGTATAAGAAGTAATTAAATGAATCGATATAGACTAAGGAAATTACTCTTTCTACCCAGATCTTTATCCTCTTCTAACAAAATATCTAATGCACCACATTTTCTTTGCGCCCTTGACAAAAAGTTCAATTATGAGCTATAATGTTCATCGTCGAATCACACGCAAAAATACATTTAAAAAAAATATATTATCCTGCAAGCATTTTTATTTCCTTTCGATGTTTAGCGTTATAGAACAGCTTTACGCTGCTCGGTTTTGTCAGTGTTTCCATATACCGTACAGTATTTGTGTGTTCCTTATTCGGAAAATATCGTCCTCCTTCCATGCACGCTAATTAATCCACCTAGTAAAATTGTTCTGCTGTTACCCAGATCACACCCTGGCCTGATGTGTTTAGCATTTTATAATCCGATAGTTATAGAACCGAGTTTGGTCACTCCAGCACAAAGTGCATTAAGTATAAACATAGCTACATACCAAATGAAGATCTAAAGAACCTATTCTAGGAGTTGTTGCTGATTTAAAATAGATTTGCAAATGTACATACCGTTAGGAAACATGGTGTTAAACCTTTCACAGAATACTAATCTGAGGTGTTTTAAAAGCAGGCAGAGGTGAGTGTGATTCTTTAGTTCATTTTTAATAGAGGTCCAAGGTCAAACCATTGGAGGATAAGCGTATCTTCATATCAGCCCTGCTACTTTTTTCCTCTCATTCCTCACTCTGTCCTACTGATTTTAATTGTCCTCTCTGGCTGTTTTGATTTGTCTGGGGTATTTCTCAGATGTGCTTTGTGCTTCGGTTTAGGATTTATGGAGTCAGCATTGCTACACAGGTGCTGATGCGTGTGTTTCCGGTGATTTTCTCACCCCCCACCCCCCCACCCCACCCCCGTTCTTCGCCTCCGCAGTGGGTTCTCATAATGAAGCTAGGTTTCTACACAGCATGTTAATAGTCTCATATTACAGATGTGAAGATGGTCTAACCTCTTTTGCTGCTTTACATGTCTGTATCTTATTATCCAGTAACTACTTGCAGAATATGTTAATTGGCAGTGTGGTACCGGTACGGTTCGTTGGAATTTCTGCTAATGTTTTTACGGACGCTATTTTAAACACTGTTTCGGTACAAATTGGTATATGTTCTATAAAATAAAACAGGACTCATCCCTCTGGTCATTGTGTGCCATATTGCGTGGCCGTCTGATGACATGCCGTCCGCTCACTTGAACCTCATTACTGTACTGTATTATTAGATGGTGTTATTAAATCCATCCCTCGTGCCTTTGTCCCTGTCTACACTTTGAAATTAACCAGGCTTCAGTCCAGCTTGTGTGAAATGTGTGTGTGTGGGCCTGTTTAATCTAATTGTAGCGCATCCAACTACTCTCTGTGTCTATTTTTTTGTTGTTGTTTTTTTTTGATAGGATCTCTTTTGTTCACACTGATTTAAAATAATTGGTTTAAGGGCATTACTGCAACACGGTGATACAGAAAATTGATTACCAAGCTATCTCGATCTAATCACACAGCAACATTTTTTATGTAAGGGTTTGGGTTTTTCAGTGAATATGGAGCTTCGGTTTGGGTGTTTACAATTCTTGATGGTTCCTGATTCGTACAGCTCTGAAAGCTACCCACATAATAAAACTCCTCTTACCTAGATCACATAGATCTAATATCCAGTGGCCTTTTGTCTCTGTATCTATAGTCTCTAGTCTTATGTCTGGAAGAATTGTGTTTTTCCCGTACTTGACCAAGGCTTTTAAATCCAGTGCATTGTTTACCTCAGTTTCACACCTCTCGCTGTAAAAGGCTCCACAGAGGTGTTAAAATTATTTATTTTTTCATAACATGTGCTTCAGTGCTTCAGTACCTTTTTATATTTTAATGGGCAGATTGTTTAAATGCTATCAAATGCTGTGATGCATTCAACATATTTCATTATTTTTAACTTAACTTGTTATTTCGAGTTTACTTGACTTCCTGTGCTGTCACTTTAATAATAACTTTGAGCATTTTACATGAATGATCATCATTAGACATACAGGTGTCAACTTGATATCCTTTTATTATCTGGAAAAAAGCAAACAATAACAATTATTATTACTATACGGTAATATTCAATAAATTAGTCTCACTGATAGATTGTGGGATGTTAAATATCAAGTTGAATTAACAAAATTAAAAAGTAAGGAGATATTAACGCAAATATATGAGTAGTTCATTGGACTGACATTTTGAAATAATTAATAAAGTCAAATTAGCAAGATATGAAGTTTCTACAAATAAAACTCAAATTTCATTTACTCTCTGGTCTGATTAGTGAATTGACAATTACTTTTTTTTTTTTTTTAATTATAAAAAAAAAATTACGTAAGTGGAATGGGTACAGACTCACCCAAACTAGACAGTTGAAGATGAGAAAAAAAAATTGTAGCTGGACCGCCACAAATTTTAATTAAATACCCCTGTTCTAGACTGAAACATACAGCATTTGCTAAATTTCAAAATAGGCTGTGCTGGACCTGCTTCACCTGTAATTTTCTACTCCATAATGTCAATATCTATACATGTATAGAATAACATTTAATGAACATTTTTCAGAATTCATCCCATGTCGTCACGATCCCAGTCCAAAGTCGCAGGTTGCAAACCAGCCTTATCCCATGTTTAATCAAACAAATGGACACGTTCCTCCTGCAGCTATGCTTTGCTTTTATACAATGTCAGAAAGCATCAGTCCTTTTTTTTTTTTTTTTTTTTTTTTTTTTTTTTGTCAGCAAGAATGATCACTGTGCCTCCCAGGTATTACAATCATTCACCCATTCCCAATAGATTTGATTTAAAGAATACCTTTTTTCCCCCCACTCCATTCCCTCATCCATTTTTCCATTCTCCAGCACATCACATGGCTTTCCCGTCTCTTTATCTCCTTTGAAGTAAGACACGGCTCATTTAATCGAGTTAATAGTCAACCTCATTTAGCTGGACCACTTCAGTGACTCTTAAATTGCCAGGAGCCCGCAAAACTGAAGTACAGAATACTCATCAGTGTATTCCCTACAAACATATTTATTACTGAGTTTATCATAACAGACCATTCAGTTCTGTTTTGTATCTCATTAGAGATACTATTTTGTCGTTGTAACTCTTATAAATGAAACATTGAATCAACGACATTGAAGGCGACAATATCTAATATCTCTTTTTTTTTAAGAAGGGTTCTTGGCTCATAATGGATGTGTTTTGCTCTTAAATGAGTAATAGGGCACAGAAATACACAAAATGTGGTGTTCCTTTTATGTTTCGAATTGCAAATGATCATGACAATTCAATGAATATGCTAATGAGTATATGCCGTCACATGGTAACTTCGAGTGACATTTTAAGTATGAATTTGCTACTTTCCTCTAAAAAGATTCAGCAGTACTGGTTTCACATCCTTGCAGATTTGGGTGGAAAACTGTATAAGGGATTATCCTCAGCGGTTGGTTACAGTTACTGTATGTGGGCAGTAGTAGCTCGGTGTTGCAGGGCTGATATGAATTCTCAGTTTGCTAAAAAGCCACTGCTGGACTGTCGTCCAAATGAATAAACTGTAAATGTACCAGAGGTTTATATGGGAAACATGTGAAAATGATACTTTCTGCTTTTTTCAGCTGAAGTATTGTTTACCAAAGAAGAATTCAATTTGACTAGAGAATTCACTGAAGGGGAAAGGACACAGGACATGAAAGACAAGCATTGGTTTCTGGTAGCGGTTACTTTTGATTTGTGCCAGCTTGTAGATAAAGTGAAGATTGATCAGTGAAGGAGTGGACGAAGCTCTGTCTTATGAGCCAATAGAAATCAAGTGGGCGGGTCTGTGGTAAAAAAAAAAAATTAGGAGCCACTAACAGCCACACCGGACTTTTTCTTTGTTGACCCTTATCTGGAAATAAAAATAGTCCTTCCATCCACTGACATATGCCAAGGCAGGGTTTCCCAAAGTTTTTGAGCAAATAATCCTAAATAAACACTATGACTTTTCTCCGACTTTTTTAGCCTTGACCTTTTTTTAATTCCAGCTTTAGAATTTAGGACTTGTAAATTCATATTCAATAAATATTTTTTTTGATTCACTCAGTGTTTTTAAGGAACTATTGAAGGTAAATTAATGCAAAAATGTCTGCATTTTTATTACTTGACTCCTATGTTACTGCAGTCAGGATAGTGAATTTCATTTAAAGCACATTTTATTTAAATGTGCCTAGTTTGGTTGTGACTCCCAGTAACATTTCAAAATAGTAGTACACAAAATCCATCTTCATATTTTTCAGCGATATTTGTAATATCCATCCATTTTCTGTACCGCTTATCCTACACAGGGTAGTGGGGTAGCATGGAGCATATCCAGCGGACTCGGGTTAGGACGAGGCGTGGGACAAATTGGATGGGGTGCCAACCTATCGCACAATCACACACACACTCGCACACTATGGACAATTTGGAAATGTCAGTCGGCCTAAAACGCATGTTTTTGGACTGGGGGAGGAAACCGGAGTACCTAGACGAAACCCCTGAAGCACGGGGAGAACATGCAAACTCCATAAACACATGATGCCATTTGAAAATGAAATGATCCTACATGCAGTTGTGACTCCTGATTTGGGATTATGGAAAGGATCCCTGCCTGCTAGGATTTTCTTGTTAGCAATGTTGGCAGCTCTGAATTTGTCCAAACAAAGAAAATGTAAATGGTATATTAAAAATTTTTTACGAGTTTTTTTTATTTTGTTTTTGTATTTTTTTTAAAAATGATGTTATTTGTTATTGTGTTAACTATCTCTCGTCTTCTCTCTTCACCTCCCTCACACTCTCACTGCCACCGTTCTCCTCCTTTCACTTTGAGTTACTTCACACGATGAGCTTGATCCTATCGTATCACTGCTCCTTCTCTTCGATATCCCCCTCCATTTCTTTCTTTCTTTCACAGTGCAGCTTGTCACACCAGCCTTCCTCCCCCGCACCCCGAATCTGCAAGCTCTCTCCAAACGGTTACAGTTTAATAAGCCCGGGTCGTGAATAATATGCAGGCTGTCATTGTGTTTGCTGGTGTAGAAGTTAAGGTGTGCGTGGGTGTGTGTGTTATCAGCACCTGACAGATATACTTGAAGGCAGAAACACTGCCTGCGCCCTCCCTTAGGCTTGCACTCACACACTGGGATGTTCTGCCAGGCTCAGATAGTGCCAGTAGCAGCATTAATTGACAGCAGAGCTAAAGAGATGTTCTGTGCAGGAGCTCTGGGGAAGGAAGGCCCTTGGGGACCATCAATCCCAAACTGTGGCATGTGCTGCTGGTGTATGTGTGCCAACACGCAGCCGCCTGTTAAAGTGGTGCTGAAGAGCCGGAAAATATATTTTGTGTTTTGTTTCTAGTAGGAATATGGCAATATTGAAATAACACAGAAGATATTGTTGCACTCACTAATATACAGTCACTACCCATACCCTGTTTAAAATAGTCATTGTGGTCGACTAAAATCCAGACTGTGAAGTAATAATGTGTATATAACCTGATTTTTGTGACCATTTGTTGCCAAAGTCTCCCATGTGGATCACAAGGTGGATTTTTTTCGACTTGGGTAAATTGGAAGGATGTGGAACAAGACTCAATTGACACTAGAAAACGTAATAAGCTAGAGAGTGATTGAGGAAAAGAAGAAACAAGGTTAAGCAAAGTGTTTTAAAACTACCCTGTCTATCCCAACATACTCTTTTAGTTGTGAAATTCCACACACATCGCAACTTCAGCTAGCTTCAACTGGCTGGATCAGAAAGCACATTGTGGCAGTGGTATGCCACTTTGTTTTTAGCAAAAACAAAAGGGTCTAATGTAACTGACTCCTCTTGCATTTAAAAATAAAGCTTGGAAGGAAGCAGAACATTTTTTTTTGTTTTGTTTTGTTTTTTGGCACCTGAACTTTGGTGTGTATGTTGCTAGTTCTGCTAGCTTGCTAATCTGCCAATGAAGCTAGTACAAAACTGAGCATGTAACATGTAGGTCAAACAAACTACACTGATATTTCACAATGATTTAGTGTGTTATATAATTTGTTTAACTAGTTAGCTTCAGAAGCTATATATAGCTATTACCGTTTCTCATTGGAACAACGACAAAAAAAAAAAAAAAAACTAGCTTGACAGTACACAGCCGCAAGCGACATTTAGTAGTCACTACAAGCTCACAAGAGACAAACGACAAACAACATAAGCAACTTGTTGAATGCTAGGGTGAACGTAGGGTTAGAGAGATTCTTGATTACTGATATTATACAGGATTGCATAAAACTCCTCAAACAAATTTACCTCAGATGATAACATTTCTAGCTTGCTTATTGTCTGCTGTTTTAGAAGAACAACAAAGACATTAACACTATGAACTAACGCATGGAATTATGCAGTGGGCGAGAAAGGTGTCCAACAAATCAAAACTGTTTTATGTTTTAAAAGGTTTACCTAATCAGGACTTAATACAAAAGTCTAGTTGGGTTTTTAATCTGCTCTTACAAGCTAGCATGGTTTACTAGCAACTCACATGCACAGTGGATTAAAATATTCAACTTTAAGCATTAAACAAGTGCAGATGAATGTAAGTTTGATATAAATCAGAATGATAGTATCTTAAATTGTGATTGTGAACATTTTATGCCTAATTTCCAGACATGAAACATTGATTGATTAGCAGCAGCAAGGCAACTGGACTTGAAAAATCCCGAAAATGTCACTAGACGTGTGTAATAGATCAAAACGTTGAGCACGTTTAAATGTTTCGAATTCCTTACTCTGTTAACTCGGACATAGCATCCATCTTCCTGTAAAATAATCCTGCTATCAATGTGAGTTGTGCTCATAACTCGGTTGTTGGAAGATCTGACAACGCCTGAAGGTGTTGTACAGTGTGTCTTCTGCAATGCTGGAATACACATACAGTCCCCTCCAAAACTATTGGAACGGCAAGGACTATTCTTTTTTTTTCTTTCTTTCTTTTTTTTATTGCTCTAAACTGAAGACATTTGGGTTTGAGATCATAAGATGAATATGCAAAGATAGTTTAGAGTTTCAATTTTTATGTCCTGGTATTTAAATATAGATGTGATAAAAGACACAGAACACATTTTGTATTAGACCACCCAATTTGTAGGTGAGCAAAAATATTGGGACATGTGACTGACAAGTGTTTTGGAAAAATGTTCTGGAACCAAGATTAACCTCTACCAAAGTGATGGAAAGGCCAAAGTGTGGAGACAGAAAAGATCTGCTCATGATCCAAAACATACAAGCTCATCTGTGAAACATGGTGTAGGTAGTGTCATGGCTTGGGCTTGCATGGCTGCTTCTGGAACATTCTCACTAATCTTTATTGATGATGTAAGTCATAATGGTAGCAGCAGAATTAATTCAAAAGTCTACAGTAATATTTTGTCTGCCGATTTGCCGAGAAATGCATCCAAATTATTCAGGAGGAACTTTATTATGCAGCAAAACAATGATCCAAAACACACTGCCAAACACAACAAAGGGGATATAAGTGGAAGGTTTTAGACTGGCCAAGTCAATCACCAGACCGTAACTCAGTTGAGCAGCATTCCACCTCATGAAGAAGAGACTGAAGGGAGAAACCCCACGAAACAAACAACTGAAAGATGCTGTGGTAAAAGCCTGGAGAAGCATCACAAAGGAAGAAACCAACAATTTGGTCATGTCAATGAGTCGCTGGGTTGATGCAGTTGTTACAAGCAAGGGATATTCAATCACACATTAAGTGCACTTTACTTTGATTTTCTTTTCTGTTCCTATACTTTTGCTTGGCTAAAAATTGGGTGGTCTAATACAAAAGGTTCTATGTTTATTGTTTAACACATCTAGAAATAAAAGCTGAAATCTGATACTCTCATCTCGTATCCATCTTTTGATGTTAAACCCAAATGTCTTTTGTGTATAGTGCAAACAAATGAATTGGCCTTCCAGTAGTACAGTTTTGGAGGAGACTGTATTTGTTTTCATGTTTTATTTTTTTTCTCTCCTTAGTTTAGCCTTTTCTTCCATCATGTGTATCCAGCTGCTCTTCTGCAAATACTAACAGCAGGGTTTCCTTCCTTTTCTTCTTTCGCTCTGTCCTATCCATGTTTTTCATGTCTGTGGGGAAAACTTCATCCGAAATAGGGCTTCATTTGTTTTTCATGTGGTTGTCCAGGAATGCAACCCTGATTTTACACATTTTCTCAACTGGGATTTTGGCCTTTTGAAGAATTGTTTCACGCATGCTGAGGACATTTTGCTACGGAATGTTGCTATGACCTTTTTTCAACATTGAAAAACATTGTTGTTGTTTTTTTTTAAGGTCGTAGCCTTCTCAGAAAAGTGCTGATCTAGGATCTCTCGAGGCTTTTCATGTCCTAATAAATGGGATTAAACAGAGCTGAAAAGAACTAACTCTAGATAAGATGAATCCAGATAAGCACCCGCGCATTCTATCCGATTTTTTTTTCCTGAGCACGCACCTTGTTCTCACTTTCTTTTCTTTTCCAGCAGGTTTTCTCCTTCGCTGAAGAACCTGTCAACACCAATATAATTCTGTCACAAAGGCTGTGTGAACGTGAAATGTGCTGTATCACAAACATACCAGTACATCTTGAAAAGCTCATGGCAGATCCTGCTGTAACTGTCTCGTTTGCTGAAAGAATTTTTTTTTACCCTTAACAACGTGTGAAGTTGTTCAACTGGTGGCGTTGACGGTGATTGTTGAAGTGTGAGATTGAACGTGGCTCGCTGGCAGAGAGCATGTCTGAAAAGATTGCAAGAAATACTTGTGTGTGACAGAGTTATGAATTCATTTGTTTAGGAACTGTACTGCAGAAAACGTCATGGCATCCATCGAGTGATCAAAGACTAAGAATAATTAATAAATACAAGAAGTCAATTTCTGACTGTGACCAGGTGGTATGAGTCAGCCTGACATGAAGCTGAGTCACTGCTACAAACTTGATTCCTATAACAGCATTATGTTTTATTGCTCTTATACCGCAGTGATTCGCCAATGAGCACAATTTCTTTAAAAAAAAAAAAAAAAATGTCACACAAAAATGTATTCGTTTGCGTATCGTCATTGCAGATGTTGATGTAGAACATCTGCGAAACAAATACCTGTTTATAACTTTACACATTATGCTATATATTACAGACCCTCTACAAATGGTGAAGCTCTTTAGAAGGACATTTTTATTTAATATTTATAAAAGGAGTCTCCAGTGCCAGTTCGAGGTAAAGCTGTAACTTGCATCATGGGAAATGACATGGCAGGTGAGGGAAACACTGTTTATAGCTGTTATCACATAAGGGACTAAGCTATATTCCACATCATTAAATGTAACTACAAAAAGTATGACATCCATCCATCCATTCATTTTCCACACCACACTGGAAGTTCCAGTCGGCCATCAACGTATGTCTTCGGACTGGGGGAGGAAACCGGAGTACCCGGAGGAAAGCCCATAGCACGTGGAGAACATGCCAACTCTGCACACAGGGCAGAGGTGGGATTCGAACCCTCAGTAATAAAGCGCTTCAGGGTGTGCTGTTGTAAGAAAATAATCGATTTAGGAGTCGTAGCAGCATCACACACCGATCATTGATCATTTTTGTCTAACAGCATACCCGTTGTTTTATTCCTTAAATAATGTATTTTAAAAATACCATTTAAAATTGTATTGTGGTCAGATCTAAAGAGTTTACTTCAGTCAACAGGTCGTTCATTGCAAAATACTGATTAGAGCCTGAGGGTTAATA
Organism: Ictalurus punctatus; assembly: GCF_001660625.3. NCBI lineage: Eukaryota > Metazoa > Chordata > Actinopteri > Siluriformes > Ictaluridae > Ictalurus > Ictalurus punctatus. The sequence goes on from NC_030435.2 coordinate 4,827,742, forward strand.
TTTCGTCCTCGTTTCACCTTTCCAAGCTCTCCCAGCTGTAGCAAACGACACCGAGCACCCAATCAAGGTCACTGGAGCGAAACTCTGATGGAGGGATCAAGTATCAAACCACCGCAGAGGCTACTCAGTGGCTATTTTTGGAACAAAGCCCTTTCTCTTTTGCTTTTAGAGAGCCTGGCGCTTGTATGTTCACACTGTTTGGCAGTGTGCAATTACTTGCAGGCAGGAGGAGGCAGGATCTGTGACAAGTGACACACCGTCTTTCCCCCTGATGAGATGAGCACAGCGGCTGCCTGCTTTAATGAAATTAGCCATTATATATATACACACACATACACACACACACACACACACACACACTTGCTTTTAGTGTCTTTCTCAGGATATATATGACATCCTTTTGTCAACCTATTCAGTGGCCTCCAGCTGATCAGATACTTTTTTTGATTAGAATTCAAGAAGAGAATTTGCATAACTGAACTACTTTGAAGGGCCATTTCGGCAGGTGCGAGCGTCTTATTGTATAGCTGCCAAGTGCTAATATAGATTTCCTCTCTTTAACAGAGAGCCCACTCAGAAACGACAACAATTAAGCACCTTTGATGGACCTAGAAAGTAAACGTATGGAGTCTTTTTATTGCTCGCTCCAAGCTAAGAAAAGATTAAGACCTCATTTAAAGTCACTATATTCTATTCATTTGGCAGATGGCCTTTATCCCAACGGACCTTTGAGTGAAACGCAAAGTTGAGTATTTGAGGGCTATGGCCCTGCTCAAGGACACAACAGTAGATCTCTGGCAATGCCAGGACTCAATCTCACAACCTTCCGGTAACTACCACAGAATTTGGAGCTTCCTCTACCCGTTCAACCTCCCCACTATTCACTTCACTTCAATTCAATTTGATTTGTATAAGTGCTTTTAACAATTGTCACAATGCAGTTTTACAGCTAACTGAATGTAGGTTTAAATCTCTAATTAGCATGAGGGAAAAACCTTGACAGGAACCAGACTCTTCTGGGTGACACCAGATAAAGGGATTACAAATCATCTCTTCTACAACTCTATACTGTAAACAAAAACAGTATTAAGTGTGTTGAAAGTATGTATTGTGAATGAGTCCTGGGATGGGCAAAGAATAGTCTTTATCATCACAGCTGCAGTTCTTAGGTGCAATTATTATGAGATTATCCACAGAATCAAGAGTGAGTCTTGAACTGTTGCATAAGCTGTTTTTTGGGACGTGCAAATCTTTAAGGCATCCATAACAGCTTTAGGTGTTAAGAACATGTGTGAAATATCAGAGCTGCAAATGCATACATGCTCCAAGTATCCTTATCTTTCACCTTGCACCCTAGTCTTCTTTTTCTCACCCTCTGTTTTTTTTTTTTCTTTTCTTTTTTTCTTCCTCCCCCCTCTCTGCTCTTGCCACTTCCTGAAGGGATCCATTTCAGTTTTTTAGACATTTTAAACAAAGGTTTAGACATCGTTCAGTCACAGCTAGTCAGATTTTCCAGCTTCTTCTAACCTAATCTATGTTCCACATCTGTAGTGTATGTGTGATTACCACTGGCAAGCGTTTTGACACGTTTCCCTGTTTAAAAAAAAAAAAGATGGAAAACCTGTTCAATTTAGACTCACTTAAAATGCAAGTCTTAAAGCAGCTGTTGAATTTCATCAATCAATCCATTCAGTCAGTCCGTGACCTCCAAATTTCCATAATTCATCCTTTCTGAGATGTTTAAACGAGTGTTTAAACCTTACCATCATAGTCTGCGTAACTCCTGACGTATAGATACTACAAAAAAGTTACACAAAATCTATACCCCTAAAGGGTTCTTTTTGCCCCCCTGTATGGGCCTGTAGCGGTTCGGTCTTTCCTGTCAGATCGGGGTATGTGTACGACCACTTTTAAGACTCTAAGAACTTATAACTATCCAAAAGCTATATAAGGGACCCATTTTTTTTCCCCCCAAACAGTGTAGGCAGAATGACTTCTATGGATGATCTAAACACAACAGGGAATTATTACCACACCAGCAGGATGTCATGTCCAATAGAATTAAACTTGTACTCGGTTCATTTGGATTTGAGGCCTGGCAGCAACTGTGTGTGTTTCTGCTTGTACTTGTCTGTCAGAGTCTAGTTAAGGTCAGACTGAGCAAACCTTACAGTGCTGAAAAGATCCTGCTGGAGTAGGATCAGAGCACCTGAGCAGGGGTGCAACCGTCCATATCTCTGCTAGAAAATGGGATTTGTCCTGATTAAGATCAGCAGGCAGAAGGTGCGAGATAGTAGTAGTGTGCACGGCTTTGTAGGTTCCTAGAGCACCGGCTAGATGAAGATCTCGAGGCCAGAACGGTGCTTTATACATTCCGGAGACGTCCTCTGCTCCCTGCTCTGGCGGGATATAAAGATGTCTCCGAGTCCTGGGTGCTTTTCCGAATCTATCTGCACTCTAATCACCACCCCACTGACAACTCTTTTACACGCACACACATACATGCTCCATGCAGGCTTATCTTTAACCTTGTCCCTCAGTCTCCTTTCTCTCGCCTCTCTTCCTTTCCCGCCCACGCTGACTTGTAGTGATTTTTTATTTCTTTCCCACTCAGTCCTTGCCATTTCCTGACTGGCGTGTTTTCTGTGTACTTTACACCCACTGCTAACAGGCAACCATATAGTTAAAGGTTCTGTCTATAAACTTTCATTGTCCACTTTTGAGCTACTGTCTAGTCTAGTGGCATTTGGATTTAAAATTAACTTCAGTTCAGAGTAGGAATTTACAGAGTCAGATCCAGTTCTAGCATTTCCTACTCTGAGTAATACAGAGCTTTTGTCAGTGCAAGGCTGTAAGCGGGTGTCACCGTGAAATTACACCTATCACACACCCTTAATTCACCTGGTGCTGGTGCAAGATAACTGCCGATTCCTCTGTAAAAACTCATGCAAATTCTAACAACGAAGCTATTGTTTGAACTTCATTAAATGAAGGCCAGATGTTCTGGTTAGCCTTGATCTGTGGAAGGAGCATCTGAAGCTCAGAGTAGTAGGCTCACAGCTCGTGAACTGCCTGATATTTAGCTGTCCACTTAGCTGGCCTCAAGCCTAGACAGCTCTCTGATCTTCATGTTGTTGTTGACTCTTGTAGGTTGCAGTCTGACTGGCTATTCGCTTTTCAGTATTACCCAAGTGGATTCTTCCTGTGAAAGCAGGCAGTTCTTGGCCACCTGTACAATAGTGACAAAAAGTACCAGATTCTCTTACGAAAGCTAGAAGTCTGGCTCGTGAGACTAGTCCTGAAGCAGCACCAGCCTTGAGTATGCAAATGTAAATCTGGGTGTAGGGACTCAGCAGAGCTCTTTTTTATTATTTATTTATCCTGCTTAAAAGATATACCAGCTAGTAGTGTATTCTCAGTTTTGATAGATTAATAGTTATCCGTGAGAACGAAAAGGCTCCTGGATAGATGTATTTTGAATTAATAAAAGTGTCTTAAATGAAAAACCATTGGCACTGTTGTGCTGGGCGAGGTATGTGTTTTTCTGCCGCGGTTTGCGCCTTTGTCCCCTTCGAGCATGAGTGTCCAATCTTATCCGCAAAGGGCCAATGTGGGTCCAGATTTTCATTCCAATCCAGTAGGATCCACACCTGATTCCGCCTGTTTAATCAGTTGAGCTTGTCTTTCAGTGGTCTCAGGTGTGGCTTCTGCCTGGTGGGAATGAAAACCTGCACCCAGATCAGACCTTTCCAGATGAGATTGGACACCCCTGTTTTAGAACGATGCGTCACTGCAAATAAATACAAGTTCTTCTGACTAATCACATTTGTCCTATAATGAAACATTCCCTATCCAGATGGGTGTGGTTTCTTCAAGGATGACACCACCCCTATCCACCAGCATCATCAAAACACCAATTGAGAGAAAATCTTTTGGAAGAAAGGCACTCATCCCTCCAGTAGAGCTTCAGAGACTTGTAGAATCTCTGCCAAGGTGTATTAAAGCTGTTCTGGTCCATTATGGTAAACTCTGACATCTCTGTTTGTTATATTTAGAGCAGACTCTCTGCTCTGCCCACAGTTCAAGGTGTTTAGGTATCCAATCGTTTGATCTTCAGTAGGCAGCCTGAGTGCGATAATGCCGAAGCAAAACGGGACACCACTGAGGTGGTGTTCTGTTCCAGGATGTAGGTTGGATCCTTCTGGAGCTTACACATGTCCTTACAAGCTCATGTTGTGATATAAACAGGAGAGAGGAAAGTCCCTGCTGAAATGGTAAACCCGGTGGCTCTCACTACCATGGACCTTGATTTACTACCAAGATCAGTTCTGAAACACTAAGTTTATTATTGGTATTAAAAATGTGTTATAAAATTGAGACCTCCTTTTTTTTTTTTTTTTTTAGCTGTTCCTTCGATAGAACTAAATTTCTGTCTGTACACAAACTTTTCTTGGAGTCGCACCTGAGTGAAAATAGAAACTTGCGTTATTTGGGCAGATTTTAGTTACTGCCAATTCCCACTCTCTAGCAAGGTCTCCCTTATCACCAGACAGAGTGGGTGAGGGCTAAAACCTGGCTACTGGCTTTAATCACTCAAAGCCTAAATGTTACTTAGCGTGCTAACAGTTATAGCTTCGGGTTTATTTTTCCCTTCTGAAAATTATCCATGTATTTTGGTGTGTTCTTTTGGCTGCACAAGTTATCTCTTCAGCCAAATGTGTAGCGGCTTCAATTTCTCCAGCTCAGCTTTGACGAGGGCCAGGAGAGTGGCGGCATTTGGCTGCCGGTGCACTTTTCTTCCTGCTATCACTCTCCGTTTGTCTGCTGATTTATTCATGTCAGCAATGAATAGAAGTCAGAAAGGAGTTACTGGAGCTACTTTGAAAATGTTTCTCTGTGTGCTAGAGTTGTTATGATCTCTTTTTCCCAATTTTATGTGAATATGTAATGCTTACTCTTGCCTTTAGTTTAAACCTCTTGCTTTATATCTGTTACTGGGGGCTCTTTAGGGTTTCCTGTAGACGGTATCAGCCCAATATCAAAGCATGCATTTCAACCAGATAGCAATATGGGGTAAGGTCTTAAGAGTAGAAGAGCCGTTTAGAATGGCAACTCATTAACCATAGTAAAAATCATCGTAAAGTTAATAGTAAGATACTATAGTAAAACTGTTTGTATCATAGTTGCATTAAAGCTCCAATGTTAGCATGTAGTAGTAAGATAGTATAATATGTCATGGATTTTCTTATATCGAGTGTTTTATGAGGGGCGCACGGCTTCACGCCTCCAGGGTCGGGGGTTCGAGTCCCGCCGGGGACTCGGGGCCGTGTGTGCGGAGTTTGCGTGTGGGGGTTTCCTCTGGGTACTCCTGTTTCCTCCCCCAGTCCAAAGACTTGCATGGTAGGCTGATTGGCATGTCCAAAGTGTCTGTAGTGTATGAATGGGTGTGTGAGTGTGTATGTGATTGTGCCCTGCGATGGACTGGCACCCTGTCCAGGGTGTACCCTGCCTTGTGCCCGATGCTCCCTGGGATAGGCTCCAGGTTCCCCCGTGACCCTGAAAAGGAGTAAGCGGTAGAAGATGGATGGATGGAGTGTTTTATGAATTATTCCCCAGTAGAATTATGCTAGCATCATGGAGTTTAGTAAACCATCTTAAAGTATTAAAGTAAATTATCGAATGGGATTTAAACATAAACATTGTCAAATAGTTTATTATAGTAAACTATAATGAATTTTCCTGAGGGTGTATCTGAACATGTTTGGGCGCTTTTAAGATTTCACTCTTACAGTCACTTTCACAACGGCTAGAGCTGTTGATTTGTTCCTAAATCTCTGGCACAAGTTCTCTCTCTAGTTTTCATTTGGCAACTCTGATATGAAAGTTGTGCTCTGATAAAAATGTGTCGGGGCCAGACTGATGGCACTGGATAGCCAAAATAGTCGAGGTAAAAAATAGCAAATAAAATTGAAGCTTTCCTGTTCGATATTGCCAACGTTAGCAAGCAACTAATATCATCTTCTTCTTTTTTTTTTTAATCTTTCCAGGCAGCAGCAGAATATGTGAAAACTCGTCTGCCCGAGGTCCTGAAGCAGCACTTACAGAATTATGAGAGAGAGAAGGAGAACAGTCTTTTATCTTACCAATCCATCCTGGAGCAGCAGATCCTCAATGTGGACAAGGAGATGCTGGAGAAGCTGTCTGCTACCTATGATGAAGCAGGTGAGATGTTATGCCAAGGATCAGAGGAATTTGAGTGGGAATGGACATGGACAAATTTTGGGTGGGGAACATTATAAATACCATTCCGGTGTAGCTGCAAAAAGACGAACATGACTTCACATTAAATTAGCTTGCATGGGTGAAGATTTTACAAAATGCATTTGCTTTCTGATCATGTTTTATGAAGTACATTCGAGATGTATGCTTGCGTCCTAAAATTACTCTTCCACACCTTCTACAGTCACTAGGATTGGTTTCGGGCAAGGGTATTGTTCTAAACTGTCTTTATTGTTTAACCTTTTGATCTTTTGTTCAAATAATTCACAAAAATACTCTGCTCTCACGGATATCAAACAATTGCAAACAAAACGCAGGATTATCAAAAAAATATCTTTGTTAAATATAGGTGTGCAACAATTATTGGCATCGCTATGAATTCACATGAGAAAGATATATTTCATGTATATTCCCATTTATATAAAAAATCAATAAAAACCAGGGTGACTAGGAACAGGAAATTGTTTAACCATGACACACAGGCCAAATTCCCTTATTCATTCATTACAATGCGTAAGACCAAGGAATAAAGCTGTGATGTGCAGCAAAATGGGAAGTGGCTGTAAGAAAATTATGTCTATATCGTCTCAACGCGCTGTGAACAAGATGGTTCGAGTGGCCTGAAAAATCTCCAAGGATCACAGCTGGAGAATTGCAGAAGTTAGTTGCATCTTGGGAACTGAAAGTCTCCAAAACTACAATTCGAAGTCACCTACATCACCACAAGTTGTTTGGAAGGGTTTCATGAAAAAAAGCCTCTACTTTCATCCAGGAACAAATTCAAGCGTCTTCAGTTTGCCAGACACTACTGGAACTTCAAATGGGATCGGGTTCTATGGTCAGATGAAACCAAAATAGAGCTTTTTGGCAATAAACACCAGAGGCGGTTTTGGTGCACACAGAGAGGTAGCCATATGGAAAAGTACCTCATTCCTACGGTTAAATATGGTGGTGGCTCGTTAATGTTTTGCGGCTGTTTTTCTGCCAGAGGACCTGGACATTTTATTAGGATACATGGTATCATGGACTCTATCAAATATCAACAGATAGTAAATGAAAACTTGACTGCCTTTGGAAAAAATGGTTAACTGACCACAAAAGTGGTTTACTGACCACAAAATCAAGGTCCTGCCATGTCCATCCCAGTCCCCTGAGTTGAACCCCATAGAAAACCTGTGTGGTGAACTGAAGAGGAGAGTCCACCAGCGTGGACCTCGAAATGTGAAGGATCTGGAGAGATTCTGTATGGAGGAACGGTCTCAGATCCCTTGCCATGTATTCTCCAACCTCATCAGGCGTTATAGGAGATGACTCAGAGCTGTTGGCAAAGGGAGGTAGCACAAAGTATTGACAAAATTGTTATATATAGGTGTGGAACAATTTATATAAAAAAGTGGGGGGGGGTTAAATAAACCTGTGTTGTTTGCAATTGTTTTGATATCCATGAGAGCAGAGTATTTTTGTGAAAACAAAACATCAAAAGTTTAAACAATAAAGACACATTTTCACAGGCTTCTTAGCTCATATTTACCAAGGGTGCCAATTTTAGTGGCGGGTATTGTAAATACAATCAAATTGCATGTGAATAAATTCACCTGTAGGCTGAGTATAAAAGTATAAAAAGCAAATAAATGCTGATCTCCTTTGAAATTGGGGTTCCTTTAAACCTTTTTTTTTTTTTACACATTTAAAATATGTAAATAATGACTACAGATCACCACAGGTGGCTTTGCCAGGATTTGTATTGAGAATTAGAATGGTCATGCCCCAAAGAAAATTATAATATTCCCCAAAGGAAATAAAAGGGGGCACTATTGTATGCCAAACTCAAAGCAAAAAAGGAGGATTATTGTAGAGAAGTCAGAGGAAAACAACCAGACTAGTTCTAGCTGACACGGTGAGTAGAGAAGTATCTCAGAATGCGCAGCATGTCAAACCTTGAGGTGGATGAGCTACAGCAGCAGAGGACCACATCAGGTTCCAGTCCTGTCAGCCCAGAACAGGATGTTGAGCATACAGTGGGGACAGGTTCACCCAGATTGGACAGTTGAAGATTGGATACACATCGCACGAGTTCTTTTTTGTTTGTTTGTTTTTCTTTTCCCCAGTCTTCTACTGTCCAGTTTGTGCTTTAGTGCTTGCTGGTGTGAATGTAGGTTTAGAGAAAGAGAGTCTCACCTTTGTCAACATATGCTTCCTGTTCTATTTAATTAAAGGTTTATCTTTCTGTGGCATCTCATAATTATCCAAAGATCCCTCTGTGGCAAGAGATGAAGAGAGAGAGAGAGAAAGCTGTTATTTTTTTCCTCAATTATACCAAATGATGTCACTGTGGTTGGATTACAGTACATGTAATCTTAATGTTTCCTGTTTGTCAGATTGGGTTTCTGATTGGTTAGCGATGGTGAAATACTCTTTCACTCTGCGTTTTTATCTTTTATGCACTACTTGTTACGCCATACTTGTGGTGAAACCGAAATTCTACGTTGTGTTAGTTTTAAACTAACTCCTCTCAACAAATAGTTTAGGACTGACTTTATACCCTGACTTGAGATCAAAGTTGCATTCAACTGGTGCAGCTGGCTGCTGTGGTTCAACACAAAAATGAGAGAAAATGGTTGCAGTTTTATTAATACAGTAACATAAAATTGGTCACATTATTGACCGGTAACTCTAGAAGCCTTTCTGTCAGAATAACCCCACCCCAATTGAAAATGAAAAGCCGTTGTATATAGTATCTAATGATTGCTCTTTTACATGTATTGACGTCTCCCATTCCTTCTTCAAATCATAAAAACACTGTACCCATTCCACCTTTCATTCATATAATTGAAAAGTGATAAAATTTGGGGTTGAGGCACTTGGAGGCTGCCCTAGATATGCACACAGACATGAAGTGTTTTATTCATCTGTGCCACTTTCCCCAAAAGCACTGATGCTTTATTGATGATGATGATATCGAGCGAGGAGGTTGAAAAATTCATAGTGGAAGACGCTCCATCACTCCTCATTCCTCTCATTTTCGCTATTTTTGAATTCCATCACTAGAGATTTCACGGCTTTGCGGTTTAGTCACGGTGTGATCAAATGGTTACCTCACCGCTGAGTTGCATTGAAATGTTGCATTTCCGTCTATTACCGTCTACCCATTCAAAAAATATGTTAATCTGGTCAAGTTTCTTACTTACACAGTGGCTTCGTGGTTAGCACATTTGCCTCGCACCTCCGGGGTTGGGGGGTCGAATCTCTCCGTGCTTCGCGGTAGGGTTCCTCTGGGTACTCTGGTTAACTTCCCCAATCCAAAACGGTGCGTTGTAGGCTGCCCTTCGATGGCTGTGCCCCGAGTTCCCTGGTATAGGCTCCAGACTCCCTACGACTCTGTGTCTTATGCCATTGGTTCTCATCCCTATGTGTCTGGCTGCAATGTTCCCAAAAATGAAGGTTGGATTTCACAATCTCAGAATGATTTTGACCATGACATGGTTGTTGGTGTCAGACAGGCTGGTTTGAGTATTTCAGAAACTGCTGATCTTCTGGTATTTTCCTGATGACCAGACAAAAATCCAAAATTATAAGGCAAAAAAGTTTAAAAACACAAAAAGTTTTGCCATGCACTTCTTAGCCTCCTGATTTGACATCTGCCAGCGTAACAATAGAAAATGTGCCAAATTGGGCAGTCAATGTTTTTTCCAATCTTCAGATGTCCAGTACTGGTGACCCTGTGTCCACTTTAGCCTGGCAGGAGTACAGCCTGTACAGGTGTGAAACCTGAAGTGGTGATCTGCTCTCGAAGCCCATTCATCTCACCTTTCAACGTGTTTAGGGATGCTTTTCTGCTCACCACGGTTATAAAGAGTGTTTATTTGTGATTCTGTCGCTGTCCTGTGAGCTCAAACCAGTCTAGTCATTCTCCTCTGACTTCTCTCATCAACAAGGTGTTCCTGCCCAAAGAAACGCAGCTCAGTGAAAGTCTTTTTGGTTGTTTTTTTTTTTTTGTCCTATTGTATAAACTCAAGAGATCAGTTTCTTGATGTACGTAAACAAGCCCGCCACACAAGGTCAAAGTCACCGAGATCACATTTTTTTTCCCCGTTCTGATGTTAATATGAACATTAAATGGAGCTCTTGCCCTGCATCTGCAGGATTTTAAGTCTTGCACTGCTGCTACATGATTGGCTGATGTATATAACGACATGAATATACAGTGTATAGATATGCGTGAATAGTTTACTTACTTTAAGATTGAATGAACCCGACCAAGTAATTGAATTTATAGCACCCACGATGTTCTTTGATTTCAGACGCTTCAAATTAAACAATGTTTATTAATAGTCGAAAAAATTGTGACAGGTTTGCTTCACTTTTATAATAAATGTCCTTTAATAACAGGTGTGCCTTTACCACAATATTCAATGACGTTTTGTGTCCTTTGAAAAGCTTCTGGTTCCTTTTCGGTTGTAATAATCATAATAATAATAATAATCACCCTATAGGCCCACTATCCTGCACAGTTTCTGTTGTTATTCTGGCAGATATCATACACTGCTGTCTTTTAAATCTGGTCTGGTGTCTGAGAGGCTCATAGCAAACTTCTTTTCAAACTTTTGTGTTTTGGGGTCTTCAGGGTACAGCCCAATTTAATTTTTAATTTCTTCTTGTTGTGTGGTGGTGGTGATGGGTGTGTTGTTGTTTTTTTGTTACTTTTTTTTATTTATTTATTTAATATATTGCTTTTCCACATTCAAAAACCCAGGAGGGCGCAAACTTTTTCAGTTAAACTCCATATAGATGATGCTTGTTTATTGATTTATAGTCAAACTGTATAATATACAAACTTTTGATAGAACATTACAGTAGGTAATAGAGGCTTGTCTTCTTCATAACAAGGCCTCTTTATTCCTTAGTAAACACTGAAGTTGTTTCAACAAGATGTGTTTTGGCAAATGAAGGAAAAGCCATTCAAAGCCATGTGTGGAACTGGCTTTGCATTACTGCTGGATTGTATTTTGCCTTGGATATGCATGTTCCAATGATGAGGATTTCAGAAATAGGAGCTTTTATATGACGGTTATACAGATACGGCAGAGCTGAGTAATACTGCAGCTGAAATGAGGATGTGCGCGAGAGTATGGAGGACAGGCAGGTGTCATCATTACTGTCCACTGTGTTTCAATCATGCCTGTGGATCCGGAGTCCTATAACTGACATGCAAAGAAAATGAGAGCACAGGAAAGGGTAGAAGGAGCAGAAGACATAGACGTGAAGGGTGTGTTAAGTGTACTGGAAATGTACACGCACACTTAGACGTATAGACCTCTATCTCTATCTCTCTCTCTCTCTCTCTGGTCTCTATCTCTCTCTCCCTCTCTGGTCTCTGTGGTATGGCGGCATGTCTAATTGGAGAGGGAGATGAGCAGACCAATGCAAGTCATTATCTTCTTCATCGCTGGGAGGAGATAAAAATAATTAGAGACACAGGGGAAGATTACAAAGAGCTGTGTGTGTGAGGGAGTGAGTGTGTGAGAGAGAGAGAGTAAGAGAAAATGCAGTGTAAATGTAAGAAGGCATGTCTGTCCTATGAAGACTGTATATTTGTAATCTGACCTTATTTATTATTTAATTTTATGTTCCGCTCGGTGTTAGGGCTGCAACTACTGATTATTTTGATAATCGATTTTACAGATACATTTCGCTATATATCCATCGATCCATTTCCCATACCACATCCTACACAGGGTCAGAGGGAGCGTGAAGCCTATCTCGGGGAACGCTGGGCACAAGGCAGGGGACACCCTGGACGGGGTGCCAATCCATCGCAGGGCACAATCTCACACACGTTCACACAAAATGGACAATTTGGTAATGCTGAAAAGCTGTCTTTGGTCTGCACCAAACATATCTGCTGATACTGTGGCCAAACAACTCTTATCTTTGATCCGTCTGTCCAGAGTTATTATTCCAAGAGGCCTGGCCTTGGCAAACTGTAGTCTTACTCTAATGTTCTATTTAGACCATAAAGGCTTTTTTCCTGGCACGCCTCCCACTCAGGTCAAATTTGTGCAATCGCTTTCTGTTTGTAGAAGCATGCACTTTGACACCAATAGCTGCAAGACTTACTAGCAGATCCTGTGATGAAATTTTGAGGTAATTCTTTTTGCATCAGACTGTAGTGGAATGATTATTTCAAATAATTTTGGAGATCTTTTTAAATCCCTTGCCAGACTCATAGGCATCCACAACCTTTTTGCAGAAGGTCTTTATAGAACTCTTTAGATCTTGGTATGATGACATCACACACCTCAATAGCAAAGGGAACGCCAGACACTAGATATGAGACGGGTGTAAATAAGAGACAGGTTCCACCTGCACTTCCTAAGCAGGATCTAATCACTGGCGTGCAATCTCAAACACCTGATTCTAATTTTATGGATTTGAAGGTGTGATAAATGTAGGGGTGTGCTTACTTTTTTTTTTCTATGTGACAGATCTGGGGTTTTTTTGTTTTTTTTGTTAATTTAAATTTTGAAAATTATTACTATGTCATTTGATAGGGCATCAACTTTATTACTAGATCAAAGAGGATCAAATGCTTGTACAAATATGTAAATAGAAAAGAAAAAAAAAAATAATAATAATTAATAAATAAATAGTGCACGGTGGCTTAGTGGTCAGCACGTTTGCCTCACACCTCCAGGGTCGGGGGTTCGATTCCCACCGTGGCCCTGTGTGTGCGGAGTTTGCATGTTCTCCCCGTGCTGTGGGGGTTTCCTCTGGGTACTCCGGTTTCCTCCCTCAGTCCAAAGACATGCATGGTAGGCTGATTGGCATGTCCAGAGTGTCCGTAGTGTGAGTGTGTATGTGATTGGACAGAGTGCCAATCCATCGCAGGGCACAGAGTGTACCCCGCCTTGTGCCCCATGCTCCCTGGGATGGGCTCCAGGTTCTCCCGTGACCCTGAAGAGGATAAGCGGTATAGAAGATGGATGGATGGATGGATGGATGGATGGGGTGTACTTATTTTTTCACAAGACTGTATATTAAAAAATATATTTTGTTTACATTTAGAACTACTAATCGATTCAAATTGCTTTGCTACATGTGGCATGAAATGAGCAGTGTGTGAGCCACAGCGTGCTTCACAACACAGACCAAGTAATCGATGATGAAATTCATTGCCAATTATTTTTATTATTGATTTTGTTAATGAGTACCGGCAGCTCTACCGGATGTCTTAATTTTGCATGCCTACTTTTTGATTGATTAGTTTTCCACATATTGTCATAGATTGCAATTGACTACACTTTACACTTCATGACTTTAATTGTTTGTTTTGTTTTGTGAATTTGCACGTTTGATTTATTTATGATGGTCGATCGATTTATAAAATAGTCAGCGTTCATATCATATTTCCCCTGTTATTCCATTGAGGCACAATCGAATTTGTATCTAAAGTGTGAGAGAGCGAGAGTATGTGGGTGTGCACGAGAGCATCAGCGAGGCAGAAACGGGGAGAAAGAGAGACATCGTTTTAGGAAAGGGACAAACTGTATTCATGCTAAATTTGCTGCATAGCCTGAGGACAACAAGGAACCACACAGAGCTGACTATCATGGTTATAGAGAGGTTATTAGATCTTACCGATATTATATGATCTACGTTATGTAAGGAATAAAACGCGACGGAGCGTGTCGTGAGGGGGAAATAAATCAACGACAGGGTGGTGTGATGTGGCCCGACACAAAGCAGAGTTACCGTTACCACCCTGAACTTGATCCTTTTCTAATAACAGTGTGCGCTGCTGCGGTTTATTCCTCTTATACCACTGCAATTTGATAATTGCATTTATTTAAATTAAAGAACGCCATGTAGTACATGTTCTGGAATGTCCGAGTTCCTCTAATCACTCGACAGCTATAAACAGTTATCAGTTCTTCTTTCATTAGCTTCAATCTATTCAAGTTAATAAGACAGAAAGAAAGAAAAGAACGCAGCTTGTCATGTTACTGAGAAACCAAACCAAAAAAAAGAAGACGACTCGTCAGTGGCGGGAAACTTAAAGTTACAGCTTTACCTCTGATGTTCAGAGTGTTGACACTGGAGACTCCTTCCATTAAATTAATATCTCCTTGCAGGAAAACTTCATGATCTCAACTGTATTTTTTTTCTTTGTTAAATAACAACACTTTAAAAACAAAACTGTTCGTTATTAGGCTTAAACTATGCCACATAATAAGTCCCTGTGTAAGGGAAATGATAACATGCTGTGAAAAAGTATTTCTTCTGTTTTTGTGTATATCTCGTACTAGATAGTTTTAGATCTTCAAATGAAATACAACATGAAGACTGGACATTCTCCTTTAGGATTTTCTGGTAGAGAGCAGAATTCATATTTCCCTCAATTATTGCAAGTTGCCCAGGTCTTGAAGCAGCAAAGCATCCCCACACCATCACACTTCCACCACCATGCTTGACTGTAGGTATGATGATCTTTTTGTGGAATTATGTGTTTGGTTTATGCCAGATGTAACAGGACCTCTGGCTTCCAAATAGTTCCATTTACGAATCAAGGTGTGTTTTGGCAAAATTCAGACGAGCCTTAGTGTTCCTCTGGGTTAGCAGTGGTTTTTACCTCACCACTCTTCATGGATACCATTTTTGCTCAGTGTCTTTCTGATCATGGAGTCATGAACTTTACTGATGCAAGAGAGAACTTTAGGTCCTTTTGATTTTGTCCTTTGGAGTCCCAGAGCCTTTGAAATAGCTTTGTAACCCTTCCCAGACTGATGTATTTTAATCACCTTCTTCCTCATCATTTCTGGAATTTCTTTCAGTTTTGGCATACTGTGTTTTTGGGTAAGACCTTTTAACCAACTTCATGCTGTTAAAGTTCTATTTAAGTGTTGATTTTATTGAACATGTTTTATGTGTCTAGTCCAGCTGAACTCCATTATGAATGCAGTTTCTAGATTTGGGGAATTAGTGACTACGGGGGCAAATACATTTTCACACAGGACCAATTGGTATTGGATAACTTTTTTTGCTTAAGTAAATAACATTATCATTTACTCAGGTTGCCTTTGTTTTATGTTGGATTTTGTTTTAATTTCTGAAACAGTTCTGAAACAGTTCTGAAACACAAAAACAGCACCGTATTAGACTGAGTGCATTAATATAACCTGGGATTTGCCTTGCAGTCAGAACTGCTGTTCTCGAAAATGAACACCTTCTGCCCAGTCAGATTTGAGAACCCAGCAGCGCTGCGGTATAAATATATAAATCTTAATAAAAATAATATTTGCTATTTGAAGGATTATGCTAATAAGGCACAAACCTTAATCTGTAATTAATCTGTGAGTGATTGAGAGATGTTGCAGTGTTTAGTCTAAACAGCTCAACCATTAGCAGTCCTTGGCATAGGTAACATAAGCATTTGCCAGCGGCAGAAGCAGTACTCCTGAAATAGCATGCTGTGTCTGTGTGCTTGCTGTCCGGCTCCAACAAATGATGCCGTTTTAATGGACAAGCTGCCCAGCCCTGACCCCACTTCTCAACAGTTCTGACAATACAGAGTGCACGAGGGGAAAGTGGTCAAAAAAGTGGCAGCATTGTCAGTAGGCAATCAAATTAACCCCAACCCACTCCCAGTGCCCCTTCCTTGACCCTGTTCCAAATTAACTCATGCCAACAGAAAAGGTGGGAGAAATTTTTAATTGCTGGCAGGTTAATTTTGAAAAGTTTGCATCAAAACACAGTGCAAGAAAGTATGCTGAATGCACTTGTCTTTATTCAGGAAACGAAAAGACATCCAATATCTACATAACCTAAATGAAATACACACGGTCAGCCGTAACGTTAAAACCACCTGCCTAATATCGTGTAGGTCCCCCTTGTGCCGCCAAAACAGCTCTGACTCATCAAGGTATGGACTCCACATGACCTCTGAAGGTGTGATGTGGTATCTGGCACCAAGACGTTAGCAGCAGATCGATAAAGTCCTGTTAGTTGTGAGGTGGGACCTCCATGGTTCGGACTTGTTCGTCCAGAACATCCCACAGATGGTTGATCAGATTGAGATCTGGGGAATTTGGAGGCCGAGTCACCACCTTGAACTCTTTGTCATGTTCCGTAAACCGTTCCTGAACAATTTTTGCAGTGTAGCTGAGCGCATTATCCTGCTGAAAGAGGCCACTGCCATTCGGGAATACCGTTGCTATGAAGGGGTGTACTTGGTCTGTGACAATGTTTAGGTAGGTGCTACATATCAAAGGACCCAAGGTTTCCCAGCAGAACCTTGCGACAGAGCATCACACTTCCTCCGCCAGCTTACCTTCTTCCCATAGTCCATCCTAGTGCCATCTTTTCCCCAGGTAAGCGATACACACGCACCCGGCCATCCACACGATGCAGGGAAAACGTGATTCCTCAGACCAGGCCACCTTCTTCCATTGCTCCATGGTCCAGTTCTGATGCTCATGTGCCCGATGTTATTGACATCACCTGTCAGTGGTTTTAATGTTATGGCTGATCGGTGGAAATGCATAATAAATGGAAATAATTTCAAAGAATGACACTGCACACACCACCTCCACCACTCACGCACATTATTGATTATTCTTTAATGTTTACATGTTTTATAACCCAGGCTTTAGCAATTAAATTGTAGTGCTGCTTTCCATTACAATAAAGTCAGTGTAATTAATAAAGTATTTTAAAATCTGCTTCATCCCTTATTTCAATAATGTTGCTAAAATTGGCCAATTGTTACCTCAGAGTGATCCAGTGAAACTCTTGCCTTCTATAAACATATTCTTTCCACTTTCAACCGTCTCTGCTTCATTATTTCTCTCTCACGCTGTCTTTGTTTTCCATCTTCATTCTTTTCTCTCTTATTGAGGCACATTTTGCCTTCTCCTTTAACCCCCCCTATAACCTTCTCATTTGTCGTCTTTTCCTCTTCGTTTTTTCAGCTTTTCTTCCCTCTGTTTTTGCATGCTTGGTGAAGAGGAAGCATTTCCGCTCTGGAGGAAATGTGGAGATGATCTACAAAGATGATCTCAAGAGCTACATAACTCATTAATAATAACAGTGAAGAATAGTTATGAACTGTCTGTGCTTTTTGTTTTTTTGTTTTTTTTTACATAATCATTGAGAATCATTGTCAACATTGGTAAAGATGGGCATGTTATGGGAAAAAAAAACCTGTTCGATTAATTCGTTTCATTTCACAATTTGACAGACTAACATTTAGCTTAAGAAAATTAAATCCCTTATAAAGATATATGTTTTTAACAATAGCATAAATTGTCACAATTATTGGCAGATAATATCTAGAAATTCTTATGAACAACATAAAAGTGAAACACTCCTTTATATTGTACTTGTTTAAGTTCACCTGAGCATTTAAGAACTCAGCAGTGACTTCCTGTTTCACTGGGGTATAAATATGAGGTGACGTACAGGACAAATTCATTTATTCATCCGTCAAGACGAGGAAGATTAAAGAATTCACAAATGAAATACGACTGCGTGTTCACCATCATAGAATAGATGTAGTCAGGAAATGACTACAAAAATAGCTACGTATAATGAGGATGCTCATATCCACTGTTTGGGACAATAATTAAGATGTTTATAACACCCAGAGCTGTTATGAACTTTTCTGGAAGAGGATGCAAATGTATTTTTCTCCCACACACAGAGGGAAGGATGGTTAGAGATCATGGTTGAAGATAGCATTTTGGCATGAACAAGTCTACAATTAGACACCACCTTCACGCCAACATTCTATTTGGAAGAGAGAAGAGAGCTTTTTCTTTCATGTAACCACAAACATAAGCATCTGGAGTTTACTAGACACCACTATAACTGCGACTGGATCCAAGCTCTTTGGTTAGATGAGACAAAAATAGAGTTTTTTGGCAACACGTAGTTACCAAAAGTGTGGGTTTGGTGTAAAAAGATTGATGCTTATACGGAAGAGAGCTTAATACCCACTGTTAAATATGGTGTTTTTCCTCAAGGCCTTTGGTGCCTCTGTTGGATACTTGAAGTACCAGGAGATTTTAAATGTAAACCTTTGCCAAGAAGATACAACTGAGCCGTAGTTGAGTCTTCCAGCAGGACAACGATCCAAAACGTGCATCCGAGTCAATACAAAAATGGATTAGTGATCACAGAATCAAGCTTTTGACATGGCCAGCCCAGTTCCCTGACCTAAACTCTGTTGGAAGCCTGTAGGGTGAGCTAAAGAGGACCATCCACAAGAGAGGACCTTGGACTCTCTGGATCTGGAGAGATTCTCTATTGAGGAGTGCGCTCAGATTCTTGCTTTCTTTAAGCAGTATAGGAGAACACTTATAGGCATGCTGTAATGTTGGCAAAGGGAGGCACAACATACAACATGCAAGGGTGCCAAAAATTGTGGCTTTGTTTTTTAAAATAAATAAATAAATAAATTATATATGTCAATTAAAGGTCACATTTCTCTCATTTTCAATGTGCGACTGTACTTATTTGAGTATAATTAAATCATAGTACTTTTATATGAGTTTTTATATATATATATATATATATATATATATATATATATATATATATATATATATATATATATATATATATATATATATATATAAATTTCCAAATTGTCTGTAGTGTGTGAATGGGTGTGCTGTTGTGCCCTGTGATGGGTTGGTACCCCGTCCAGAGTGTCCCCCACCTTGTGCCCCGAGTTCCCTGGGATGGGTTCCCTGCAACCCTGAGTAGGATACGCGCTATGGAAAATGGATGGATGGATATCATTAATCCATGCTTTCAAGCTTACTCCTACTTTCATCCCCTTTGACTTGAAAAGCTTGAAATGGAATGAGAGAGTTTATGAGTGAAAGATTAAATGAGTGCGTATGTGGGTGGGGGGCACACTAGGGAGATTCCCTCATTTTCTCTTCTCATCCCTTTTGTCTTCACTTCTTTCCTCTTCCTTTCTATAAATATCCTCTTTTTCCCACTCTTCATTTCTCACTTTTGACATCTTGGTACTTTGGATACGGCATCCGTTCTGTTTTTTTTTTGTTGTTGTTGTTTTTTTTTAGCCTGATTGGGAAAGACGAATCTTTATAATCTATTGTACTTTACAATAAAAAATATTTTAAGCCTTCCACACTCTCAGTCAGTGTAATGAACAAAAGCTCTGTAGGTTTGTATTTGGCATCCATGTCAGATTATTTGCTGTTAGCAAATACACCGATCAGCCATAACATTAAAACCACCTGCCTAATATCGTGTAGGTCTGCCTTGTGCCACCAAAACAACTCTGACCCATGAAGCCATGGACTCCACATGACCTCTGAAGGTGTGATGTGGTATCTGGCACCAAGACATTAGCAGCAGATCCTTTAAGTCCTGTAAGGTGCGAGGTGGGGCCTCCATGGATTGGACTTGTTTGTCCAGAACATCCCACAGGTGCTCGATTGGATTGAGATCGGGGTGAATTTGGAGGCCGAGTCAACAACTTGAACTCTTTTTGATGTTCCTCAACCCATTCCTGAATAATTTTTGCAGTGTAGTAGGGTGCATTGTCCTGCTGAAAGAGCCCACTTACATTAGGGAATACCATTCCTGCAGTACACCATGAAGGGGTGTACTCGGTCTGCAGAAATGTTTAGAAAGGTGGTACATGTCAAAGTAACATCCACCCGGCTAGACAGGTGCCACGGTAACAAGATAATCAATGTTATTCACTTACTTGACCTGTCAATGTTATGGCTGATCGGTGTATCTTAAGTTGGATTATTTTGGTCGTTTATGGAACCAAGCTGAACAGCGCCACCAAAGGTTGTAAGAAAAAATATGCAGTGGTTTGAGGAACCAAGATTGGGGTTGATTTCTTTCTAGCTCAGACTGTAGAATCTGTGACAGTCGTGTCTGGTAATTACACAGAGTAAGACATCTTTTGATCTTCACGTCACAACTTCCCTAGAACAAATTTCCTATTTTATCACCTCTTCTACACCTGAAAAGGTTGTCAAGTGAATCAGGTGTCTTCGAGCATGGAAATGGCCAGACTGTCCTGGAGTCCTGCCTTGTACTGGATCATTTTTGGGCCATTGGGAATAAAGTGTTCCTTATTTACTTTGTAGCAAGTAGTTCAGCTTGTCCTGGTATGAACCCTTCTCCTCACATCTTCCTTTCTTCATTAGCATAGCTTTCTAATGCAGTGTTATGAAACCCAGAAACACTCAACCTACTGCATGCTAATACAAATCACTGAATATATGCATAATAATAATTTTATAATGCCTAATAGCATCAACACAGTGCTTTGAATCAGGTAGAGGTGACTTTTTTTCTGATCAATATGCTTTGTTTAGCCTTTGAATGCAACGCTAAAAGCTCTGAGGGGGGAACAGATGGTCCAACAGGCGGTTTGTTCTGTGCCGATGGGATCTCGGTGAGCAAACCCTAGGCCTGGGAAAATTAAACAAAGAAGGGAAAAGGGAGTGAAGTGAAAGGATTCAGAAAGGCGAGCAGGGGAGAAAAAGCAGAGTTAAAGTTGCTGCTTTGTAGAGGCCAAGCATTGTTTGAAGTTAGCAGGTGTTTAGATTGGCTGATTACCAAGAGCAAGTGTATATTGTGTGTTGGGCCTGAGAGAAAGGAGCTATTTTATAAAGGAAGGTCAGTCGGTCAAAACACTAAGACTGGTTGAAACGGTATTTGTTTTTTAATTTCACTTTGTTTTTGTGTTTATGCTGCATCCCTCTAACTATTCCTCTCTCTCTCTCTGTTTTTTAGGAACAACATGCCTGGTGGCGATGTTGTCTGATAAGGAACTGACAATAGGTAACGTCGGTGATTCCAGAGGAGTTTTGTGTGATAAAGACGGTAATGCCATCCCTCTGTCATATGACCACAAACCCTACCAACTCAAAGAACGCAAGAGGATCAAGAAAGCAGGTGGGTCACAAAATAAGCTTTCTTTAAAACCCAAGGATGAAATGTGTAATGTCTGTGCAATGGTGCTTTGTTGCCCCCTAATGGTCACAGCTTGTATTGCATGTCTACAAGGTGAAGTGGAAGTTTGTGGCACAGTTCAGGTTTCACCTGGTTTGATGGGTGGATGGGTTTTGTTTTGTTTAGTTTTTTGGGGGGGGCAATTTCTGCATCTTTGACCAGAAACTATAGCTGCACAATATAATGTATATTTAGTATGTATATACAGGGTGTCCCAAAAGTCTCCGTACATAGGGGACTATGCATGCCAGTACCACGTCGGTTGTGCCGTCGTTCGTGGATGTTCTTGGGCATCCAGTTCTCGGTTGGTCTGCAACACTTCCAGTCTTTTTTGAATTTAAGTTTGGCAATAGTGTCATGTGATGATGTGCTTACCATGTTTCCTGTTAAAGCCCATCGCAACCTTGTGACAGCTTCCTGATCCTGCCATGAGAATGATTTCAATATGGTCTTCTTTTGTCAAAGGCATTCTTAAAGGCTTTCTGGGGAAATATATAACTAAGTATGAAATCTATGATAAGTATAATTTTGGAAGACATTTTTCTAAAAAGTGTTTTGAGACAACCTGTAAACAGAAGTAGCTGTTTGTCCTTATCAGGCAATATTACAGTATTTTCAAACTTAACTACCACAGGGCAGTCAAAATCTTAAATCTGATTAATTTTCTATGCCAGCAGCTCTAACAGTAGTTCTGGCTGTTCCACAACACTAAATTAACTATTAATGGACAAAATGTTTGTGTCATGTTGTTTATTTATTATTATTATTATTATTATTATTTTAAAAAAATAATAAATAAATAAATTTGTTAGCTTTGAAAAATTGCTGGTATAAAAGGAATAAAACACTTTGGGTGAGCTGTTATGGGAAAATAATCTTAACTTTGTTGACTCTTCCTATAATAGCACGTCCCGTAGTGGGTTTTTTTGTTTTGTTTTTTGGTCCTTACATAACCCTTTAAGGGAGTGGAACAAAATAACCAGAAGGTATAATGCTCTTAATAACAAGGTGGAGTCACCATTAAGAATAGCTTCAATGCTTATTGGAATGCTGTATTACAACTCTTGAATAATGTGAGCTTGATATTGGGTAAATGTTCAAAACAAAAATCAAAAAGGATCCGGAAAGTGGATGTGGAAGTTATATATGAGTCATACTTCTTACACTAGTTTCTGCTTTCTTGTACATTTGCATACAGGTTCTGCATTTTAATGCTCGTAATATATGTTGGGGTTTTTTTTAAATTATTATTATTTATTTTAGATAAGCGTGATTAGCACATTCACCTCACACCTCCAGGGTCGGGGGTTCGATTCCCACCGTGGCCCTGTGTGTGCGGAGTTTGCATGTTCTCCCCGTGCTGCGGGGGTTTTCTCCGGGTACTCGGGTTTCCTCCCCCAGTCCAAAGACATGCATGGTAGGCTGATTGGCATGTCCAAAGTGTCCGTAGTGTATGAATGGATGTGAATGTGTATGTGATTGTGCCCTGCGATGGATTGGCACTCTGTCCAGGGTGTACCCTGCCTTGTGCCCGATGCTCCCTGGGATAGGCTCCAGGTTCCCCCGTGATTCTGAAGAGGATAAGTGGTATAGAAGATGGATGGATAATATTTGTCTTGTGCATAGAATTGTAATCTTTTTATTCTGCAGTTGAACTTTCTGTACAAGTGATTTTTACATCACCACCTGCATTATAGATTTGATGCTCATGAATCCTTTCCATTGCATTCTGCATTCAAACTTAAAGTAGCTGTTACTCTTTTGTTTTTAGGAACTACCAGCAAAACCTGACTGCTATCTGTTATATTTGAGATTGTTTGAGAATTTTTTTCTCCTAATAAATACCATAGTAACTGCTCTAGCAAGGTCTCTTAATAACTGCTCATAGGAATAACGTAAATATAGCACCAAGCAACAAATTAGAACCAAAAGAACCAAAAAGCATATCACAAAGATTTCAACACGTATATAATACAGTATGTTTCGTGGTGGAGTTTTCTTTTAAGCCAGTGTTAATTCAGTGTTAAGATCAGTGGCTTGAACATTTCGTTTTCCTTCTCACTTAAAGGTGGCTTCATTAGCTTCAACGGCTCATGGCGTGTGCAGGGAATCCTGGCCATGTCTCGATCTCTGGGCGATTACCCGCTTAAGAAGCTAAACGTCGTCATCCCCGAACCTGACGTGGTGACCTTTGACCTGGACAAACTGCAGCCCGAGTTCATGATCCTGGCGTCAGATGGCCTGTGGGATGCCTTCAGTAACGAGGAGGCCGTGCGTTTCATCCGCGAGCGCCTCGACGAGCCACATTTCGGCGCCAAGAGCATCGTGCTGCAGGCGTTTTACCGCGGCTGCCCAGACAACATCACAGTCATGGTGGTTAAATTTAAAAAGAGTGGCTCCAAAGCGGCCGAGCAGTGAACCACGATTAATATGAACTAATAATATATTCATTATCAGTATGAATCTCAATCCAATCTATTTGAATATATTATTGGCTCATATTAATATATATGTAAGGATGCAAAAGGAAAACCAGTTCATGACTATTTTTGGAGCAAGAACTGTTTATTACAATAATGTTCAATTAAAGTAAACTCATATCATCCCGTTATGTCATTTTCTTAAATCCTTTATTCCAGTTAGCGCACGATGGAGGGAAACTTTATGAGAAGCCACAGCTTGTGTAATGGAGTAACGGATTGAAGGTCACTTAAGCGTTATAATCGTTTATTCATGTAAAAGTGTATTATTCAGTAATTACTACAGATAATAAAATAGGTACATAGATATGTAAGTGAAGAATGGAAGCCCGGGGTTCGGGTATTGTCAGGACAATTATGGGGTTTCAGGAATTAAAAAGAAATAAAATGCTTTCCTTTTTAGACGAAAACTAAAGCATTTATAGCCTCCAGTAGAATTTGTTCTTATGTCTGTAATTTCTTAAGGCAAGACACCACAAGTCACGTCAGCCAATTTTTCTTATTTTTGTATAAATTGAGGGTATAATGTCTTCTCATAAGCTGTGGTAATATATATATATATATATATATACACACACACACACACACACACACACACATATATATATATATATATATATATATATATATATATATATATATATATATATATATATATATCATCATATTCACATATATACACATATATGTTCATATCACAACTCAATAGGAAAAAAAAAATCATTTACTGTTTGTCTACTCAGTTTTTGACTATTGCGTTATATAAAACTTATCAACTCCAATCAACACAATCGCATCATGTTCTAAATCCCTGAAAATCTTCTTTCCTGATATGTGTCAATATACAAGATATGTTTTTTTATAAACCTCATAAACCACTTTATATTTTTAACTGTTTTCTCAAAATATGAAAATATTCCTGTTTCTACATGACCTGCATTCATTATATTTTACATATACATCGCTATCTGTAATTGGCCACTTATTACAGAGGAAAGTCCCAAATATTTGATTTTTGTTGGATTTACATTAGATTATATAGTGAAAATGGCACACTTTTTTTATTTTTTTTTTATTTATTTTTTTTTTCTTATAGCGCTGCATGGTATTTTCCTGGTTAAACGATTTCTAACAAACGTTTCTGTCAAAATCTTTCTTTTCAGAGTCTTTACCATGGAAAAAAAACATTTTAATTCTAAAGTCAGAAGACTACATTTTTGGATTTTATTAAATATGCAAATCGATGCATATTTAATTCTACACACCCTCATATGCATAAATAAATGTACATTTTTCCAAGTTCCAAAACAAAAAATACTTCAGCAATAGAATATCAGCAATTAGCAAAGATTAACTGTGATATCTGTCGTGTACTTCACTTGTAGTGTCTTGCCTTAAATCCTTGTGGATCACATTTATGTGTTTATGTTCATTTATGTTCAACTAAAATTGATGCCTTTTGGAACCGCGGAACATCTAGATTATCGGAATACCTATACAGTACAAAGTTCTTCCAAAAATATTTCAATTTGCTACGGAACTGTTTTGTCCATTATGACTTTATCCATTCTTTCTTTTTAGAGGTAAAACAAAAGCGGATACACATTTTAAGGGAAGGTGTGCTTTTGCACCTGGTTAGTATTCACTTAATTAAGTATAGTTTTAAAGCGTGTACACTGAGGGAATGCACAACATTTCTTGCGGCTTGTATATAGCTAGTAAAAGAGGTAGTGATCGCACATGTTCTGATCATTAGTTCCTGTTATACCACAGCACTGGCGAGTTCTCGAAGCAAAAGGTCAAAAGGTGTTGATTTAATTGTCTAGAACATGAACTCCAGCTGTAATTCAAATGACAGGTTTATATTAATGTGCTTGTTCTGATATTCTATAGAAACGGCTAATTCACTAGGACTTGTATGGCGGCCGCTCGATAATATAATCGGAGGCTTATAATAAACCGATTTATAAGGGGTTTGGTATTTAACAAAGAAAAACTTGATCGGTGAAGTTTTCTGTAACATGATGTTTATTTAACATTTTATGGAAGGAGTCTCCAGTTTTGGTGCGTTGTAACGGTTTAGTTTCCACTGTGGGAAAGTTGTACTGAGGAATTTGCACTTTCTGGTATCATGACAAGCCGTGTTTATGTTAATAGCAAATTGTCGTGCTACGAAAGGAATTAAACACTTTGGAACGTGCTTATATTGGGAAATCATCAACTTTGGAGGTGGTAACGGCATCATCGCACCCTGACTAGCCCCCCCCCCCCCCCCCCCCCCCCCCACAAAGTGTGTGCGCGCTATACATTTTAACAGGCCTTGCTTGCTTTGGTAAATTTGTCTGTAATTCTTTGTCTCATATTGTGCTTGGGCCCCAGGTGTTATTATTGTTACATTATATTATTACAATAATGGAAAACTGGTCTATAATTAAAATGTGTCGTTATATTCAGTTTTAGAAATGATGCTTTTTTTGGTCCCTTGATCCTGATTCAATCCAAAGCCTAATAATTGCAGCTCCACCATTTCACTTGTCAACTATGGAAACTAATTTCTCAAATAACTTGTATAACATTGTGTTTTTTCTGACAGCTTCTGGCTACATTGTTGTTGCCTTATTTTTACTTCATTGTATTATTTTGTCATTTTCGTTGCTTCACCCAAATGTTAGATTATACCATCAAATGTAAATATGATATTTTGCATATTGAAGTCTCGTTGAGACAGACTAATAAAGTGAATGTACATATTGAATATTATTAACCACAATTACAATAATATAAAAAAAAAAGGAAATGCATCAAATTCTGGTTTATTAATATCTGGGGAGATTTAATAGCTAATAGCTTATTATGTGCAGTTTATTTTTTGTTTGTTTTGGGGTTTTGTTTTTCGGTTGTGTATTCCTGCAGAATACAGTACAGTCGTAAAAATGTCTTTTGTTGATTTAAAGAATCTGTTTTGAAGAAAAAAATTAATCAGTCAATGTCTGTGAATTTAAATGAAAATATGAAAATGTAACAATAAAAAGTGCAAGAATGAACGTCAAAATGTGTGTAGTAAGTGTAAAATGTATTAAGTGGATTTGTTGTGATGATTTATAATCACACTATTCGGCCTTGCTCAGAGTAGAAAGGGTCCCTTTTTGAGTCTGGTTCTTCTCAAGGTTTTTTTTCCCCTCATTTCCTTGCCATTGTCACCTTCGAGTTGCTCATTAGGAAGCTAAATCTTCATTCCGGATCACTGTAAAGCTGCTTGTGGCAATGTCTATTGTTAAAAGTGCAATAAATAAAATCTAAGTGAACAGAATTTGCTATATGAATATAGATGTGATCCAAACAGAGCTGAAAAGAAGAAGAAAGAAAAGAAATTGCTCATGATCTCTGATGTACTACGTAACATTTCTAATATAGAAATGTAATATTTTAGCGGTCAAAGTATTTTGAAACGTTCCAAGAATGGCATCATGTAGCATATCATGTTTCCATTAAAAACATCAATTCAGATTACATCTACAAAGTCCGATTTTCACTCAGTTGACTATATGAACCTAACTTGTAGTACTTTATTACACAGTGGGTCAGTGATCAGAGAGGTCAATGGAGAATGGCCAGACTGGTTCGAAGTGACAGAAAGGCTACAGTAACTCAAATAACCACTCTGTACAATTGTGGTGAGCAGAAAAGCATCTCGGAAATGCAGAACACGTCCAACCTTATGGTGTATGGGCTACAACAGCAGAAGACCATGTCCGGTTCCACTTCCGTCAGCCAAGAATAGAAATCTGTTGCTGTAGTGGGCACAGGCTCACCAAAACTGATTCATGAAAAACATAGTCTGGTCTGATGAACCTGGAGAGAGAGAGATAGTTTGTGTGGTTCATATCACTAATTGGATAATTGGTTTTGACAGGTCTAGGTCAAAGGTCATCATCAATTATAATGATCTTGGCAGGTCAAAGGTCATCACCAACCGTCATTTTCTTAACAGTTGTCGTTAACAGTCATTATCATGAATCCTAATTACGTTGAGAGTTGTATATCAAAGATAATGTTACATACATTCTGCACTTATGGTCTGCACTTAGATCAATCAATCCTGATTATGTTGAGAGACATGTTGAGAGAGAATCACACCAAAGATAATATTACATATGGTTTTTATTACCTTTATAATAAAGGTTTGTTGTAATCTGTTGCGTTCCCACACATACATACACACACACACACACAGCACACACGCACGCAGCAGAAAAACCTTCCCCAAGACTCCTCCAGCATGATGTATAAAATGAGTCTGACTACATATCGAGTCAAAGCATTCTGTGCATCAACAAGCGATATAGCTCGTGAACTCAGTCCCATTTTCTACAACTCTGATGGTACCAGTTCGGGTTTTGAAGACGGCGAAAACCTAGGAAAATGAAACCTGACCTATCTGACAATGAACGATGAAACCGACGGGTGTATAACCAACACCGTGCTGGACATCATCCGTGCGCTTACAGGAAAAGTGTTGGACAGAATTATCCAACAAGATCTGAAGGACAACTCCCACGGGTGCGCGATCGATCATCCGAGTCAACTCCAACACTCGTGTTTGTTCGATCCGGACGAGTACTGTCTGCACCTAAACACCTACAGATCGCTGAAAAAACTGTTTAAAGCGTGATCCAAATACACGTTGGCAAGAGGTCTGAAATTGTGTGGTATCAATCACACTCCGTCCCTGGAAAAAATTTAAAGTATCGCCGAAGCCATCGTGTGTGAATGAATGGCGAGACGAGCCCCACATCAAAACCGTCCTAAACGAGGTCAAAGAGAAAACCAAAGACATTTCAACGAGTAGGTGTACGAAGACATTGTGGACTACTGGACTTTTCACTCATCTCTGGAACCTGCTGACCCGCCGCATACATGGGGAAACTTCAAAACACGCCACGTCTATTCTGACTGCGAGAAAAGCCTGAACCCAAACAAAACAAAATGCTGAAGACGTTCGTAAATGACGTGCGTCCTTTACACACTTGTGTGTGTCAAGTTTTATCTTACATGTTTTTCTCAAACGTTTGAATGTAAAACAAATCATGTGACTAAACCTGTGTGTGATTTAAAATTGTTTAGAAAGAAAAGTTAAAAAAAAAACAAAACTGGTTAGCAGAGCAGGATGCGTGTAGTCTACTTAAACCAGTATCTACAAAGTTTAAAAGAAACAAGGTTTTTCTAAAGAACATCGATGAACAATGGCAAGCTGATTTAGTCGATATGAGCAACCTGTCAGAGAGTATTGACAACACGAAATTTATGATCACGTGCATAGATATTTTATCCAAATATGCCTGGGTACGCGTGTTACGAAACAAGAGCGGATTCGAGGTAACTAAAGCCTTTGATTCCATTCTAAAGGAAGGTAGAGTCCCCAAAAAACTTCAAACTGACCAAGGGAAGGAGTCTTTTAACAAAAATTTTAAAACGTTAATGAAAAAGCATGATATTGTTCAATTTGCTACGGGTACGGGGCGAAAAGCAAGACGTGGATTGCAATAAAAAGATAAAGTTTGTAATAAAGTTTTGTGGGGGTTTTTTTTTTTGAGAGTCAAACGATCATTGATTTTGAAATGATTTTTAACAGCCTCAGATGTTTTAGCGCCCCCTCACCTCTCTGGAATGGTTCCACGAATAAACTCGTTTGAAATAAAACAGCCAGAGACAAAGGTCCTGCCAATGGGATGTGGTTTAATAGCGTTTTTAAGAGCTCCAGGTCTAGAGAAGGTCATCGTACGCAATGATGTACGTTGGGAAGCCCGGATATCACACAGCAGCTCACCACACCGCGGGCGATACTCATGTCCTGGATGTTGAACCTGCAGGAAATCACATTTATTTTGGCACGTTTATGACATACGTTATGCTTTTAATCACCACTCTAACACATTTAGCCTGGGGTCCTGATTTACTACACAGAATAATTACATGAATAATACAATTCAACCACAACGCTGCTGAGTTCTGGATCGTGATTGGGTCAGAAAGTCTTGATTAGTTCTCTATAACAGCAGCTCTGACAGTAGCGTTATCGTTTCTATAGTAACAGCTCGTTTATACACACCACATAAACATTAAAAAGAAAGTCTGTTAACATTTACGGAAGGAGTCTCCGGTGTCGGTACTATGTAACAGTCTGGACAAAGGAGTTTATGCTTTGCGTTTCAATAATAAGTTCAAATTTAGGAATAATAAACGCTTCAGGACGTGCTGTTTATAGTAAAATAGTCTATCTTGGGGTGGACACCACCTTGTGGTTGATTATTTTTTCATTTTTACATAACAGCACGTCATGTCATGTTTTCTACCTCACTTAATACCATGAGTTTAGGATTTCAAGGAAACATCACTAGACATCACTACAGTTCTGATCCTGGTTTCGATATATATCTTAACTCCAGAGTGGCAGATTTCTGGACCTGACACTATATGTCTCGTACCAGTGATTGCTCTTTTCATCGTAGTACTCGCAGCTGCTTTCGTCGCAGTAGCCGCCAACCACATACAAGCGGCCGTCCATCACCTGGAAGAAGAAGAAGAAGAAGAAGAAGAAGAAGAAGAAGAAGAAGAAGAAGGCATGGTGAAGAGGTACTCGGCATGGTGAAGAGGTACACGACTAATTTCATTAATTCATTCCAGTGCTTGGAGTTAGGAAGTCTGATGGATCCAGCCTCAGTAAAAGAAACGATAAATTAGTTAGCCATGTGTTATTTGGCGCGTTACCTCGACGCCAAAATTGCTTCGTGTTTTAGACATGGAGGCAAGCATTCTCCAGGAGTTGGTATGAGGGTTGTAGGCTTCGACGCTCTGCAGATGGTTGGCTCCATCAAAACCCCCGATCTGTAAAACCATACATCATATCTCGATCGATGTACATTAATAAAAGAACACAAACTGTGCTAACAGAGACACGCCTCCTTCCCATCATTTACAGAGCGATTACAGAAACTTCATTGACTCTCAGTGCTGGAAGTTCTTACCGCAAACACTTGGTTGTTCAGAGCGATGACACCCACGCCACTTCTTGGGACGTGCATCGGTTTGATTCGCGTCCACTGATCGTAACGAGGGTCGAAACACTCGGCCGTGGAAAGGCACTCGTTTTCGCTGAGTCCTCCACAGATGTAGATCTAAAGGAACCCAAAAACAAGAAGTTTCTGGGTGTTTCCAGTTAAAGCTTTCAGGTTCCCTCAGGGACTGTAACATTTTAAATAATGTTTATTTAATTAATTAATTGGTGCAGTCGTGTTTGGAGCAGCTCTGAGAACTCGACTGGTCTAGAAGATACTAAGGACTGACGTGTACCTTGTGTTGTACTCACTGATACCTTCATGTCCACCCTGAAGCTAATTACAGGTCATGTTTATCTACAGCGCTGTGCGTTAACCCGCCTACAGGTGAACACTAATTGGTTGGCATAGATGTTTGTCTGTAAAAGTATAACTCTGTGGTAAAGATCATTGAAAGTGTGCGCATTTCACTCTTACCTTGCCTAGTAAGGTCGTAGCACTGGCATCACTTCGTTCCTCGTGCATGGATGGGATGAGGCTCCACTGGTTGGTGCTTGGCTGATAGCGTTCAGCCGTGTTAAGCACCGCTTCGTCATCGAAGCCTCCCATCGCATAGATGTATCCATCCAGTACGGCTACGCTCACAAAGCAGCGGCGAGAGCTCATGTGTGCCACCTCGTTCCAGGTTCCGTCGAGGGGACTGAACTTGCGCACCGTGTTGAAGGACTCGGTGCCGCTGAAGCCACCGAGGACATACACAAAACCGTCCAAGAACACTGTGCCATGATAGGTTCGAGCTTTTTCTTCTCTGCTGGAGATGCATATCCAGCTGTCCATCCTCGAGTTGTAGGTTTCTACAACGTTTTTAGGGGACGGTTCGCTGAAGCCACAGAAGGCGAACAAGATGGAATACGGGAGCCGTGGGCGGGCAAGAAGATCTAGGTATCCGGTGTTGTGTCCAACCCCGTTAATGTAGAACAACGCCTTGACTGCGCGGGTGATTTGCTGACACTCCCTGGAGCTGCTGACCAGCGGGTGTGTCTTGATATTTTCCAGGAAGTATTCCAGATCTATCAGAGCCAGCCGCACCTGATCACACAGCACAGAAAGTGGAATAGAGCAAAAATGTGGACTGTTGTAGGATGATATGATTTTCCCTCAGTTCTCTCTGTTTTAGATCAAACATTGCTTTCTAGTGTCTTCGGTCACAACGGCACTAAATCACTCACACTATACCTTCTAATCTCAGCTCATGACCAAAGAATCTTTCTTACAATGTGCGTGAACCCAGCTTAGCCAAACTCGGACCTATCATGGAGTAATTAGAGGAACGGTCAGGATCCTCCAAGTGAGTGTACTGGAGCTTACCTTCAGCAGCAGGTTCGCAATGTGCCGCATTCGGACGTCGGGTTTGTGCTCGATCCACTTGATTATAGCTCGGAACACCGTTATCTCCTGTTTGACGTTCAGCTCATCCCTCTCCAGGATGCCGCCGAGCTGCTCCGCGTTCAGCTCCAAGAACTTACTGGACGGTGACTGAACAACATCCTCGAAATGATGCAACACGTAGGTGTAGGCCTGATCCTGCAGCTCGTTGCATGAGTAAGCTTCGGCGTACTGCCAAATCCCTAAGCAGTTTTCCGGGCTGAGATGTGCCTTCAGGAAGTCGCAGCAGCGGCGAACAAGGTCTTGCATGAGCAGGCGATCGGCCAGGACCGACAGAGCCTGCACGTTATCAGTGGTGACTCGAATCTCCTGGGTGTAGATGTAGTGGATTACAAGCTCCATGATGTCTGGAGATACATCCGTGATGGTGTACACCTTCTGATCCGAGCTGCTCCCTTTGGTGAACAGGAGTCTGGAATATCAGGACGAGGAAACATATTAGGAACAACAGTTTACTCTATAGTCTGGAAATCACAAATTGGAATCCTGATGATGATGTGAAATGATGATGATGATGATGATGATGTGTAGTTTGAGAGAGTTTAAACGGAGGACGTGTCTCTGGCCTGTCAATCACAGTAACCCTAGCCGATCAAGTGTGTTCGCTCAGGTACAGTACAAACACAAAATGATGTACAGTGGTGTCGATGATGGTATTAGTGACCAACTAAAGAGGATCTGTGTATTTACAAACACTGTACGTCAGCGAATTATTGTAATCTCAGTGCATCACATATTGCTCTGGTGATGATGTGAAAGATTTACTAAATTTCCTGTCTAGTTATTAACTGGTTTTATTTTACTCTACTTATATCGTTGTTTTTTTTATTACTCAGTTTTCTCTTTTTAGACACATCATTCCATCCTTCACTCATCTGCTGTATAGTTTTGACCATTAGCTAACACTTTTAAGAATAAATGTGATTGGGTTTTTCTTCCTTTTACCTGAAATACGGGCTGCGCGCAGAGAGGATGATCTTATGGAGCTTGAACTCCACCTTGTCCACTCTGAGGACCACGTCGCACAGCTCCTCCATCAACCGCATCCCATTCAGCACACTCCACAGTGTCATGTCTTCACTCATCTCTCTCTCAGAACTCATATCCCATCTGTAATTTTCCTCGTAAAAGGCCGTGATGATGATGATGAGCGTTCGCACAGGGCTGTTTTATAAAGACCTGAACTTCTAGAATTCCAGCATCACGGAATTCCACCATTCTTAGAACCAGTTCACATCATAGTGAAGGAGCTCAGAAAAAACAGTAGCTTCTCTTATTTATTATTTATTTATTTATTTACTTTGATAGTTTTGAGGGACATTGTTTTATATTTATTATTATTATTATTATTATTATTATTATTATTATTATTGCTGTACTTTTTATTTATCAAAGAGAAGCCTGTGAAATAAACCCTCTGCTTTAAGTCACTAAGCTGTGGCCTCAAACTACATGACCACATGATTTCATGATTAGTGTTTAATTTAAGTTGCCCAACAACAAAGACAGTATATTATAACCACATTGATATTATCATAAACCTGGATGCACCACATTCACCTGTCTGAATATATTACAGAACTTTACATATTTTATTTTTTTTACATTTTTACTTGTAAAAAAAAAGAAAGAAAGAAAGAAAAAGAAATCTAATTGTTTTAATATACAGCACGCCATGTTTCCTCTTGCTGCAATCAGTCTTAACCCTTGAAATGCAAAAGAACTGAACAAAAATAACAAATGAATAAATCCAGTCATTATATCTAGCAATTAGATAATAAAAACTATTCTACCAGAGGCTCAAACATGAAGACAAGAAATTCACATTTAAATGTCACACAAAACATTGTAAAAAAAAATATATATATATATAACACATTACAAGCATCTTTAAAACAATCCTTGAGTTGATCAGACGAGTGCGTCCAGTCTATTCAGTTCATGGCTGATGTCCTTTCTTCTCAAAATGATGTACAGATACTCCAGAGTGCTCCACAACACCAAACCGCTGTATGTTCTGCTTTTCTTATTGATGATTAACTTCAAATTTTCATTTAATACTTCAGTTATAACTCCTGGAACAATCTTGTGTTGTTGTTTTTTTTCTTCTTACCTGCTAAGACCCTGAGGGCTGAGCTTCAGGAGCCAGATTCTCAAGTTCACGTTCATCACGTTGTGGAGGTGAGCCCTGCGTTTGTATGATGTTTCATGTAAAAGCCGCACAAGTTAATGATGTTAATCAGTTTTTTCTTCCGCGTTTAATATTACACCGTGACGTACTCACCCTGTGTTTCTGTTTACACCCACACGTTCGTTGCAGCCCGGCGATGTCTTTTCTAACTCTGTAATAACCAGAACAAAAACTATCTAAACATCTATCTATATATTCATATTCCTCAACAATACATGCATACCTTTCTCTGTTCTTCTTCCCTGTGTGTGATGGGGGGAAACGTGACAGTGTTTTAGAATAGAAACTGGAACTGGCGTTCACAAGGACCACCATCACTGAGCCAACCATGAACACAAGCAAATGGGATAAAGCTGTAACACAAAGACATGACAATTAGAGAACATGACAATTATTATTTTCCCTTTTAACTCAGTTTGTTGTTTTATTAATATAGAATAACGGTATTTTATGGTCTGAATGTAACTCGGACATATCCTGATTGAGACAGAAATATCTTCATACTTTGACAGAAAATTATTTTGTACTTGCGTCGCTGTGTCCCAGTGTTTCTGGTGTCAGATTCTGGACCTGTGGCGATTAAAGCGAAATCAGTGAAGTTATATGAGATCTGTGATAGTAGAAACAAAACCTGTTCCTTTCTGTACAATCCAGTACACGTTTTCCAATTCCACATAAATAACAATGCACTAGTGGCACCTCAAACCTGCACAGCAGTGGTAATGGAAGCTGGTCAATATCAGACCCTTTCAGCATGACATTCACAACTATGCACATGGACGCCACATTTCTAGCTGTCTAACCCATTAAATTACTCATAACTACTGATGAATAGCTTTATGAATTATAAAACCACTCAGAATGATTAGATACAGGCGGTGCAATGACCATTCAAGACGCTTTGGACAAACATTTCAAAGATGCCAATACTCCAGAAATGTGCTTACAGAGGCCATATTATGAAGCTCTTGGAATTGACTGTGTCCTGGGAGGACTGAATGGAAGAGGCGATTGAACGGAAGAGGGCCAAGTACAAGGAGTTGGCAGGTGAATGCCATAGTAGGGGATAGAAGACTCGCTTTCTCCCCCTTGAGGTTGGCTGCCGAGGGCTTGCTGTCCAGTCGCTCTGCAGGGTCCTCAAGCTTCTGGGACTCAGGGGACTGCACAATAAAAAAGCCATCAGGAACATCACTGATGCCGCTGAGAAGGCATCTAGATGGCTATGGATCAAAAGGGGAGATCTGTGGACCACACAAGCTTGATACAGTTTATATCTATTATACAATTTTCTAATCAACTTTATGTTCACTGTGAGGCATCTATACAAATTTTCAAGTATGTTGTATAGTAAAGGGACAAATTCCATACCTCAATCAGATTCAAATGTATTTATCAAGCTGTCCAAAGTTTTCCAATAAAGCAGTCTTTACTCTGAAGAATTCATGCCACGCTGTGCACACCATTTATGTAATCACTCGTATCTATAAGTCACAGAACATGTGAGAGCTTTTATTTTTTTATTTTTTTATTTTTATTTTGTGCGATGACTGCACAGCACAGGCTGGTGGAGGTGGTGTAATGGTGTAGAGAAAGTTTTCTTGGCACACTTTGGGCCCGTTAATACCAGTTAATCGTTTGATAGCCACAGCCTTTTGAATTTTGTTGCTGACCATGTGCATCCCTTCATGGCCACAATTTACCCAACTTCTAACGGCTACTCCCGTTCTACCAGAATGAAAGTGCACCTGAAAAATCTGCAGGAAATGCGTGATGCAATCATGTCATCATGGACCAGAATCTCAAAGGAATGTTTCTAACATCTTGTAGAATCCATGCCATGAAGAACTGACGCTTCGAGGGCAAAGGGAGGCCCAACCCAGTATTTGTATAGTGTTTCTAATAAAGTGCTTAGTGAGTGTATATATTTATACTTCTACTTACTATTCAGGAATGTTGTTTTGAATAGCTTGCATGAAATTTTGAAGCATCATACTCCAAAATCAGTTCCTTAAAATATCTATGACATCAGCATGTGCTCAGATGACTTTGTCACCCCAGTATAAATACTTGTTTAAAATAGTATTTCATGCTAATAGGAACAGAAGCACACTCTGGCTGTAAGGAGAGTTCCATGAATTCCTCAAGTGCTTGCTGAAATTTGAGTCACATGTTACCTCAGAGTGACAGTGTCACTGTCGGGAAGGGGACAGCAGTTTACTCAAACTATGGTCACAGCTCGGGAATCTCAGTGTGAAAGAACACGGAGCTCTCTCCTCTGGGATTCGACCCTTTTCCTTATTTGTATGATTGTGGATTGTCTGGACTATACTATATATAAAAAGGCACAAGAAGAGCACACATCCATTCAGAAGATACGAGTGAAGCGAGGACTGGTGAATGTTTGGACGACGCACGTTTCACTTTATTCTAGTGCAACTATAAGGAGACCATTTATAGAGTCAACAGAAGTATTAAGTAACCATTACCTCATCTACTGTATTGCTAAATCTGTAAGCTACGTGCTTGAACCTTAGATTGTTCAGTAGTTTCAAACACAATGGGACTGCATGGCTCCAAAGTTCCCTCAGAAGCTCAGATTCTAATGCTTGGCCTTGATGGATCTGGAAAGTCCACCCTGCTCTACAAGCTGAAATACAATGAGGCTGTGGTAACCGTTCCCACTGTGGGCTTCAACGTGGAGATGCTGGAGACCAAAGAGAGGGGCTTTGTGCTGACCGTGTGGGATGTCGGGGGACAGCACCGGATGAGGATTCACTGGGAGCACTACTATCAGGGCACAGCAGGCCTGGTGTTTGTGGTGGACAGCAAGGACAAGGCACGGATACCGGAGGCAAAGCAGGAACTAGAGAAGATCTTGGGAAATAAGAGTCTGAAAGGCCTTCCGTTGATTGTTCTAGCCAACAAGCAGGATTTGCCAGGAGCCGCAAGTGCTGGAGATGTTGCAGAGATCTTGAAATTGAAGGAGATTTGTGGCAAAAGACACTGGTTTCTTCAGCCATGTTCAGGCAAGACTGGTGCCGGTTTGGAGGAGTGCTTCCAGATGATGGCCCATTTTCTTAAGACTGCCGTAGGAGAAGGAGAGGAATGTCTACAGAGAAGAAGGAAATCATTTAAAATGAAGACACAGCAGGATTACTGGTAAATCGAACTGTTGTTACAATCAATGAACTACAGTTACAGTGGCATGGCAGCAAAATGCCTCCACAGCATGACAGAGCCACAATTATCTCCTTTAATTTGCTAAGTCTCTGTAAATGTGGTATGAAACAACAGTTACCATGCACTATGTCCTGCACATTTTTCTTAACTAATGTGAAATGCTTCTACATTCTAATCTGTAAATTTACTTGTTCAAAAACGTGTTCAAGTATTTTTTTTTTTATTTCTTTGTTCTCTTCATTATTCCATTTATATGTTCTGTTTGATAAAGTACAATTTGCTGCTTGCAATTTTTTTTTCCTCTTTTGAAAAAAAAATGTCTTTATTCATTTTTATATTTCTAAACCCCATTATCTTTGGTGTTTAGTCATTCTCTTTTTGTTTATACTGTAATCTTTATGTTTTTACGATAATATGATCATTTATGAATTGATGATAATATGATAGTGACTAAATAAATAGTCAACTAATAAACACTAATAAACATTTATAGAGTTTTTCATTTATTTCAAGTTCAAAGCCAAAACCAAAAGCAACACCATTGTGGTTTGAGCTCACAGTCTGTACAATGATCCGGTTATAGATATAACAATTCACCTATCTTCAGTAACCTCTTTATCCTGGTTCATGGTCTTGAGTCATGCTGTTATTGGAAAATAATAATAAGCTCTGGGGTGGTAACAATGGGCGGCATCATAACACCCCATCCTTTAACAGCATGCTCATTGTGTTTTACTGCTTATATCACGGATAATCGCTATTAGATTCTGGTGAATAAAATCTTCTTTTATAAATGAAGAGTGTGATGAACAGTTCTGTGTAGGGAGTCCATTCTTTATTCAGCAAACAGATATGTTACACCATAAAGATCTCAGCACTCTGCATGGAGAGCATGCAGCAGTATTTATTTGCATTTGACCTTGACTTAATCAATAGATGCTTACACTGATGGGCCCTTGAGAAAGGCTCTTAACTCTTGCCTGCTGCCGTCAGCACAATTATGAGTGGGTTTGGGAAAGAATGTCTGCCAAATGAAGAATTATAAATTTAATATAAGAATATTAGCTACCTAGAACTGAAACTGATGTGGCAAAACCTGAAAAATCACAAGTTTAGTGTAATTAAGAATGGTATACTTCTGATAAATATTGTTAGTAATAAAGAGATTTTGATTTGAAGGGGGTACAAGAATAACAGGGTGATACCTCTGGAAATTGGACAAAAATCATTACAAAACACCTTTTCCATCTGTTTTGCACTACATCATTTAGCTATCTATTATAAACAACTTTCAGAAATAGAAAGGGGAACATATTAAAATTTGTGTCTAATTATTTTGTCAAAATATGATTTCATAGCTATTCAAAACACAATGTAATATATTTAAGACTGTCATATACTTCTTAAAAATGGTACTTAATGTTTTTTTCTTACAGTGACCATACATAACGTATATTATACACACATCAATATATCACTAATTAATCTAGATAGATAAATAGATAGATAGATAGATAGATAGATAGATAGATAGATAGATAGATAGATAGATAGATAGATAGATAGATAGACAGAATTTTTATTCAATTATGTACATACTGCTATATATCTATACTTACATATTGTGACATTTGGTTACCTACAAAATTATGGACTCACATGTTACAAACAAATAATACAATTTTTTTGTGAGACCACATATGGACTTTTTGAGCTTTCTATGCTTCATAAATGCACAAAATTCTAGTGGTTTTCCTTTTTTAAATACATTTTTAAATAAGTAAATATTATTGAAGTAGAAAATGAAGGGGAAAAAAGAATTCTGCTGAAAAAACAGTAGAAACCCTCATAGAATTTGTAATGGTTTTAATGGAAATTGTAATGCTCCCTGTGGGTCTCTACTGGTAATTTGTTGCCTTCTATTGGTGGCATGTTAGTGGCATGTCTAGTGGATACCATTAAGGACCAATAATGGTAATGGTGATGGTTTTAATGGTTAGCTGATAGTTTGTAACGGTATTTGTAGTGGAAACCATTAGAATTTCAGCAGGAAAGTGCATTATTGCTTTTGATGGTTACCACCATTTACCACCTCAACCAAAGACAGACCCATACCTGTAGACTTTGATAAATAAAATAAAAAATGATAGTAAATAATAAAAATTGGGTTGGAAAAGAAAAGACGTTATATTCAACAATTATATTAATAATAATAAAAAAGTTTATGAAACAATAAAGTTGAGTCTATAATTAGTGTCTTTTTACTGAGTTTACATTCATTGAGCTGGTTGATGCTAACTAGTTAACTGGTTCTTATGGTTTAACTTGTGTAGCTAACTTTTTTCCACAATGAAATGAGCTTAGGGTGCCAGCTAAACTAAAAAGGAGTGATTATGTGACTAAAATTTTCCTTAAAAGAGAATTAGAGATTCCATATTCTTCGTGAACTTTCTACAAATTTATTCCCGACCCTCTGAGGGCCCCCTGTTTTTTCGCCTTTGGGTCATCTCCCTTTAGATAAAGGTCCAATTCCAAATGACTCCCGACTCCCTAGTTCTGCTCACTACCTGGGGTATAGATCAATGCCTTCGTGTGCCCTATGTAGTAGGTTAATTATCCAATAGGAAGGCATTTGGATGTCAGTCGAAGTGAAGTGAAGTGAACGGGACACAGCCCACAGGCTTGACTGCACCCATACCACCGGCATTCCCATCATGCAATGCGAGGCCATTACTTGCTAGCAGAAAAAAAATAGTCCGGTGGTTAGCTGAGCCATAGTGAACAGCCTGCGAGAAAGATAGTCGAAAGGAATTTCGGTATATTCATCTGAATCCATAGCTATATATCCGCAAACATGAACGATAACGAGAAGTTGGACAACCAGCGGTTGAAAAATTTCAAAAATAAAGGTCGCGATTTGGAGGTAAGGAGACGGGGTTTTTCCGGCGGTATTGCGCTATTCTGTGACTACGGGTTCCGCTGTGACGTCGTTCGCAATTATAGTGGATTTTCGCTTTTACAGCGGGTCACCTCGGAATTTGTGCTCGTTTTCGCAGCCACGTGTTTTCTCGTGAAAATATTATAACGCGTAATAAAGTTAGAAACCGAGTGATTCACGTGAAATATGTGTGCTAGTTAGCAAGTTGCCCTTCCCTCTACGCCCCGGCGCGAGCCGCAGCTCCAAGCCCGCGCTCTAACGCACTAAATCTTAGTACGTGCGGGAAAGTAACCATTAACTAGTTAACTATTCTATACTAGTGCTGTATTGTAGTATAATATATAACACGGTCGTGTAATTTACGGATTTGGATTTGGTTTTGGTTTTACAGTTCGTTCTGATTAGCTAGATTTAGCATGCTAGCTCCCAACGTTGGTTGGTGTGTAAATCATTTGGTATTTAACTCAAATAAGATTCGTTGTCTATATGTTGAAAACGATATTTTTTTTTCTTCCAAAAGCTATATTTTGTCCTAACTGGAGTAACATTCAAGTATAAAAATGTCTAAAGTTTCCGTTAGGTCCGCTTAGCATTTCACATTCTTTTGGCCTACAATAATCACCCCGGAATAGCTAACGGTAGCTAGCTGAATGGCCCAGGCTAGCAATGTAGCCTCAGCAAAGGATTATGTAAAACATATGTGCTAGCTCGCTAGTTAGCTACAGCCCCAACATAGTTGGTCTCAAATGAACGAAATTAAATGTTTTGACACAATAACCTATTGTGTTTAATAATAATAATAATAATAATAAAGATATACAGCGTGTTAGCGCCTTCCAAATACGACTGACTAGCTAACTTGTTAGCAACTGGTTAGCTAGCTACCGCATTGGTAATGGCTTTGTATTGCAGACAACTAGGCACCATGGCTAGCG
Source organism: Ictalurus punctatus (assembly GCF_001660625.3). Taxonomy (NCBI): domain Eukaryota; kingdom Metazoa; phylum Chordata; class Actinopteri; order Siluriformes; family Ictaluridae; genus Ictalurus; species Ictalurus punctatus. The sequence goes on from NC_030435.2 coordinate 4,869,255, forward strand.
TTTAAGCAAGAAAAAAAAAAGGTTATATTCGACAAAATGTGCATGATATTAACGGGTGGGTAAAAACAAAACCCGTTTTAAACAGTTTTAGCCTTCGGTAAGGTTAATTCTAGATAGTTCTACAGCCTGTGTTTGGACTGTAGCGTCACTTCGCTAACATTTAATGTGTCCTGGATGAAGAAATTACTGACGCGACGCTCTTTCTGGTAATGCTCCAAGAACCAGGCTGGTTAATATTGACCGCATGTTCAAAAATCCTGACTAAATTAAATTTCAGTCGTTTTTCTTTCTTTCTTTTTTGAGAACAGGATGTCCGTGTGTGTAAAAGTGCCCCCGATGTTTCAGAGTCTTTTGTACCTGCATTTAAGTGATATAGACACCGGTGCCACAGTATATCTTTTCAAAATATATCGACGTGTTAATATGTATTCTCATTTTCATTTTATAGTTCGGCACTTCCAGGAAAACTTTATTATTATTATTTTTTTGATGACTCATCCTGTACTAGTCTTGTGTTCGTCCAATTAAATACTCTCTAGAACATTCATGTCCCGCCCCCATGAACACTATAAGTGATGGGTATTGCTCTAGAGTCTCAGCACGAATGTATATCAGCGTGTCCCTTGGCTCGAGAGCAAAGGAGGACGCCGCTCATTCGTTTTGAGTAGGGTGGAATTTGTGCAAATTTGGGGCGGTGTGACGCGAACTTTTCTAAGGAGAGTTTTACCATCTCGGGGCTGTTCTGTGCTGGAGTCCCACTTATCGAGACATATATATATATATATATAATATTATATATATATATATATATATATATATATATATATATATATATATATATATATATAATGTATGCGTGTATAATTATAGTGTGTGAACATAATATTTTAAGAACTATCGTAATATGTACCTGACCCTAATCTTTTAATTATACACCTTCCATTCCTCACACCTGGTGATGGCCCTGTGGCGGTTAAAAACACACAGGATCTTGTCACCTATGACATTTATCTTTGACAGGCATGAATGTAAGCGTTGGTGAGAAATGATCCAGAGAAACGGAACCCTGTATTTTGCCGGTTCATTAAGGGTTTGTTTTCGATTCGGCGCCGATGTGGTGTATCTTGAACGCTATTGGTAAACCGTTCACACACCTCAACACACGATAACTCTGACTTGCTCGTTTTGAAACAGTTATGTCGAGATGACTCTGGAGGCACGTCGGGGAAGAAGGTTTCAGACCTTGCTTATCCACTCATTTTTGAGCCCACATGAAGCAAACAAACTAGGACACAATGTCCCAGTTTTCGGCCTTTTTATTTTCAACCATGCGGGGGGGGGAGGGTCTTCTGGATTAGGACACGTTGCTGCGCACCTTCTCCCACATTATTGACACCTGTTTTGTCACCAAATAGGTGATAACTGTGACTTAACAGTTAACACCTTCATGGGGTGGCGGTGAAACCTGCAGTTGTCAGTTGGAGTTAAACCACTTGCAGAATCTTTTTGTTTCTTACAAAGTTTAAAATCAGTGGAGTAGATTAGATTTGCGAATGGGACGCGTCCTCGTCAGCCCAGAAACGTGATCGTATCAAAGTGTTGCCCTGATACTGTTACGAATGTCATGATTTCAGGCGATGTTTTCGAATTTGTTTATGGTGCTGTCCCTTGAGTGAGAACTGAGATGAGGTTGACGTTTCTAACGTTTCTCTTTCGTGCTCGCTCATACACAAAGCGGATGTTCACAGCTCGTCTTAGTGTTGCGTGCACACGATGCCTCTTTCCGTCACCGACAAAACCTCGCCAAACACGCTGAAAAAGTCAAAGTATTACTTGCTTTATCGTTTAGGGAAAATCGATCTAAAGTTCAGGATGATCCATTTATTTTTTTTAAAAATGGCTGGGAAAATACAGAAGAACCGTACATCAGTTATTTATTTGCACATGTATTAGTTGCAAGCTAGTTGAAATGAAATATGGCCCTGAACTATGCCTTACATTGATAAAGGCTATCGAGATTAACCTTCATGTCTTAAAATAAGCATTATTATGCAAATTGTTTTATCGGAGCAGATATTTTAGATGGAGATGATGGAATAAGCAGGGTATGAGTACTTGGTTAATAAAATCCATTGCACAGATCTACCATCTGTCTCTTTAGGCTTATTCGAGGGCAAGTCTTGGCTTAAAATGATCTTCGGTGCACACATTGCGCAGCGTGCCACGAGGGCCAGGAATCAGGGTTTCGAGCGCCAGAACATGCTGCAAATGTCAGCACAGTCTCGTCACTGTTTTGTGTTCGCACGCTTGATATGTCATTGATGTACTCCTCATACCTTGCTGATTGCAGTTTAAAATAATCACCGCATATTGGTGCTGATGATGATGTGCTCGTCCTGCTTTGGCCAGGTATAAGTGGGACAACTGCAGTAAAATGAAAAATAATAATTAAAAAGTTTAAAGCTTCATGTAGTAATGAAACGATTGTGTTTGTGCTAAAACATTTCTGTCTACAGAACAAGATTCCCACATTTGGATATATTTTCATATTGAAACACTAATCTTTCCCTCTTTTTAACATTTTTTCTTATTGTTAAATCTTTTGAAATTGATCTCGGTGTCTTTCACAGACGATGAGAAGACAGCGCACAGAGGTGGTCGTCGAACTGAGAAAGGTAATTCTGAGTCACCAAAGCACCCCCCCCCCCCCCCCCCCCCCCCTGCTTCTGGATTTCATTAAATCTAATGGCTTACACTAGTCGTGGAATGAAACACAGCCGGTCATGATGTCGTAGGAAAATAATCGACCGCAGAGTGGTGGGATGCAACCCTGTCACCACCCTGAGGTTGATTGTTTTCTCATAACAGAATGTCCCAAAGTGTCTTAGTCCTCTTATACCTCTGCAATCGAGCGTGTATCGTACGAGTTCCCGTCTAAGTTGTTGCTATAGAAACGATAACACATTAGGACAGACACGTTTAATATAAACCTGTGATTTGACTTTCAGCTGGCACTACTGTCGGCGCTGCTGTTCTAGAAAATGAACGAACACCTTCTGACCAGTCAGTGTTGAGAGTTCAAAATCTTTTTGATATAAATGGCAATATTCAGTACTCGTACACGGGTACCGCTGTCGGCAGGGTTTAAATATCGGCTCTCCTGCTTTGTTGATTTGGTGAAGAGGCTGTCTAGGTCAGCAGCATTTTTGTGCTGCCATGATTTTGTTTATCCTGGAAGGCAGTGCAAGGACAGCTGTAATCTAAAGATCTTTATTTTGGGCATATCTGAGGGAGCATTGCGTGTGTTTCTCTCTCTCCTGAGGCTTTGTCGTACTTCTGAATTAAAAAAAAAACAAGCATCCGTCTGACAGTGATCTTTTTAACAGTGTAGCGTTAAAACTGAAATGCAGAACCAGATATCTTGGAAGAATGGAAATTTATATATGCAATATGTATTATGCAAATATAACGATGGCACATGCTTAACTAACACAATAAGATTCTTTTGAAGATTTCGGTCAAGGAAAAATACCACTGAGCGTATCTGATTGTGCGCACTTTGTCTGGTCGTAGAATAAGAGGGATGAGCACCTCTTGAAGAGGAGGAACGTGCCGCACGAGGACATCTGTGACGACTCTGATGTCGATGGAGATTTCAGGACGGTAAATGCTTGTTTAAATCCTTCTCTTTGTCATCTTAAGTACTGATAATTTGTACTTTTTGAATGTAAATAAGCATGGTTCCATGTGAGTGGTGGCTTTATCCTGTTTCCTGATGTTCTTTTCAGCAAAACACCTCATTGGAGGCAATCGTCCAAGTAAGTGCTTACTTATTTACAAGAATGCTCTATATATATATATATATATATATATATATATATATATATATATATATATATATATATATATATATATATATATATATATATATACGCGTGCACACACACGCAATATGTATAGACTCTATTCTGCTTTAATCCAACACATTAAAGTGAATATTTGACTGTACACTGTCGTCTTGTGGTACATTCAGTAGTTCATGGAGCTAATTAGCTACAGCTTTATTATAGTACGCAAGTGCAATTGTCCAGACTTCTAATTAAGCATGTTGCCTGTATTTTTGCTCAAATGCGTACAGGTAATGTATTTTGGTGTCTCTTAATGTGACTCATGTTATTGAATCCAATTTTTTTTTTGCGCTGATGTCTTTTCTCTTAATGTCTATTCCAGAATGCCACCAGTGACAACCAGGGCATTCAGCTGAGTGCAGTGCAGGCTGCCAGGTGAGATATCTGATGAGGCACTCGAGTGCTGTTTGTGTGCTGATTTTCAAAGCAGCCTTTGGAATGTCCGATCCTCCCCAGATATTGCTGCGCGAGCATGTGTTTAGACTCGAGGTATGACTGTGGTTGACGAGTCTCATGTTCATTAGCTAGTACACTAAGCAAGTGAAGGCTCTGATCGGGCCCTGCAGGATTTTGCGACCGCAAAATCGAGCATTATTAGAAGGAACTTGCCATGTGTCAAAGTTACAGCAGATTTGGGTGAAGGCGTGTCATGTGACATCACGATGCGCATTCAGCTAAAGCCCTTTTTTGAATCACGTGCTTCAAACGTGAGCACAGCTCAGAGGAGTCGTTTACCAACAGAATCACTGGGAAAGGCCGTGCAATTGCAAGTTCACCAATTCAAGTAGTTTTCAACACCAAAGAAATGAAATATTTTGAGGGGAAAAAAGCCACAGCAGAATCGAGCATTAACAAAACAATACACGGGACTGTCCATTTATTCATTTTGCAGATTGTGCTGCCTAGGCCAATGTTCTGCTTGCCTGGGTTTCAATTTACTAGGCTAAAGCATGGCAAGTAGCATAATTTAACACACTTGTTGGTTTTTATCCTGTTGTTTGTGGCCTCGGAAAAGTTTTAACCTCACATTTCAGTTACGAGTAAAGACTTTGTTCCTAGTCCGACTAGCGTCTTCGTTTTCACCAAGCTTTATCTGCATCATTCAATATTCCAGATTTTGGGAAGATCGTCCAACATCATTAACAATTCTAGCCAAAATAGTTCCTGCTCGTGTCTACACTGTCCTCACGCATGTGCGTCAGGTGGCAGGAATCGGAAGAGAGTAGCCTTGGCGTATTATCTTTTAAGCAAACTAATTTCAAATGAGACGTTTGCCTTCGCTAAAGTTTTTCCCTTCTCTGATTGTTGGATAAGTTCGAAAAATGTTGTTGAAGTAGTCTTAACGAAAAACCGATCTGCTCGTGATTCGTCAACCCCTGATGACGTAGGCGACGTTGAAATTCCGTTTGAAGCATAACCTCACTGATCTGGTTTGCTATTTGTATTGGCATTAAACTACATTGTCAGTGGTGCGTTTGAGTAAATAAGCCTTAGTAGAGTACACACTTAATAAAGTGTGTCTGTTTGCAAATGTTTCTTTGCAGTTTCACAATATTTTACACTTCCTCCCTAGGAAATTGCTGTCGAGTGACCGCAACCCTCCCATAGATGATTTGATCAAGTCTGGTATTCTGCCTATTCTTGTGCACTGCTTGGATAGAGATGACAAGTAAGACTAAGTTTTGGTCTTTTATTTATTTTTGGGTATATATTGCCATTTTGGAAAGTCAAGAGTCTTTTTTTTTTTTTTTTTGTTTGTTGCTTTTTTTTTTCTTTTCTACTTTTAAAAAAAAAAAACATTTCCTTTTTGTCCTGAAGTCCATCTCTGCAGTTCGAGGCAGCCTGGGCTTTGACCAACATCGCTTCAGGGACCTCGGAGCAAACGCAGGCAGTGGTTCAGTCCAGTAAGTGTTTTCTATGTGCCGTGCATTACGTTTTATTCGTATTAATGACATGCAGTTTGTGTTTAAACACTCTTACGTTCTGTTTGTTAAATGAAGTCCGTATTTTTTTTTTTACAATACATTAACGGATAAGTGCAGGGTTAATAATGCAGAGTCTGAGAGTTGCAGTGCGATTCTAAATCAACGGATTGGGTTGCATCCAGCGGGGATGTATAGAAGGATGTTTTCTTGTTCAGTGAGGTATCACGTCTCCTGAGCGGTGTGACAGAAACGTGTTTGACCTGTACAGTAGTGGGGGGGGTTGAAAGTTTGAATCTGTATGCCGGAGCCAAGGGAGTGTAAATTTGGCCGCACTGTCTGCGTGGGAAGGATAGCCAATCATGACACTAGCCAATCAGGGCCGTCTGTGATGCGAGCTCGCGTATGCGGACAAGCGTAGATAGCGCTGTTTGAAACAGCACGAGCAGCAGCTTGAAAGGATGAATTTGGCTGGCATCTCAGAGGAAGCATATGTTAGCCTTTACCCTCACCAGTTTGTAAGCGAGGAGAGACAGGAGAATTGACCAACTTGGGAAGATGAGCCAAAAAAAATCATTCAGAAAGGTGACTAGATAAATGGCCCATATGCCTTTTTTTTGGGGGGGGGACTTGGTTGATAACAGACCACAGTTCAGATTTAGTTATCAAGATTGAATTATCAGCATTCAGAAAGCAACCCTGGCCGGTCTTGGGAATTTAGAGAGACCGCATGTTCTCTAGAATGTTGGACTGATATGAGTCATCACTGAGAGAGACTGAAATGTCTGAGTCATGCTGTCATATTCTCCCTCTCTCTCTCTCTCTCTCTCTCTCTCTCTCTCTCTCTCTCTCTCTCTCTCTCTCTGTGTGCTTGTGCAGATGCAGTTCCCCTGTTCCTAAGGCTGCTCCACTCTCCCCACCAGAATGTGTGTGAGCAAGCTGTCTGGGCTTTGGGCAATATCATCGGTAAGTCGTTGGTTCACCATCACGTGTCTGAGAGAGCTCAAGAAGAGACTGATGGCTGATGAGTTTTGCATGCCGTTGGGGGAAAATACTTTCAGAGTAAATGATATATGGGCTTGTTGCTTTTAGTTAAACAGATTAAGGAATTCTGTTCTGCTTTCTGTGGCAAACAGTTTGTTTGTATGAGAAACTCAAATGAAGCACTAAAGGATTACACTTCATATTAACTGTACGAGAAGTAGTCTTGATCGTTGTTAGCATTTAGAAGCTTCAAATATTGCTTCGACGTAGTAACTTGTAACCTTGCCTAATATTATTGTCACTGAAGGCTCTTGGAGCTAGCCTTATATATAGATATAGATCATATAGTTCAGCGTGCTTTTGAGGCAAATAGTAAGCACTTAACAATAAGTCATGATCATACAGATGCAGCTGGTTAAACCTGGCAGTTAGGCACAAGTTTTTCAACATTTTCAAGGAATGTGTGTTGGTAAGCACCAGCAAGTCGATTCAGGTGTTGTGCTGTCCTAGGTGATGGTCCGCAGTGCAGGGACTACGTGATCAGCCTCGGCGTCGTCAAGCCCCTGCTGTCCTTCATCAGCCCCTCCATCCCGATCACCTTCCTGCGCAATGTCACCTGGGTCATGGTTAACCTGTGCCGTCACAAGGATCCGCCTCCACCCATGGAGACTATCCAGGAGGTATGTGTGAGGTGACTGTAGACAGTCGGTCATAGTCTTTAAATCCATGTTTTAATAAGTTTTTAATGCCCTGGTTATTTATTCATTATTTTCTATATTTACACAGATCCTGCCTGCCCTGTGTGTCCTGATTCATCACACAGATGTCAATGTAAGTTCTGTCTCACATCACAGAAAAGTCCATATGCCAAACATTTCTCGTTTTTTGTCTGGTTGTACATGTTTGTGTGAACACCTGACCTGGTTCTGTAAGCCAGGTGTAACTTAGGGTGTGTTGTTGTTGTGATCGGGCAGATCCTGGTGGACACGGTGTGGGCTCTGTCTTATCTGACTGACGCTGGCAACGAACAGATCCAGATGGTCATAGACTCTGGCATTGTTCCTCACCTGGTGCCTCTCCTTAGCCACCAGGAGGTCAAAGTTCAGGTGAGTTCTTATCTTAACAAAGAAGCGATTTGTTGCTGCATCAGTGTGCTTGTGACCCTTATTACAGGGTTTAATACATCTTGTGTTAACGAGCGACACATCATTAAAATATTCTAGGTTAACTTTGTGGAACACCCATGAAAGAGAGTTGTTTTGTTCCTGCTCTCACTTATTCAATATCAGCTGTAAATAATCGTTTCCTTACTTTCTCAAGGGGTTTAGAAGACGGAATAAAACGCAGCTCGTCATTTTGCCGAGAAAATGGAATAAACAGTGACCGTGAATCTGACATGCAAAAAAGCCTTGCAGGAAAATATGCAGTTGTTTTGGAAAAGCGGAATTGTTTGTTTATGAGGCTAAACGTTTTCATAAGGCTGCCTTTTTGCTTTTCTAGACTGCAGCACTGCGTGCAGTGGGGAACATTGTGACTGGCACAGACGAACAAACACAGGTGGTGCTGAACTGTGACGCCCTGAGCCACTTCCCTGCCTTGCTCACACACCCCAAGGAAAAAATCAACAAGGTACACACCCACAGTCATTTTTTATTATTACTATTATTAGGTTATCTCTGAATACATATTTGCATAGAGGTGATTAAATTTGCAGATCTTGTATTGGAAATGATGATAATGGAGACTTGGCACTTTGTATGTGATGTGCGAATGGTTTCTGACTTTGCGTAGCTTTAAAACACAGGCCACGGAAGAAGTCGTCGACACCCTGGACGAAGATCTGCGAAGGAACAAGGCTTAGATCTAGAACTAGACTTTGACTATTAGGGTTAGTGTTCTCGTTCACAATAGGACAGTTCATTTAGGAAGTGTTTAAAAGGTGGGGTGGGGGTTTAGTGGTGTGCTTGCGTGTGTGTGTGTGTGTGTGTGTGTGTGTGTGGATTGTTCAGCTGATGGATTGGGAGTGCTCAAGACCACGGCGTCTTTGCAGAAAAAGGAGTGCATCTGAGGCTCATCACTCAAACAGAGGCTGTACCGTGATCGGGCCGATGATTAAAGCCTCAAAACCGCTCCCATCCACAGCTTTTCAGAGTGCCGCTGTCTCGCTCAGGGGTTGTGGCTCCTCCCACAGCTTCCTGCAGTCTGATCCAATACTATCCCTCCAAATGTTTGACGCTCATACAGGACGAATGATTCGTTAATTGAATTAAAGTCCTGTATTTTAATGTCTCTTGCAGGAGGCAGTGTGGTTCCTGTCCAATATCACAGCTGGGAACCAGCAGCAGGTCCAGGCAGTTATTGATGCCAGTCTGGTGCCCATGATCATCCTTCTGCTCGACAAGGTGCCTGTATCTCTATTCATTTGGCTTGTTTTTTTTTTTTTTGTATATTCAACAACCATTAACTCTGTGGCCTAGTAAATTTTTTTCCAAAAATATTAAAAATGGTATTTTCTTTTTGAAAGAAATCCATGTGTCCATTTTGGATTTTATTTTATGTGCATTGATGATTTTAAAGAGTTTTAAAGGTCTAATTTGTGATTCACTGTTGCAGGGAGATTTTGGCACTCAGAAAGAGGCAGCTTGGGCCATCAGTAACCTCACAATCAGTGGCAGAAAAGACCAGGTAAGCCACTGCCAATTGTTTATGCTAAACATATACACTCTGTCGTCAAAAGTATGTGGACACCTGACTATATATGGTACTTCCTCAAACTGTTGCCACAAATTTGTTAGCGCACGATTGTATAGTATGTCTATTTATTATGCTGTGGTGTCATAATTTTCCTTCACTGGAACTAAGAGGCCCAAGCATGTACACAAAGCAAGCTCCACGGACACACTGTTTGTGAAAAAGGAAAGAACATGAGTGGCTTGCACCACAGATCCCTGACCTCAACCACACTTGAAAACCTTTTTCGATGAACTGGAACTCTTGTTTCTGAATGAGCAGATGCCCACAGATATGCAACAAAATCTACTGGAAAGCCTTCCCAAAAGAGTGGAGGTTATTATAACTGCAAAGGACGATTAAATCTGGTCCAGGACATTCTGCATGCATGTTTAGGTGTGATGGTCAGGTGTCTGCAAACCTTTGGCAGTATTATGCATGTTTTACGTCGGTACTGTAAAGAAGAGTGATTTTAGCTTCGGTGATGCATCGTCAATCTCGTTCTCTAGGTGGCGTACCTGATCCAGCAACAGGTCATTCCACCCTTCTGTAACCTACTGACAGTCAAGGATGCTCAGGTGGTGCAGGTGGTTCTGGATGGACTGAGCAATATTCTGAAAATGGCTGACGAAGAGGCAGAGACCATCGCCAACTTGATCGAAGAGTGTGGAGGTGAGGAGTAAATAGTTTTGTTTTGGACCCTTTCGTATCACGGTTCAAATCTCGAATGTGATTCATCAGATGATGACGACTTTTCTGTATCACCTCTATAGCATCTCTGATTGTAATTCTGACTGCAAGGTTTAGATTAATGCGCTCATTCTACTACATTATTGTTCCTGTAGTGACTTCGACAGGGACTTGTATGATGAACACTCCTTATTATGTAAGACTAATAATAAGCGGATGGGGGGGGGAATTTATTTCGCGAAGCAAAAGATATATAATCCATGATTTGAAGGTTTCTGTAAGATGTTTTTAACCGTAACATTTTATGGATGGTCTCTTCAGTGTTGGCGCCTTGTCTAAGTCAGAAAGTTTTCTACCACGGTCATGTCTTTTCACGTGTTACTTCCTTAAAGAGCAAGGAGAAAAAAGGTCCTTGTGAGCAAACACTTGTTTAGTCATCGTAACACAAGTGGTAATGGGAACTAATTTGTTTCATGGACTGTAAATGCAGCTAAACCGATGGGGGAAAGTGTACCGAAAGGGGAAATGAAACACTTCAGGATGTGCCGTAAAAGAAAAGAATCCTCTTCACGGTGGTAACGGTGACTCTGCTTTGCGCAGGGCCACGTCCCAACACTGTTGTTGATTATTTTCCTAAAACACCCACGTCTTTTATTCCTTTATGTGACTAGAATTGTAATTGTAGAAACGGCATTGCCAGGCGAGTGTTGAATAACCGTCAGAAGCGTCTTTGAAAAAGAAGTCGAACCACGTAAACATGTAAATCGGTTGTGGAATGACCCGTGCAAAGCCTACATTTTATTTCCCGCTGTGGTACAGTGCTGTAAATTGTTTACTTGCTACTGAAAATGGCCGCTTTATTGACCTGCAAGTGTGCCAATACTTATCAGGTGTAATGAATTTGAAGCCATGATTAAAAGCAACATTTTAAAGATGTCGTCCCCCCCCCCGGGGGGGTAATGATCTTGTCCATTTTGACTTTAGATTGATTTATCCATCGTTTTAAAAAGTTCTGTCTGATTTCTGTTTCAGCCTTGATTGATTGAATGTACAGCATTTGAAACATTGAGTTGTTGTTGATCTTCCATCTTTGCTCTCTTGCTTTTAGGATTGGAAAAAATCGAACAGCTACAGAATCATGAGAACGAGGACATCTACAAACTGGCTTACGAAATCATTGATCAGTTCTTCTCGTCTGATGATGTAAGGTTTAATTTTTGCTTTTTGTCACCTGAAAGGCACGAGCGTTCTTCATAATGCATGTGGGATTCGGTGTTCAGTACGTGCGCACTGGGTTTTTTTATGGGTTATTTAACATTAGTTATTCACGGACCTAATTATTTCACTATGTCCTCGACTAGGCTTATCAGAGGGATCAGATATTAATCCGTCCTCAAATAGGTCTTTTACCGTCACTCATTAAAGGAGCTAAGGGTTGGGTAACAGAGTTGTCATTCATGTCCCCTCAGATCGATGAGGACTCGAGTCTGGTTCCAGAGGCCATCCAAGGTGGAACGTACGGATTTAATTCATCAACCAACGTGCCAGCAGAGGGATTCCAGTTCTAGAAGGGGCGAGATGAAATCTGGAGATTTGTTTGCGATGCAGCACTCTAACATGTACAAAAAAAAAATTTAATTAGGAGAGAAAGAGAAGCGCGCGAATGTGAGAAATTAGATCCATTGTGCTTAGCTCATGGGATCCATGGCTGCATCTAATCCAAGAGAAATTGTGTGGATTTCGTTTGGCATCCTGGTGTGAATCCAGTCCAAATGAAGTTTGTGACGGCGAGTGGGTGCGAGTGAGAATGAGTGGGCTACTAAATGTTGCAAAAAAACAAAACACAACCATCTACACCGAATGCGTTCAGAGAACATTTCGCGAAATGTCACACAAATATCAGGACGTGTCTACCAAACGACGACAAAAGCAAATCGGCGCAAAACAAACCACGGGGAGAAACAAGATGTCGCAACCTGAGCAATTGGAGGAAATGACACAAGAAAACAGACAAAACCTCTGAACAAGAATATACAAACAAACAAACAAACAAACAAACAAAAAAGGAACTGAGCAGCGGGAGGTGTCCTACCGGTTGGCGTCTCCCCTCCCCACAATGGGCCCCCGCTGTGAGAGGTGTGTGCGAGTGAGCCGTTTTTGCGTATGAATGTATGGACCTGGGGCTGAGGATGCGGAGCTTACCTCCGAAATCTCTAACTTTCAGCGCATGTCATTCTTCGACTGCGCTCCGTGTGCAAAGTGAGCAGAAGAATGGGTGTGTGTGTGCGCGCGTATGTGTGTGTGAGAGAGAGAGAGAGCGCGTGTGTGACTGACTGAAGTGTGTGTCGAGCAGGACTGAATGTGGACGCATGTGGAGAGTCACCATCGAAATACTGAAAGGAGCGTTAATACAAAGTAGTCTGGAAAAATCGAATAAAGGAAGAAGAAAAAAAAAAAAAAAGAAGTAAACAGCAAAGAAGAAGCGTCTGATCAGAAAAGGAAAAAAAACTTCAAAAATAAAAAATTTCAAAGCAACAGCAATGATTTAAAAATGAGAGACATCAGGTTTCTTTTCTTTCTCTTAAATTTTTTTTTTTTAAATGACACTGGACTAGGCTCTTAAGTGAAGAAACGGAGGGCCGTTGTGTTTAAAAAAAAAAAAAAAAAAAAGAAGGAAAAAAAAGATGCACTCCATAGCTTTTGGGGTTTGCTTTTAGTCTCCAGTGTTTTACCTTTTTATTTTAGCTTCTGAATATATTTTCATTGCTTGTGTAGAACTGCAGTTTAACCCTTACGATCCCTCGATACGAGTACCACTGTAGTTTTGCCTTTTTGGGAGAGAGAGAGAGAGAGGAAAAAAAATCCGTTGCAATCACCCATTTTTACCTTTCAATACTCTGTATAACTCTTCTGCATGATATTTGTTCTTTTTATTTTTCTTCTTGTAGGTTCCCAGTAGAGCCCTCACACCTTTTGTGGTGGTAATAAATGGAGAAATAAGGCCATTTTATGTAAAGTCACGAAAAATTCAATCTTTACGTGTACTGAAATGCAGCGTAGTTTTGTTATTTTTGTTTTTTACTTCTGTTGACAAATTACTTTCTCCCCCTCTTTATTTCATTTGTAAACTTCTTACATATTTAACCCCTCCCATGCCTCCTTTGTACTCACTTCTCAGTACCCACCTGATCTGATTCAGTCGAACCTGTTTTGCGTACACACTGAGGGCAGTGTGTGATGAGTTGCAGATTTAGGACTGATATGCCTGTCCCATCAAACTATATGCATAATACAAATACAATCTTTTTCTTTTTTTTTCCTTTTTTATTTTATTTTATTTTTTTTTTTATATATGTATATGTAGATAGTCCTAATTAATGTCAAGCCACATTAGAGGTGTAATGCTTCACGATAGTTTCAATGATTTGAAATAAATGACCTGCCTCTTATTTTGGGGTGTTCTTTCTGGGGGGAAAAATGATTTGCGTAGCGTGATGCTCCAGCTTCCTGAAGTCTCTGGTGTCTCGCAGACTGTCGTCCGGTGCCTTCTTTCTAGAGCACAAGTAAAAGGAGGGAAGAAAAAAAAAAAAAACCCCCGCATGAACAAAACAGTGGTGTTCTCGAGTGCACAATATTGTCCTTATTCCCTTCTAGGTCCCTTTTTATTTTATTTTATTTTGTTTGTGTTGAAGTTTCACAACACTGTAGAGATGGATTACTCTTACTTGTGGTCATAACCTTCTGTAGGACATAGGGTATATGTGCAGCATTCTTCAAATATGCAGCATTGGCAAAGTTGTGGTTTCAAAGGCCAGGAAAACATTGAAATTAGATGATATGCTTAACCTGTTGACCATACGACTACAGGCTAAGTTTCTTTCATGAAATAAATATTGAAACCATGTTTATTGTGTTATTAAATTTTTTTGGGGGGCTGAATAGTGGAAATGTGTTAAAATGGTTAAAATATTTTCAATTCAATTTTACTTGTATAATGCTTTAACAATAGATATTGTCATAAAACAGGTTTATGGAAATCCTGATGTAGGTTTAGATCCCTAATGGGTGAGCCTGAGGTGACGGGCAAGGAAACGACATGAGGATGAACGCTGAAGAGAAACCAGCTTCTCCTGTATGACACTGAGTGAGTTATTTATAGTATAGTATAGTGTAGTTTAGTGTACAAATGTTTGAAAGGATGTTCAGTATGAGCAGGTTGTGAATTGTGTCCAGGGAAATCTTTATAATTACAGAAGCAGTTCTTGGTCTTGGATCCAACTCTACAGTGTCCAGATCAAATAATCCACTGAAGCAAGGGTGAGACTGGGGTGTAACCAGTTAATTTTTATTATTATTATTTTTTGGAGGGTGGAGATTGAAAATCTTTAAGTTGTCAATGGCTGACCATCCGCAGCAACAGAAGGTGAGTGACAAGTACAGAAAGTTCCACACAGAAATGGTTATCAGGATTAGTTTGCGTCTGAGCACTACTATTAGCTGTATTAAGGCTCTTGGGGTCCACTTTCCACTTCGGTCTTCATTGAGCCCTTTTGAGAGGTACTTCTTGAATCTCTAATCTCCGAGAGCTCATATAATCGTAACATGAGCTGATAAAATATTAGAATGTCCTTTCATATGGGAGTTTCCAATCTCAAGGGTAATTGAAATGACCATTGCATTTTAAAACTATGAAAAGGTTTGCTGGAATGTGTTCTTAAAAAATTTTTTTTAAAAAAAGTTAAATTGCAATCTCTGTAAGGTTCTATGGTTGTCCCCCTCTGGGATACCATCAGGGGTTTGAAGTGAGTGTTTCGGGAAAGGTTTTCACTGGGGACCCTTTCTAATAGCGACTCAAATATCCGTTCAAGCTTTTTATTTATTTTAGTTTGGGTTTTTGTGTCTCCGCCCACTCCCACCCACCCCCCTTAGTCTTCACTTATTGGTTAACGTGAAGGCTACGCAAGCATTTCCACTTGGTTTCAAAAATTTTAGTCCTCACTGAAAAAAAACCAATTCCAGATAATGCAATACTCTGTAGGGAGTGACCTTTGTCATTTTATGTTGATGTTGCTGGCTTGTAATACAAGCATTCAAACAAAAGTAAATACCCAATACAAAAAAAGTGCAGTGCATGACATTGAGATGGTTCTTCCATCTCGGAACTGGGGGTGGGTGGGGGGGGGGGGGGTCATATATAGCTGCATATTTATTAAAACGTTATGTTTTTACAAGGCATTTCTGCGAGTCTTCCTGAAGCCACTAAATGTACAAATTACTGCTAATATTTGAACCTGGGATTTAACCAGCTATGCCACAGTTCCACACTCTAGTGAGTTATTTCTTTTTTTAACTGCCTCTGATCAGGCTAGTTTTCTATGTTGCCACCTGTTTGTCCTCATCAGCGAAAAGTTGCAGCAGGGTTCATATGTTGCGTTGGGAAAATAAAATTAAGAGCAGCAACACCTGCAGTGACACAGCTGGGTGACTATTTTTCACTGTACTGAAGTTAGACAGCATTCAGTTTTGCATATGAGCATTGGCCATTTTGAGCTAGGGCTAACATGTACAAAGTGTGTCCATACTTCCACAGCAAAAGAACTTGTGGATAAAAAGAACTTGGATGGGCGTTCATCGTTTGGGATCTGAGCAAACACTTTCACACAAGGAACTGCTGGGGCTTGAACCCAGTCTCAAACCACAGATCCTAGTTGTTTAGTGGCTGTCTCTTCCTCCAAACCTCCCCCCAATACCGCGCACCAGACTAGTTTTCCATGTTGCCACCAGTTTTCAGTGATGGAGTCGCATTCAAGATGCATATGAATGTTGTTTTGAAATTGAACTCCTAGGACCATTTAAAGGGCAAGTTCAGCAGTGATCTGGAGCACTGGGCCGGCTAGTAATTTTCCACATTACAATTAAGCCGTTTATATACAGTTTACATGGCCATTGGCTATTTTGGAATAATACCTGTGAGCCCATTCTTCCAGATAAAATGAAGTTGACTAAATAACATGAATTTTGTCTTTAAAGAAAAAACCCTAGGACCATTTGAACAGCAAGACCTGCAGTGACATGGAGTGTTAGGGCAACTAGTATATTCAACATCCCTGAAGTTACACAGTAGGCAGTTTTGCATGACCTTCAGCTATTTTGGACTAGGCCTAGTGTGCCTGTACATCTAGAGAAAAAGGGCATCTGTCTGAACAGACACACTGTTCAAAGGCAGTGCTGGGATTCAAACCCAGGATCTGTTTACTAGACATGCGCTTTAACCAACTTTTAACCACAGCACCACTTTTGTTGGATGGCCAGCATACCGTTCCACTGCACCTCCAACCATACCAGTTCCACATTAATCATGCTTGACTAAACTTAATACTTAGAAAGGAGTTGACAGACTTGCATTTTATTACATTTCTGAACCCAGGATCCCTTGTTTCTTTCACAGGAACATTAACCAACTAAGCCACAGCAACAGTATTCTTGGATGGCCATCTCTCTTTTCCACTGTACCTCTGACCAGACTAGTTACAGTGAGGGAAAAAAGTATTTGATCCCCTGCTGATTTTGTATGTTTGCCCACTGACAAAGAAATGATCATTCTATAATTTTAATGGTAGTTGTATTTGAACAGTGAGAGAAAGAATAACAACAAAAAAATCCAGAAAAACGCACGTCAAAAATGTTATAAATTGATTTGCATTTTAATGAGGGAAATAAGTATTTGACCCCCTCTGCAAAACATGACTTAGTACTTGGTTTAAAAACCCTTGTTGGCAATCACAGAGGTCAGACGTTTCTTGTAGTTGGCCACCAGGTTTGCACACATCTCAGGAGGGATTTTGTCCCACTCCTCTTTGCAGATCTTCTCCAAATCATTAAGGTTTCGAGGCTGACGTTTGGCAACTCGAACCTTCAGCTCTCTCCACAGATTTTCTATGGGATTTAGGTCTGGAGACTGCCTAGGTCACTCCAGGACCTTAATGTGCTTCTTCTTGAGCCACTCCTTTGTTGCCTTGGCCGTGTGTTTTGGGTCATTGTCATGCTGGAATACCCATCCACGACCCATTTTCAATGCCCTGGCTGAGGGAAGGAGGTTTTCACCCAAGATTTGACGGTACATGGCCCTGTCCATCGTCCCTTTGATGCGGTGAAGTTGTCCTGTCCCCTTAGCAGAAAAACACCCCCAAAGCATAATGTTTCCGCCTCCATGTTTGACGGTGAGGATGGTGTTCCAGGGGTCATAGGCAGCATTCCTCCTCCTCCAAACACGGCGAGTGGAGTTGATGCCAAAGAGCTCCATTTTGGTCTCATCTGACCTCAACACTTTCACCCAGTTGTCCTCTGAATCATTCAGATGTTCATTGGCAAACTTCAGACGGGCATGTATATGTGCTTTCTTGAGCAGCGGACCTTGCGCGCGCTGCAGGATTTCAGTCCTTCACGGCGTAGTGTGTTACCAATTGTTTTCTTGGTGACTATGGTCCCAGCTGCCTTGAGATCATTGACAAGATCCTCCCGTGTAGTTCTGGGCTGATTCCTCACTGTTCTCATGATCACTGCAACTCCACGAGGTGAGATCTTGCATGGAGCCCCAGGCCGAGGGAGATTGACAGTTCTTTTGTGCTTCTTCCATTTGCGAATAATCGCACCAACTGTTGTCCCCTTCTCATCAAGCTGCTTGGCAATGGTCTTGTAGCCCATTCCAGACTTGTGTAGGTCTACAATCTTGTCCCTGACATCCTTGGAGAGCTCTTTGGTCTTGGCCATGGTGGAGAGTTTGGAACCTGATTGATTGATTGCTTCTGTGGACAGGTGTCTTTTATACAGGTAACAAACTGATATTAGGAGCACTCTCTTTAAGAGTGTGCTCCTAATCTCAGCTCGTTACCTGTATAAAAGGCACCTGGGAGCCAAAAATCTTTCTGATTGAGAGGGGGTCAAATACTTTTTTCCCTCATTAAAATGCAAATTAATTTATAACATTTTTGACATGCGTTTTTCTGGATTTTCTTGTTGTTATTCTGTCTCTCACTGTTCAAATACAACTACCATTAAAATTATAGACTGATCATTTCTTTGTCAGTGGGCAAACGTACAAAATCAGCAGGGGATCAAATACTTTTTTCCCTCACTGTATGTTGCCACATGTTTTATCCTCTACAGGGATTAACATAAATTGCTGAAGTTAAATGGGAAAGGAAAACCTTGGACAACTGCAATAGCTAGACCGTCTGTGACATTGCTCATCGGGTGCACTGCAGCCAACCAGTATTTTATCTCATTGCTGAATTTAGACAGTGTTTTTTTTACTTAACCATTCATTGTTCCTGATCAAACTTAAGGAGTTGACAGACTTGCAGGATATTTATGACCTTTCTCATCTTTGACATGCAGGTCTACATTGACTATTAGTCCTAGTACTTACTAATCCTTACTGTTCTTCCAAAGAGAATGAAGACTCATGGTTTTAAAGGCACTGCTGGGATTTGAACCCAGGATCTCCTGTTTACTAGACAGGCGCTTTAACCAACTAAGCCACAGTGCCACAAGTGTTGGATGGCTAGCATACCTTTCCACTGTACCTCTAACCATACCAGTTCCACATTACTCACGCTTGATTAAACTTAATACTTAGAAAGGAGTTGACAGACTTGCATTTGATTACATTTCTCAACTTTGACATCAGGCAGTTCTGCATGGGCATTGGCCATATTGGATTATTCTTAGTTCCTGTTCTTCCGGAGAAACCCAACTGCTTTGAAGATACAGATACACCCTACTAGTATTTGAGGCTGGATTTGAAGCCAGTAAGACCTGCAGTGCATTGAGGCAACAGTCCCCTCCCCCACACACTGCTGAGTTTAGACAGCATAAGTAACATCAGATAATACAATGTGTTTGAAAACGCAGTGTTGCTCAATGAGCTCTTACTCCCCCCCCCAAATATACCTCTGTCCAGACTAGTCTTCTGCTTTACCAAATGTTTTTCCTTTTCAGTGATGGAGTTGCAGTCAGGATGCTTGTAATTGTTGTCTTAAGAAAAAATAAAACCCTAGGCCCATCTGAACAGCAAGACATGCAGTGACATGGAGCCTTAGGGCAACTAGTATTTCCAACATCCCTGAAGTTACACAGTAGGCAGTTTTGCATGACCTTTGGCTATTTTGGACTAGGCCAAGTGTGCCTATTCATCCAGAGAAAAAGAGCCTCTCTGAACACTTTTAAAGGCACTGCTGGGATTTGAACCCAGGATCTCCTGTTTACAAGACAGGCACTTTAACCAACTAAGCCACAGCACCATGTCAATACTTAGATCTGACTCATCAGCGTGCAGTTTTGTGTGGACAACTGCTGTTTTGGACTAGTCCTAGTGCTTACAGAAAATGTGCTTATTATTCCAGAGAGAGAGAAAAACTCCAGAAAGATTTGTACCCAAGATTTCTTGATATCACATTGCTGAACTTAGTGTGAACGTAATGCAAGCCAATAGTTGGTCCTAATACAGCCATTCTGGACAAGTCCTAATACTTAGAACAGACTCGGTCAACTTACCTTTATTGTCCGTCCCAACTTCATCAGCGTGCAGTTTTGTGTGGACAACTGCTGTTTTGGACTAGTCCTAGTGTTTACAGAAAATGTGCTTATTATTCCAGAGAGAGAAAAAAACTTCAGAAAGATTTGTACCCAAGATTTCTTGATATCACATTGCTGAACTTAGTGTGAACGTAATGCAGGGACATTGGCCATTTTGGATTAGTCTTTACAGACCTACTGTGCCCGTTCTTTGACTTGCCTGAAGAGACCTGGCTTCAGAGACACTGCTGATATTGAAACCCAGGATCCCTTGTTTATTTCACAAGAACATTAACCAACTAAGCCACAGCAACAGTATTCTTGGATGGCCATCTCTCTTTTCCACTGTACCTCTGACCAGACTAGTTATGTTACCACGTTTTATCCTCTACAGGGATTAACATAAATTGCTGAAGTTAAATGGGAAAGGAAAACCTTGGACAACTGCAATAGCTAGACCGTCTGTGACATTGCTCATTGGGTGCACTGCAGCCCACCGGTATTTTGTCTCATTGCTGAATTTAGACAACGTGTATTTTTTACTTAAACATTCATTGTTCCTGATCAAAAGTAAGGAGTTGACAGATTTGCAGGGTATTTATGACCTTTCTCATCTTTGACATTGACTATTAGTCCTAATATTTACTAATCCTTACTGTTCTTCCAAAGAGAATGAAGACTCATGGTTTTAAAGGCACTGCTGGGATTTGAACCCAGGATCTCCTGTTTACTAGACAGGCGCTTTAACCAACTAAGCCACAGTGCCAGTGGATTAGGCCTAGTTCCATCAGAAAGACTCCATCATCCAGAGCAATTCTGTGATTTGTACTCAGTATTTTCTGTATACGAAACAAGCATTTTAACCAGCTACACTGATTATACCAGTGCACTATACTGGACCTCTGGGAATTATCAATATAGCCAATTATCAAACAGTTATTTTGGGGTGGCTGTGGCTCAGGTGGTAAAGCGGGTTTTCATCTAATCATAGGGTTGGTGGTTTGACTGTCTGAAGTATCCTTGGGCAAGACACTGAACCCCAAGTTGCTCCTGATGGCAAGCTAGACCCTTGTATGGTGAGTGTGTGAGTGAATGAGAAACAGTGTAAAGTGCTTTGTAGAACTGCTAAAGTTAAAAAGTGCAATATAAATGCAGACCATACTAATCTAAACATGCACTGGTCTCATTTATGGAGCAACCAATGAAATTATGGGTGTGTGTGTGGGGTACCTTGTAAACTGACTGGTGCAGCATCCAGGGTGTATTCCCACCTAGCTCCCACTGTTCCCAGGATAGGCTCTGGATTCACCACAACCCTGACTAGAACAAACCCAAAAAGCTGTTGTTTATTAGTTAAACGCTATAATGAGCTACGACATGGTGACATTTTTTGTTTATCACCCACTCTTCTCATTTTTTTAATTCTTTTTTTTTTTTTTTTTTGCATATATATATATCATAGTATCAACTCATAATGGGATATAAAATGAATAATCCTTTAATAAAGAAATAGAACAGATTCATATCAAGTTATTGTTAATTTTTTTGTTTATTTTTAAAAAAAATAGTTATCTCTTGTCCGTTGCTTTTGAGGGATCTTTACACGTTTTGTTGCCTCGAGCATTTCGGGGGTTAACACTAACTGTAACTGTCGCGAAGCCGTTTGGTTCAAAACACCTCAAATAGAAAGCTGTGATTGGTGGAAAGTGTTGGAAACGCGCATGCGCTGTGGACACCAGGCAGACAGACAGTTACTGAGACACAAGGCAGAGCGCGCGCGGCGGTGTGTACTGTACTGCTCAGGTGAGTGTGTTAATGCGGGATTATAAACATATTTCACACTTATTTATTTATTTTTTTTAACGATTCAGCTTAGTACGGTTATTGTTTTCGTCATGGTCGAATAAATGCAAACTAGCTAAAGAGTATTCAGACATGACAACAAAAAAAGACAAGTTACAGGTTTAGCTATGCTAATGTAAACAAGATAAACATCATTATTTACAGCCATGTATGAAAATAATAGACGTGATGCCACCTGAATGTACTGAATGACAGAAACAAGCAGCAGGAAGGAGTAGCAATTAATGACGTCATGTCCGGTGAACGCTTTGTTTACTTAATTACCTCGGTGTTTTTACTCACTAAATAATTTTTTTAAAGTCAGGTTATGTGTACTACAATCCTTTTGAGTTTTTTTTTTTTTTAAAACATGGTGTTGATAATTTGTGTGGTTTAAAGACGAGAGAAACGGGCGAAATGAACATTTGAAGTGATAAATGTTCTGCTGAAGCCTGTGTTGTTGTTACGCAGTAAACAAACCCCATGAGCTTTCAGCTGAAGTAAAGCAAACGACCTTATCGTGTCATTTCATCTAATAGGGCAGACTCCAGGTGTTCTGTCATAGTATTATCGACGCATACCTCACACTTAGGTTCGTTAAAGCTGAGTGTTTTGTTACTGAGTATTTAAGTTCAAAAGAGAGCATGCATACATACTGAACACCTGATGTGTCTTGAGGTTGTACGATATACCGTTTCTTAACATTTATCGCGATATTGGGTTTTACCTGCGATATACAAATGACAAGAGACATTTATTTTGTCATGTTCTGTGACCAGTTTAAATGAAAAATCGATTAACATATTTAGTCATTAATATTCAGTAATCATTTTTTGTTGTTGATCAGGGTCAGAGTGGATCCAACAGCTATCCTGGGAACAGGGGGCGGGGTTAGGACAGCGGTTTTCATTCCTGGTCCTGGACCCTCTGCACATTTTGTACGTCTCTCATATGTGACACACTCAGCTCAGTTCATGAATCTCTCTCCTAACGAGCTGATGATGTGAATCAGGTGTGTTAAATAAAGGAGATGTGCAGAGTGTTGGGTCTCCAGGACCAGGATTGAAAACCAATGGATTAGGAATACACTGTGCGTGGAACTCCAGTCCAGTCCACACTCGTTCACACACTTATTCACACCAATGGAAGTTTAGTGTCACCAATAATTGGGTAGTGGGAGGAAACCAGAGAACTTGGGGGGGGGGAACCTGTGTGGACAAAGAAGACAACATCTGAAACTCAGGATCAAACCCTGGAGACACCATCATGCTGTCTTGTACGTTAATCTTAAAAATTTACTCGTGATCTTCGTTCCAAGATTTATTTCATAGTGAAATCCCGAGTTGCCTTTTTTTTGGGGGGGGGACATCTTTCCAACACGTTAGTCTGTTTTTTCACACATTACCCATAATGCTGTTGCACGATCAGCTGAGAGCAGGGCCAGTGGGAATTAGCCATTGATGTATTTCTACCTAGAGAGCAATGCAGCAGCGTTTTCATTCCAATCAAGCAGAAGCCACACCTGATTCCACCTGTTTAATCAGTTGATCTTGGCTTTAATTAGACTCGGGTGTGGCTTCTGCTTGGTTAGAATGCAAACCTGCACCCACACCGGCCCTTTCCGGATAAGATTGGACACCCTTGCTTTAGTCTGTCTGGTTCTCTCACCTTCCAGCCTGGACACACACCTCTATTCCAGAGTCCCCGGTTTGGTCTGGTTATGGGTTACTGTCTGTTCAGAATTTTGCATGCTTTACCAGTGTACTTGTTTTTCCTCCCTTTATCCAGTCGTACCTAAGGGCAATTAAGATTTGGGTCGGCCGCTCTAAATCATCCATGGGTGTAAACGAGTGTTTGAATGTGTGTGCATGGAATCCTGCGATGGACAGGGATCCCATCCAGAACTTAATTCTGGCTCTGGAATCACCGCTGCCCTGACCAAGGTGAAGTGATTACTGAAAATGATTGAAGGGATGAGTACATATACTAGGGGTCAAAAGTTTGTGGACACTTAACTGAAATGTTTCTGATGATCTTAAAAAGCTTTTGATCTGAAGGTGCATGATTGAAATCGGCGTTGTTTCAAAAATATAATTGTGTCGACGTATTCATTTCTTTCATTAGAAAACTAACATTTTATTTACAAAAAAAATTTTTTTTAAACATCTGT
Source organism: Ictalurus punctatus (assembly GCF_001660625.3). Classification (NCBI taxonomy): domain Eukaryota; kingdom Metazoa; phylum Chordata; class Actinopteri; order Siluriformes; family Ictaluridae; genus Ictalurus; species Ictalurus punctatus. The sequence continues at coordinate 4,893,077 of NC_030435.2, forward strand.
CTCAGAGCAAAATAGTCAGGAAAAGCAGCCAATAAGAGTCCAGCGTCAGTGTGAACTCCTTTTCATACTGTTTAAAAAGCATCTCAGGGAAATTCCTCAAGAAATCGGTCGAGAAAATGCCAAGAATACATTTCTGCAAATTCTAGGCAAAAAGGACATCTACTTTGAAGATGCTAAAATATTGCATTATTTTGGATTTTTTTTTTTTTATCACAACATAATTCCCATAGTAACATTTGTCTTACTCCAGAGTTTTGATGACTTTTTATTATTTTTTCCCCACATTTTAGAATAATAATAATTAGTGTGTCTAAACTTTTGACGGGTAGCGTATATTCAAATTAATAGAGATCGTGGATTTACAGATTTGCCCGTCACTCATTTGCTGTATTGGCTTACTATTTTGTAAGACATATCCCATAAACAGTGTAGCCATATAATCGCAATATCCATCTTGTGTAGTCCATCTCAGCATCTCCTACAGCAAGACGGCAGTTTCATTCACAACCAACTTTATGAAGGTGCACCAATGTAATTGTCTATGATGATGTGGTAATTTATATTACTCTGTTGAAAGTTACAATTTATTTATTTAATTTTTTTTAAGGGCATGGAATTAGCACTGTATTCAGTACTCCACATGCTATAAATACTATTTCGAGCGTGGATTGTACTGAAATTTCACATTATTTCAGGGTCTTAATAATTCTAATCCCATGTGCAAGACATTGATTATTATTAACAGGGGCCACGAGTGTAATTACAGCATCTTACTAACTGAGCAGACCTCAAGCTGAGAAAATAACACTGGACTGAAATAGCTTTTTACAGTAAGGAGACAACACTATTACTGTCATGTGAGATTGTTAGATGCTCAGGAGTAACAAATCTGATGTCAGTTTAAGTCCTCTAAATTACCACGGACATTCTTCTTATTTTCATCACTATTGTGCTAGCATTCACGGCTGTATGATTTTAGAGTAGTAGTGTTAGTCACAAACTCGTTAATGAGTTTCCTAATATAGAAAACGAATGAAGCACCAAGATTGATTCTTCTTTCTGGGTTTTCAGGAGAGGGTGTTTTCTCAGGACGGCAGCAGTAGCCCACCCGTTATTACGATATGGAGAACTTGGAGGAGGACTTGACGTGCTCGGTTTGTTATTCCCTCTTTAACGATCCACGAGTACTCCCCTGCTCCCACACCTTCTGCAAAGCATGTCTGGAGAACGTGCTCCAGGTCTCCACTAACTTCTCCATCTGGCGCCCGCTTCGCCTACCACTGAAGTGTCCCAACTGCCGTAGCATGGTGGAACTTCCCCCTAATGGCGTGGAAGCTCTGCCGATTAATGTCTGTCTGCGCGCCATCATAGAAAAGTACCAGCATGACAATGAGCCGCGAGCTCCTTCCTGCCCCGAGCACCATCGCCAGCCTCTGAACGTCTACTGCGTTCAGGACTGCAAGCTTATATGCGGCTTGTGCCTCACTATCGGGCAGCATCAGGGCCACACCATTGATGATCTGCAGACAGCGTACGTCAAAGAGCGCAATACCCCTGCCAGACTGCTCGAGCGGCTCACGGACGGGCGCTGGGAAGAAGTCTGTGGCCTGGTGGAGAAGTTAGAACAGGAAAAATCTCGACATGAAGGTCTAATAAGGAAAGACCGTGAAGCTGTTACGCAGTTCTTTCAGGGCCTGGAGCGCCTTCTTGAGCACAAGAAAGAGGCATTCATGAAAGTTCTGGACAGGGCCAACGGGCAGCTGGCCTGCGCTTATAAGCCACTTATCGAGAAGCTTAAGGATCTTAAGGAGGAGCAGCTAGAGCTCGTCTCTATCGTCTCAAGCATCAGTGAAGACGAGTCAGCCCTTGTTTTCCTGGAGAAGGTGAACCACTTGAGGGAGAGGGTTGATGCCTTGACCCAGGCAGAGCTGCCCGAAGTCCCCACCCTCCACATCTCACCCTGTTTAGAGGAGTTCCTCGAGGAACACTGGGTTAACGTGACGATTGGAAGGCTGGAAGATGGTCCTGTTCCAAAAATCTCCTGTCACGTGAAGAGACATTGTGACAAAGAGGCACAGTCAGAATTAGCTCAGAAGCGGACGTTCAAGTCTTGGACCGTCATGGCTTTTCTAACGGTGCTGCTGTTCCTTCTGCTTTTCTGGTTAAATCCAGTGAGTGGAGAATCACTTGGATTCTCTAATCTCTCCCACATTACTCAAGCAGTAGTGAGTCTAGCTCATGAACTAACTTTATTACTTCATGATTCGGGGACATTTCTGTACGGCCTGCTTCATGATCTTAACCTTAAATTCAGTGCGTATATTTCAGCTGTCGGGGAGCGCACCTATCAACGTGTGGCCTTCTTTTTAAAAACATTACAGTTATGCTAAGTCACTGTGCAACCAGAAGCAGAACTCTGTGCTGGAGAATTAACTGGGACATTTACATGTGCGTCAAGTTAAGCAGAACGGTTCAGTTATGCATGACTAGACATCTGAACAGAGCACAGCTTGCCACAAGTCACAGCGTAGCAGTTAATATTCCTGTCTAGTGATAAAAGGGGAACAGTATGGTTCTAAGAGTTTGTTCTGGTAACATATCAACTGTATTATAACACAATGCTGCTGTTTTGTTTCTATTTTCTAATTCACAATATTTTCTACTGAAATTTTAATAACTTGTTTGTCTGTTTTTTTTTTTGTTTTAAATGCATAATTATCCATGAACATTTTTGCCGTTTTATTTTGCCCAACTGATTTAGAAATGAAACTACGTTATGCCCAAAATAAGGGATGCACTGGTCAAAAGTAAACCTCATTATGTAATGCAGTTATTTGATTATTTACACAGGTACAGTGCAACACGAGATATTTTTCACCATGGGGGTGTCCAACACTTAATCCCAATCTACAGGCTATCAGCCTACGCAGAGTCCAGCAGGACAGCCCTGGCGTGCACATGCAGGTTTAGCTTAATGAAATGTTTAGTGTGACGTTCAAGTGTGTTTGTTTACTGCACACTCGTTTTATCACAGGTGGGGAATATGACAAATAACAATAAGTGAAGACGTTTCTACCATACCTAATGTGTATGATATTCACCAATCAGCCATAAGATTAAAACCACCTGGCTAAATTGTGTAGGTCCCTCCATTGGAGCAAATATAGATCGGACTTGTTTGTCCAGCACGTCCTACAGATGCTTGATCGGATCGAGATCTGGGGAATTTAGAGGCCGAGTCAGCACCTTGAACTCTTTTTGTCATGTTCCTCAAACCGTTCCTGAACCATTTGTGTAGTGTAGCAGGACACATTATCCTGCTGAAAGAGGCCACTGACATTAGGGAATACTGAAGGGGTGTACTTGGGTTGCAACAATATTTAGGTAGGTGGTACATGGCAAAGTAACATCCATGTAAATGCCAGGACCCCCCCCCCCCCCCCCAACACCGTGCATCCTGGTGCCATCTCTTCCCCAGGTAAGCAATACACAAGCACCCGGCCGTCTTTACGCATGCTGTAAAAGGAAATGTAATTATCAGACCAAGCCACCTTCTTCCATTGCTCCATGGTGCAGTTCTAATGCTCATGCGCCCATTGTAGGTGGACAGGGATCAACACAGGCAATCGGACCGCTCTACAGCTACACCGCCCTATATGTAGCCAGCTGTGATATATTGACACCTTTTTAGCATAGATTAGAATAACTTCATCTTAAATTTACCATCAAAATCAGCTGCATCTAATTAGAGTTATTTTAAAAAAAAAATAGATGCCACAATACCTGTGGTATGAGTAAAGTGCATTCGGGTTATAATTTATCACTGTATCTTTATCATATTGCCCAGCCCTACTGCCAACATCTATGATATAGTCATAGCATAAAAAAATTAAATTAATAAAATTTATTCACCCTGCACAAAACTCTGAAGGGGAGAGGACACGGGCCATGAAAGATTTAGTCACATTTATTGCTGTTTGAATACTTTTGCTTTGCACAGAGTTCATGTAAGAGAATTTTGAACAGAGGGAAGGAGGAGCAGCTTATTAGGTAGTGGCCACACTGGGCTTCTGCCTCACTGTTTCTTACTGCTGCTTTGCACACATTCACACAAAAATATAAATAAATAAATCTAGCCTGTTTCTCATTCTGGCTGCCAGCGGCACTGGCACAAAATTGTGTACAGATTAGCAGCATTAGATGAAGCAGAGCAAAAATTATAATTATATATATATATATATATATATATATATATATATATATATATATATATATATATATATATATATATATATATATATATATATATATATATATAAAAACCTTGTATATCTGGTTTGTTTAACGTGGCATTCTACGAACAAATGAAGGGTGAAAAAAGGCTTCTGTAAACCCTGCCTCAGCTCCAGATTTCCATTTCAATGCCTTACTACATGAAACAGATTGAAATTATGGAATAATAGAGCATGATCAAGGTGAGCTTATTCCTATATTTAGTTTATGTAATGCCATACTTCACAAAGCCAGTTAACACGCGCAGCGCATCAGAATACTAATTAAATTAAATTGTACTCTGGATTCAGATTATTATCTGTGCATAGTTTAAATGTGTGGTACAAGCAACAGACTCAAAATGACAGTATACATTTGAATTCATGTTTTTTTTTTTTATATATATAAAAAGTTTAATAGTATAAACAGCAGCATTTTTAATAATTGATTTAACCTGCACAGAAGAAAATAACATTAGACATCATGTGGAAAAGGTGCAAAAGATTTTTTTTAAAAAAAAAAGAAAGACTAAAGAGTTTATAAACAAGTTTCTTTTTTTTATAAAAAAGAAGTCCAAGGATATTTGTTGCTTTATCCTGATGCAACTTCAACATCTTTGAGGACGATGGTTTTGGGGTTGATTCCCACGTTTTTAGTGGTGTTGTGTGTTTTGTAGATGCCAATCAGGCGGTCAGCCATCTCAAACATGTTGTTCCTCAGAGAGATGATGATGAACTGAGCATTCTTGGTTTGTTCCTGATAGAAATGATTTTTAAAAAGACAGATAGAAAAATGTCATTTTGAAGGCACGGGCTATTGCGGATGCTTTAAACAAGCATGAGGAAACTCCATAAATTTGAAGCATTGATCTTTCAAATGTTAAGCCAAGCCTTAATCTGCTTGAACTCAAAACACAAGGATATAAACCTATTATAACTTATGACAATACAAAATGACCCTTGTGCTGAAATGGCTCTTATGTGAAGCCGTGCAAAATGTGAGCTAGATGACCAACAGTGACCGAGCTGGCTAGAGTTCTGAGATGGTCAAAGGTCAGGGGGGGCTTTTTCAATTCATGTGTCTCTTTGCATTTTTGATTCATGCAATTCTAGTAATTTAATAGGCATGAAATTATTAAAATAAACATTAAACAATTAAATATTCCACACAGTCCCATTAAAAGGTTTAAAAACTAAATGTTCTGGGGTACTTCAATAGATCTGGAACACTAAAATCCTCAAAATGGGAAAGACAACAAAAAAAAACCCAAAAAACCCTTACATATATGTAGCAGGCCACAATGGACACGTTCTTGAAATCCAAAGCAGCGTCTATCTCGTCCATGAAGTATAGAGGCGTGGGCTTAAAGTGGTGCAGAGCAAAGACCAACGCCAAAGAGCTCAGAGTCTTCTCTCCTCCAGACAAGTTATAGATTTTCTTCCAGCTCTTCTTTGGAGGACGCACACTGAGAAAGGAGACATTAATGAATTTTCCTCACAGCTTAGTTGTTTTTTTTTTCTTTTAAAAGCCTTGAAAAGCCTTAAACTCTGACCTACTGCTCCACTGCATGTAAAACATGCAGGAAGTTAAAAGTTCCTGAATCCCTCTAGTGTTCTTACCTAAACATGATGCCCTCAGAGAAAGGGTCCAGGCTGTCCACAAGCTCCAGCTCAGCATCACCCCCCAGTGTCAGCATCTGGTAGTTCTCCTTCAGCTTGTTGGTAATGATGTTAAAGCCAGCCATGAACTCGTTCAGTCTCTGTTTCCGCAGGTCCTCGCAGCTCCTCTTGAAGTTGTCTCTCTGGGTGGTAATCTCATCCAGCTCAGCTACTCTCTGCAAATAAAGCTCCTCCTGCACACACACACACACACACACACACACACACACACACACACACATGCTTCATGTGTAAACTCAAATGTGTCCCCTGCTTCTGGACTGCATGGGACACAGAAAACCCTTTGAGTGTGTAATCTGCTACATTGCTGTCTCTGCTGTCGCCCCAAACATGTTCATATCTTTAAAATACATCATGATGACTATCAAGTGCACGGAAGAACACTGCACGCTGACCTCAACTATACAAAACAACTACTGAAGGCTGCATACTGCTGCACTAGTTTGATTTTCTTTCCAACTCAAAGCCACTCTCTTTCAGCTTACATTTTTTGTTCTAAAAAACAGGAATTTGATCTCTCACCTCCCCCTAAATAACTTTTTTCCTTTCATTTTCACCATCATTATTACTACGATACATTTCAAAGTGTAAACTCCCATTTAGGGAAATTTTTCATTTACGACTTCACGTTTGCAAAAGAAATAACGAAGACGATTTTGGGGGGGGGGTCGCCGCTATATTCGAAACAATGTCCACACACCTTTTTCTTAAACTCTGCTATAGCACCCAGGTTGGGCTTCATCTGAGCACAGCGATCCTCCAAAAGAGCAATCTCATTTTTGATGACATCTGGGCTTTTAATGGCCACCAACTGCTCTGTGGTCAGCTTTGGCAGTTCCTCTGCTGATTTATCATCAATCGAGTGCAAAGCAAGCTTTGTGGACTGAGGAGGAAGGAAATAATAAACAAGAACAATACTGTAATAATTTAGACAGAACCACAAGCCTGGGAAACGTTTACATAGTTTGAGAAACAGAAAGCTGCTAAGTTGTCTAGTCAGAGCACTCACCTCTTTTTCCCAGTGTTTGATCTTATTCTGACACTCGGCGATGGCCGTGTCGATTTGCTCCACTTTCAGCCGAACATTCAGAGACTCTTTCTGCAAAGCATGCTCTTGTTCCTGAAGGCCCTTGATCTCCTGCAAGACCCCCCGATGCAGTTCCTGCACCTCAGGCAGAGCCTCCTACAGGTGAGGTAGATCACTCACACAGTCAGCATGAATAAGAAGTGTAAAAGCTCTGGTGTACATGTTTTGGTTGACTAAAAATTTTGAACAAAATTTGTAGTTACAGACTAAGGATAATGCACGACCAGATGATCATTATCCTCTTCTGCAAGATCTAACATGTAGCACATCTTGCTTGCATCTGACAAAACGTCAGCCATCATTTTGGCTGTGAGCTGTGGTGTCCTGTCCTTTAACCCTCTTACCCCCAAGTTCCCACAGTATTATGTCCCATAACCCTATATTCCCCAGAGAAACAGCACACCAACCCTGAGTTCCTGAGTACATTTTAATTGTAACATTTTTAGGCCTTGAAACAACTTATAATAATGTATTTGTGTAATATTACTTTGAAAATGAAGCAGTTCAGTGTTTTTACTAAACTTGGAGCACAATTCTTAACTAGAGAAATTATGAAAAAATGCTCGCTAAAATCCTTCTATTCATTTAGAAGTACCATACGAGCATCAGCGTGGTCAATGCCTTTGAATAAAGTCAAGTAAATAATAAATAAATAAATGCATTTTAGCGCCAAAAGTCAAGTTTCTGGTGATAATCAGACCAGCGGGTAGTGTTTTCAGGGATGCACAGAAATGGTCACGTTATGACTCCAAACCCCTGCAGTGTCAGTCGCACTGGTTGATGCTGAAGATGAAGACGGATCAGGGTCTGAATCAGGAGAGTTTGCGTCTCTATCAGTTTCGGTTTCAACATCGCCTGAACTTTCACTGCTGTCACTATCTAGAATTCTCGCTCTCGCCTGTGTAACCGTGTATGTTTTTTCTTTTTTTTTTCACTGTTTTAGATGTACCTGTGTTCACTGTAGGTGTAACTTTAGCTGGAACACGATTAGCTTTTCGCTTTGGCATTTTTAGTTAACTTCTACTATTACACCAATATTCACTCTCGGATCTTCATCGTAATGCCGGCGTAATAACGTAATCACATCGTGCAGTCATCAACCTTCTGGGTTAAAAAATAATTAAATAAGTAAGGAATCATAGCAGAGTAATGCTGGTACACCAGCCTTATGGGGATAAGGTTTACACTGTAAATCCTCTATAATCGGCCTTACGGGGATTTGGCATAGACGACCAAGCCGGTATATCGTCCTTACGGGAATAGATCAAAGATGGGCAAGCCGGTTTTTCGGCCATACGGGGTAAGAGGGTTAAAGATTAAAGTGCACCTATTATGGTTTTAAAACGTGTCTAATTTTGGTTTAAAGGTCTCATACAATAGATTTACATGCATCCAAGGTCAAAAAACACTTTAATGTGCTCATAATTTAATATTTCTAAACTCCTCCTTTCAGAGAGCATACTCTGCTCTGATTGGTCAGATGTCCCAGTCTGTTGTGATTGGTCTACTGCTGTCTGTGTTTTAAAAAGGAAACATCCACTACCGTAACGAGTTTCAGCTCCGTCTGCAGCCAATGAAGACCAGAGGCAGGTCTTTTGTTACCAAATTACGTAGGTTAGTACAGGAAGTAAGTCTGGAATTACTAACGACTCATTTCAGTCGTTCACAATCAGAGTCAATAACTTTTTTTTTTTTTTTTAAATTTGCAGAGGTTTTTTTTTGTTTGTTTGTTTTACAATCACAAACCGCTATAACACACCATATGAAAGGTAATATTCGAAAACCCACAATAGGTGCACTTTAAAGTCCGGCTAGTTTTAACCGAGAAGTGAATGCATATAGTAAGCAGGGCAGTTATATGATGGGTTTGTGTGACATAATGTATTGTTTCATCTGTGAAATACAGCCAGATGCCCATGTGTTCCTGGTTCTGAAAAGACAGTATCAGCCTTACATGCCAATTAATCCGCTCATAGGTTTTAAAACCAAATTTCGACTCTGCAGTAGGCTTTGGGATCCATGCATATCTCTCTTTATTCACTAGAGATCAGAAGCAGAGAATCACTGGCCACATACAGCAAAATATCTTCCCTCCATAATTCAGACTCTCAAATGCTATAATTAATATTTAAAAAGAAATGTAAAGCATTATGTTAATACATTAACACAGCGACACGCGGTACCTCGGCCTCCTGGCAGGACTTCATGATCTCTCCTGCTTGATCCTCCAGTTTCTTCAGTTGCTCTGTGAGCTCCTCCATTAATTTCTCATTCTCAGCAATCTCAATTTCCAGTCGTGAAACTGTCTCCTCTGCCTTTTTCAGATTACTGTCAAGAAAACAACAGGGATAGTTGAAGGTAACAGTCAAAACTACTTGTATTATTATCAGTACTTGCTCCAAGTTGCTTAAACTTGAAACGGTAAATGAAAATGGCAGTTTTTCTATAAGAGAACAGACATTGACCATTCTTAGCCTGTATTCTAGTACAACCCCCCCCCCCCAAAAAAAACCCACAGCGTTTGACAATGAAGATTAATGAATTTTGATTATATACAGTGGCCTAAATCCTAAAATGTACTGTTGCTGGTAGAACACGTATTTTCACTATTTAATTACTATTCTGTATATTTTTGTTTTGTTGGTGGAAATAAGTTATTAAACCACAAATAAAGCAACTTCAGGTGTTAAATCTTTTGCCTGGCAGTGTATTTAAGGACCTAATTTGCCTAGTAATTTACAGTGCTCAACCCATCCATAAACATTCATAGCACAGATAAACTCGAGCAGTTAAAGTGAGTGAGCAACGTGTACGTTTTAGCGCTTCTCCGCCAAACAACTGAGCTTGCCACGGCTTGGCAATAAATCCAAACCCAGGACTGTCCGTTTCCTGGCGGAGCACATGTGTCTGGTTTCCATCAAATAACCTCCAGAGAAACTCCTACTACTTTCATGGGTATAGTTATCAGGTGGCACTAGTAGTAGGAAAGAAACAAGGGGGGGGAGAAGAAAGAAAGAAAAAAAAGAAAAAGGAAGAAGAAAAAAAAAATGGAAGAAAAAACAAAAAAAAAACAAAACAAAAAAAAACAAAACAAAACAAAAAAAAAAAAAAAAACACCACACTTGCCTTTCCTTGGCTAAGTCTCAGTCTTTCTATAAAAAATAAACAAATAATAATAAAAAAAAACTAACTAGATGTCAGACTTGGATCACAGGGAAGACAAGATAAGATAAAGCTATATAGTGACATTAAACTGCTGTTACCAACAACATAGAGGATGATGAGTAATCCAAGTCGACACGCACTGTTCGGTGAAAACACAATTCGTCAGACTTTTCCACAAACTTCAGCAAAGGCAAAGTTCACGTACCGTCCTGCTGTCTTGATAGCCACTTGAGCTTTGGTGATTGCTGATGAACACTCATCTAGCTCTTTGTTGATCTTATCCAGTTTGTCCTGTTGGGCCTTCAACTTGTGGCTGTTGATGTCCACGATTAGATTGTGGAGTCGTTTCACCTCAGCTTCGACCTTTCCTGCTTTGCTGGATGCAGCATCATAATCTTTAAAAAGAGAGAGTAGGTTTGATCTCTTCGCTGGAGAAACGTTGCAGTCATCACGCACAGCATGAAGCACAGAAGCTTTTGTCCTGGAGTACGCTAATCTCTCCTGTTCCAACACCACCCGATTAGACAAGTGAAACTTGGGTAGAAAACAGCATTTTCGCTGTGGTACTCATCGAGTACGATATTACACCAAAATACAAATTTTTAAATTAAACCGAGGTCTCGCTGTACAAGCACATACTGATCACACAGCAAATCTTACTTTTCTTGAAGGCTTCCAGGTTTTTCTCCATCTGTTTTTGCTTGGCTTTGTCTGGGGCAGCAGCAACAACATTTGCTTCCAGCTCTTTTATCTGAGACTTCAGGTGAATCTCTTGTTCCTCAAGACTCTATAGAGAATAAAACACAATTAGAAAAGTGCATTGCTTTGTGGGGGGAAAAAAAACAAAACAAAACAAAAAAAAAACACAAAACCACACTGTCCTGTCCTTCATGGAGTGGTGTTTTGATTAAAATGCGCAGAGATGTTAAGATAACACGAGTGTGTGCCTTTCTTTCCTTTTAAAGCCGTCAAGTGAGCCTTTTTGGAGGTGTGTATTTTGGCTGACCTGAATGCTAGCTGTGTATTTCTCCAAAGTGTTCTTCATGTCTCGGAGCTCCTGTCTCTGTTTGTGCACGCTCTCCTCAAGCTGCTGTTTCCTTTGCTGCCAGCCCTGCAGCTGCGCCACCTTCTCCTTTAATGCACTCTCCATTTTGTCCAGCTACACAAACACACACACACACATGAGGATGTGGTAGGAAAGTGGTCTAAAATGTGCAACAGATCTAATTGGGTTCCTGCTCTCACCTGTTCCTGTGTGACTTCAGTGCCAATAGAGGAGCCCATTCTGCCCCTCATTACACGTCCTCCTCCTCCCGTCATAGTACCTGAGGGTGAGTGCACAAATTGGCACAAGAGAATCAAATCCAAATACTCTGCTTTTTAAAAAAAATATTTGATACAAGGATACTAAAAATCAACACTTTTAAAATAAATAAATAAATAAAAGTTTACCAGCCTGCTCGATGATCTGTCCCTGCAGAGTGACCACTCTCCAGCGTTTATCTTTCTGGAAGGCCACTCGAGTCGCCTGATCCAGGTTTTTAGCCACCAGCGTGTCTCTCAGGGCGAAGTAGAAGGCGGGACGGATGGAATCGTCCTTTACTTGGACCATATCAAACAAACGGGGAATGTTCTCTGGTGTGGAGATGGCACCCATGTTTCTCTCCCAGACCTTCATCTACGAAAATAATTAATTCGTTTACTCAAGTCAGTACGGATCAGTATATACATCCCCCCATTTTAGAATAAAGTCATCACAACTCTGGAATAACACAAATGGAACTATGGGAATTATCCAAAAAAAAAAAAAAAAAAAAAAAAAAAAAAACCAAAGTAATTTAATACTTTAGCATCTTCAAAGTAGACACCCTTTTTGCCTAGAATTTCCAGAAATGTATCTTTTCATTTTCTCAACCGAGGAATCCCCCTGAGATGCTTTTTAAACAGTATTAATGGAGTTCACACCTACGCTGGACACTTATTGGCTGCTTTTCTGAATATTTCGCTCAGAGTCATCCATTTAAAAAACAAAACAAAAATTACAAAAACTTTTTTGTAAATAAAATTAGTTTTCTAATGAAAAAAAATTAATGTCCTCACAAGTATATTTTTTAGTCTACAACACCGATTTCAAACATTTGATCATATACCTTCAAATCAAAAGATTTAAGATCATGAGAAACATTTCAGTAAAGTATCGCCAAACTTTTGACCGGTAGTGTTACATAAAGACGAGTTTACATTAAGAGAGGTTAGATGTTCGAAGACAAGCAATGTGGGCGAGTAGTTTTGCCTAGTTATAATTTACCCTACCATAAAGTTCAGTGAAAAAACTGACAGATGCCAGTTTGTTGAGGTTGATTGAGCAAAATTCATTCAATTTATTTATTTATTAAACATCCACAAGTGGACAATGCTCGAGCAGCCGGTGTTCTGTCTATTTGTCCTACCTTGTCAGATTTTTGTATTGTAGTGCAAAATTATAGCTATATCTATTGATCCATCCAACCACATCGAAAAATCCTACTGCGGGTTACTGCTTTGCGTTTGTGACTACATGAAATAATTCAGTGTAACTTTGCGGAAGACTCTTAATAGGCAATGGTAGGACGATTTGACAGTGCAAAATACCCGATCAGATTACAAGTTCACTCGCAGGTAGTAAAAAAAAAAAAAAAAAAAAATTTATGGGCGTGTTGTTCAGCATGACAAATATGATGCAATATTGATGTGTGCATGTGCAGTAAGCCCTGGCAGGACAATCTGAGGGGTAGGATGAAATGTCAGAACACCGAAACAATCAGATTTCAGGCTAAGTTTAACAGCCAGAGAAAGAAATAAACCCCCCCCTTCTGCAAAACTCAAATAGTATATACACCATTATTATGCACTCCACAGTGGTGTGACACGCCTCAATGCCACAACTAGAGAGCTCACGTTCAAATTCCACCAGCTGCACTACACACGTTACACGAGTAACACTTGTACAAAGTTATTAATACCTTGTCTAGACCGATGAAGGTTGCCACTCCAACATTCTGGGCCTTAAGAAAGGTGACGCATTTTTGAGCTGTGTCGATGGTGTCCACCACAATGTTGTCGAGTGCGCCACAGCTTGATGAGATGGCGATGTCGTACTTCTCATCAATGGCTCCCAGATCACCCTGGAGTGAAACGGCACGAAAAGCCTATGGTTATGCTTAAAAGGTCAACGTTTAAAAATGCTCAAAATGGGAGGAGGAAAAAAATGAACTTGAACTTTGTCAGGTTATGTATCTCACCAGACGTCCCAGGATGCCGGAGATCTTTCCGCTGCGTTTCTGCTGCATGAGCGCGTCGAGCACTTTGCCTCGGCTCCGGGTGGAGGACAGAGAAGACTTGGCTTCTTCGACCTTCTGCCTCATGTCCCTGACCGCAGCCTGGGCCTGTCCATCCTGCTCAGAAATCTGCTTCAGCTCCCCCTCATCCTGTGCACACACAATATTGGATTATACACTAAAAAAAGCTGCTATATGACAACTATAAAGATTCCCATAAGCAAGTTTTGCTAAATCATAGTATCCTCATTGTATCCCAGTCAAACATCAGCAATTAGCTTTTCAAATAATTCTGGAACACAACTATAAACCCCTGTTGTGCGCACACACCTTTTTAACCTCCTGCTCACACTTGGGCACTTTGACCTTCAGCTCTTTGATGGCAGCTCTTCGGTCTCGGAGTGTGTCAGCAGTTCCCTGTAGGGCCTCTTTAGCCTGGTTGAGCTGTGAAACGGCTGTGTTGTGCTGACTCAGATAGATGTCCAGCTCTGACTGAGCTACGTCCATATGCGAGCGGGTCTCATTCACAGCTTTACTTAGCTCCAGAAGCTCCTTCTCTTTTTGCTGAAGAGAAGAGGCAAAGTTTTTACTTGAAAACAAAACAGTGTGTGTGCATCCGTATAATGTATTTAATAGCTGATCTGTTATTTACATATACACGTACACTACCAGTCAAAAGTTTGTAGATGCTTTACTGAAATGTTTCTCATGATCTTAAAAACATTTTGATCTGAAGGTGTATGATTGAATGTTTGAAATCTTTTTTTTTTTTTTTTTTTAAATTGTGCCAACATGTTTCTTTCTTTCATTAGAAAACTAACATTTTATTTACCAAAATTTTTTTTGGAAAAATTTATAAACCCCCCCCCAAAAAAAACAGATGACTCCAAGCAAAATATTCCGAAAAGCGGCCGATAAGTGTGGAGCGTAGGTGTGAATACTTTAATACTGTTTAAAAAGTATCTCAGGGAAATTACTCAAGAAATCGGTTGAGAAAATGCCAAGAATACATTTCTGGAAATGCTAGGCAAAAAGGGGGTCTACTTTGAAGATGCTAAAATATTAAATTATTTTAATTTATTTTGGATTTATCATCATAATTAACAATTACCATACTTCCATTTGTGTTATTCCAGAGTTTTGCTGACTATTATTAGTTATTTGAACATATGTAAAATAAATAAATAAATAAATAAATAATTTTTTTTTAAAAAATGAAAGCGCGTTTCTAAACTTTTGACCGGTAGTGTATACACACACACACACACACACGACACATTTATCCAAAATTCTTTTTTGCCCTAACTCAGAGACCAATTAACACAGTAACATTCTCCAAAGCATGTAGATTAATTAATATGATGGAAGTGTAGCGAACCTCCTTTTCCTGTTGCAGGCCACTGGTCTCCTCCTTCAGGTGCTCCATCACCTGGACTAGAGCTGCTTCCACCTTAACCTTATCTTTCTCCAGCACTTCTTTCTGGGCAGAAGCCTCTGTGATGATTTTTTCACTGCTGGCAGGAACATTTTTCACTTCCTCCAGCTGACAAGAGAAAGAAAGAGAATGTTAAAGATTGATTAAGCATCAACATGGATTGACTACCCCCAATATTCCTCTAAAAAGCTGTGTAGTAAAGCATTATGTTTCTTCATTTGTTTACAGAACAGAATTAAGTACGTATTCACAGTTCCCCTGTAATATCTATTGAAATGTGGGAGACATTAAATCAAGGGGAAGAAAAATAAATAAAACAATCCTCCAAACTGTTACAGAGCACAGCCCTTAAGAGGGAAAACTCGGCTGCAATTGTTACATAAACTCATACTTCACAGGCATCTCGCAGAACACGGCACCCTAGGGAGCTAAACTGCCCTGCCTCCATGACCCCCGAAAATCTCACTCCTATTTATGACCAATAGATTGTTTTGGTTTAACAAAAGCCCACGCAGGAGGGGAGGGAATCGACAAAGATAATGCAAAACAGTAGTAAAACTGTCACATCTTCTCAAACTTACTACAACACACGGTGGTTTCGGTTTGTCCACACAAAAAAAAATTATAAATAAATCGGACATTACGGACCAACAGCGATTATAATAAAATATAGTTTATACATGCTACAAGACCAATCTCAGGAGAAACGATCCCACTGCAAGTAGTCAGACATCTCATCTCATATCTACAATGTGAATATTGCAGAAAGAAAGTTGCTACCAGGCTTAACATGCTCAAATTTTTGGCACTAAATGGAAGGAGAACAGCCAGAACAGGAACTAAAAAGGAGCCATTTTAAAACCCAGAAAGCTGGTTGCAAATTTTTTTTTGCCCGTTTGCATCTCCTACGAAGTGGCACTCTCGCTCTGTTAGCTTTTCAGCAAAATATAAACTGCAATACCCCTCTGGTGGCCCTGCTTCTTCCATGCCACAATTCAGACTTACACTACCGGTCAAAAGTTTAGACACACTCATTCTTTATTTTTATCCCCTCCCCCCCATTTTAGAATAATAACAAAGTAATCAAAACTCTGGAATAACACAAGTGGAACTATGGGTATTATGTTGTAATACAAACAAAATCCAAAATAAATGAAAATAATTGAATATTTTAGCATCTTCAAAGTAGACCCCCCTCTTTGCCTAGAATTTCCAGAACTGTATTCTTGGCAGTTTCTCGACCAATTTCTTGAGGAATTTCCCCGAGATGCTTTTTAAACAGTATTAAAGGAGTTCCCTCCTACGCTGGACACTTATTGGCTGCTTTTCAGAATATTTCGCAGAGTCAATAAAATGTTAGTTTTCTATATTTTTAACACCGATTTCAAACATTTAATCATACACCAAATTTAATCATCAAAAGGTTTTTAAGATCATGTGAAACATTTCAGTAAAGGTTCTCCAAACCTTTGACCAGTAGCGTAAGTGCTAAGTAAATAAATAAATAAATAAAAAATAAAAATAAATTCATTTGTCAGGAGTTTTTAAGAACATGGGTACTATTAATAGCCTCAGGATGTTTTCCAGTATGGATGCACTACATGGACAAATAGTCCACAAAGTAGGCCATATGAGACAAAGCTGTAGTTGGGGTACATTTTCAACCCTGGCAATTTTACCTGTCAAGTTTATCCTATAAAAACCCTGGCACATGTCTTTGGTTTGGGGGAAGAAACTAGAGTACCCAGAGGAAACCCCTGAAGCATGAGGAGAATATGCAAACTCCATGCATGTAGGGTCGAGGTGGGATTCGAACCCCCGACCCCAGAGATGCGAGGCAAACATGCTAACCACTAACCCACCATGCCCCCTTCTCCTAAAATCAAATTTCTTTTCATGAAATACTTGCTCATTTATATTTTGTGAACAGGCATTGCTCAATTATTACACACACCTTTTCCTTGTCCTTTTGCAGCTGTTTGTGGAGTTTCTTGGTCTTGTTCTTGGTGTGTTTGAGCTTCTCACGCACCTCCACGTCCTGAAGGTCCAACTGGGTGAACTTCTCCTTCTGGCTCTCAATGAACTTGGTCAGCTTGCCCATTTTCCTAGAGAGACAACACAATCCTTGACTGAAGCTGAGAAACTTGAGCTTTGAGCTGTGTTTCATGGCATTCATGTTTGAAATGTTACCATTTCAGTGAAAGCAGAGAGTAGAGTAATGAAGCGAGTGTACAGGACAGGCAGTTAAACTCCATTACTTTTAGTTGTGAGAATAGAGGGTATCCACGTGACATCACAGTAGTCAGAACTCGCCACAGCCACTGAGTGGCAAAAAGACTAGGCGGCAGCGTTAGCGTACAGCGTGAATTCTCAGAAAACACAGAAAATAGCGCATCTAAAATGGAAAAAGCTAATGTGCAATTGACGGTGCTATTATATTCAACAAGAATTCAGAGCCATCTTTTACAGTGTGCAAAAAAGCATACAGGCCTTTTTCACTAAGTCGAGCAGTGTAAGTGCAAGTTCTTGTGGCATTCATGTTGTATAGTGATGAATAATTTGCTACGTGTTTCTTTTTAAACGCTGCCTATTTCCGTTGACGAATAATGGGGCCTCATTCATTCTCTGACTGTGTTTTACCTTCACAAATATATAGGCTAACGTTAGTAAGTGAAAGCAGCGTTAGCTACAAACAAACTAGGACTATCTAGCTCATGGTTTACTAGATAAAATTCTATAAAATGAAAGTGTATACAGTATCTCAAAAGTGAGTACACCCCTCACATTTTTGTAATTATTTGATTATATCTTTTCATGTGCCAACACTGAAGAAATGACACTTTGCTACAATGTAAAGTAGTGAGTGTACAGCTCGTGTAACAGTGTAAATTTGCTGTCGCCTCAAAATAACTCAACACACAGCCATTAATGTCTAAACCGCTGGCAACAAAAGTGAGTACACCCCTAAGTGAAAATGTCCAAATTGGGCCCAAAGTGTCAATATTTTGTGTGGCCAACATTATTAACCCTCTTGGGCATGGAGTTCACCAGAGCTTCACAAGTTTCCACTGGAGTCCTCTTCTACTCCTCCATGATGACATCACGGAGCTGGTGGATGTTAGACACCTTGTGCTCCTCCACCTTCAGTTTGAGGATGCCCCACAGATGCTCAATAGGGTTTAGGTCTGGAGACATGCTTGGCCACTCCATCACCTTCACCCTCAGCTGCTTTAGCAAGGCAGTGGTCATCTTGGAGGTGTGTCTGGGTTATCATGCTAGAATACTGCCCTGTGGCCCAGTCTCCGAAGGGAGGGGATCATGCTCTGCTTCAGTCTGTCACAGTACATGTTGGCATTCATGGTTCCCTCAATGAACTGTAGCTTCCCAGTGCCAGGAGCACTCATGCAGCCCCAGACCATGACACTTCCACCACCATGCTTGACTGTAGGCAAGACACACCTGTCTTTGTATTCCTCACCTGGTTGCCGCCAAACACGCCTGACACCATCTGAACCAAAGAAGTTTATCTTGGTCTCATCAGACCACAGGACATGGTTCCAGTAATCCATGTCCTTAGTCTGCTTGTCTTCAGCAAACTGTTTGCAGGCTTTCTTGCAGCTCAGTGTCAGGGTCTTGGCAGTCTTCTTATAGCCTAGGCCATCTTTATGTAGAGCAACAATTCTTTCTTTTTTTTTTTTCAGATCCTCAGAGAGTTCTTTGCCATGAGGTGCCATGTTGAACTTCCAGTGACCAGTATGAGGGAGTGTGAGAGCAATGACACCAAATTTAACACACCTGCTCCCCATTCACACCTGAGACCTTGTAACACTAACAAGTCACATGACACCAGGGAGGGAAAATGGCTAATTGGGCCCAATTTGGACATTTTCACTTAGGGGTGTACTCGCTTTTGTTGCCAACGGTTTAGACATTAATGTCTGTGTGTTGAGTTATTTTGAGGGGACAGCAAATTTACATTGTACTAAACTGTCATTTCTTCAGTGTTGTCACATTAAAATATATAATCAAATATTTACAAAAATGTGTGGGGTGTACTCACTTTTGTGAGATACTGTATGTGTACATACCTGTCCACATACAAGCAGAATGTTTATGTTCTTATCACTTTAATTTCGCCAACAAATCCTGCCTTGAATTGGGACCAAGGGTCAAGGCTTTTGTATGCCTTCAGGCTATGCTTAGTGTATTTCCCCGGCCTCGAAATCAGATACGTATAAAATGTCGGGAAAACCGATTTCTGGCCACATGCCAATGTCCATGGACCACAGGTTCTTGGGCAACTTTTAAGGGTCACTGAGTCCAACTGCCTTTAATATAAGCTGATAATTGTTAGTTATACTAGTGTCATTGCAGCTTCCACTATTAAAACAAGCCATTTTACTGGATGTTTTGACACACTGTCTGGCCGAGGAGGCGTGTTCCAGCGGGAAAGTGACGTCAATGCATACCCTCTATACAAAAGAAACAATACATAGGGCCAACACCAGGAACTAACTGATATACCCAACTAAATACTGCAGCGATTGTGTAAGACTCCATGTTGCATCTCAAACACAACGGGGGGGGGGGGCCCAGAGGTCAAATGAGTCAGGCCCTTTGAGATCTTACTTCTCGACATCCTTCAGGGCTTCATTCTTCCCCTTCATTTCCTCTGCAAGCTGGTTGCTTTTTTCAGTCAGTCCCTTGGTGTCCTCCTGGATCTCTTGCTTGTCTGCTTCCTTTTCGGCAACACGCTGCTGCAAATCATGTCTAATTTACAAAAAAAAAAAAAGAAAAGAAAAAAAAGACCATCCTCAGTTCACATTCACGAACTTGTAGGCCAATGAAAGAGCCATTATCACAGTTAGATACGATCTATTACCATTTTCATTAGCAGAAATAACATTCAATTATTTAAACAGGTCTTAATGAATACTAAACACACCAAAGCCATGGGAAAGAGTGGCTAGAAAGGTCAAAAGACTAGAGTTTGTATAGCATATGAAGTTTATAAAGAGCAACTCAAGTGGCCTTTTTTTTTGGCTGTTGTCACGCTGTGTTCAAATAACATCTGGCTCACCGGATGCTGCACGCCTTGTACTTTATAAAAAAAAAAAAATAATAAAAAAAAAATAATAAAAAAAAAAGCAAATAAATAAATAAAATTTAATAACTGCAACTTACTTTCATTTAAAGTCAGAAATGATCAAAGACACAATGTACTTTAGAATTGTAGTTTTATTCCCATGAAATGAGTTGCTCTTCAAGCTTAGCCTCAGATTAATTAATGTTCATTATTCATTAAATGTCCCACAATTCAAAAGTTTCATGCATCACAATCACCTAAAATAACTTATTGTATTAGCCGGCCTCTTAGGCTTGTTGCTCCATAATTATTAAAATATTTTAACATTAATTTTATTAAACGCAGATTTGAATGCTGTCACCACCCATTAATGTTTTTACTCAACTTTCACATAACCCCTAACAAATAAATACTCAACATACTGCAATTTCCAGTTTCTGCCCCATTAAGAGAAGTGTAATCTCTGAACACAGCACATGCCATAATCCCTTAGAATTTATGACCATCAGACTTGCTGATGGATTTCAGTTTTTAACTTGTTCAGCAGCAGGATGCAGTAAATTAACAACATTCGAATTTTAGGGCTCAGGAGACATTTCCAAGGAAACCTAGCACCAAATGAAAGCTTTAGCTCTTCCCTTTTTTTTTGTCTTATAACTTTTCCATCAGATCTTAAATTATTGAGAGTGCATGTGGGCCTTACACATAGAACTGGCAGAGTTGGCTTCTCTTCTTAAACATGTCGTTTTCCAGGGTGAGAAATTCCACCGCTTTATTCTTTTCACCCTCCAGGGCGTTCTTCTCCTTCTCTACCAACTTCACACGATTCAACTGAAAACACAGAAGCAAATGTGACTTAGACCCCTTTACATTTAATTAGACCATACTAAGGCTGGGTCAGAATGATTGAATATTTGATTTTAGTTATCCAACCATTTGATTAGGTTTGACTGATGAGTTTTTAAACCTGGATTCCTTATTAGTATAATCATCAATTGGGGGTCATCCATCCATCTTCCATACCGAGGGAGCCTAGAGCCCAAGGAACTCAGGGCACCCGCCTTTATAACACGTCACAGAGCACAAAACACATTAGGACAATTTGGAAATGCCAGTTTAAATTGTCTTTGGGAGTAAACCAGAGTACCTGGTGGAGGAAGGTGGAGGAGAACATGCACACGTCATGCAATCATGGTACATGTGCTACATCTTTAGTCTAAGGCCACAAAAAGCATCGATCCTTTTCAAAATACAAATAACTCCAGGTTAAGACCAAATATAGAATGCCTCACAAGCAGACATTCACACACAGTGACAGGATGTCTGCCATAATGTTTTATTTATTTATTTTTTACAGTTAAATAGAAATCTAAAGTGCAAAATGATGGTTTATTTCTAGCTATGGTTGCAGGCTATTGTGGATATTTTTGTTGTTGTTTGTGGATATTTTGCAACAGAGTAAGACAATTGCTGTTTTACAGTCAGACTGGATGTGCATACCTTTAGGTAAAAATGACTGTAGCTAATTTTCAGTTATATTCTACAATAAACAATAACGTCAATTGTCTCGCATTAAAGCAAATCAAATTCCTATTGTGCAATGTGCAAATTAAAACAGCACAAGAAATACAAACAGCCAAATGGTCTCTGAACAATTTTCTAATGTATAAATATACCCCCCCCCCATTTCTACCACCCACCATTACTGCAAATATTACTTCTCCATACATCTTAAACACACATTTAAAAAAATTTAATAAAAATAATTCAATTCCCTCAACATACCGCTGGACAGAATCCTAAATGGCTTCCTTTTCACTAAAAATCCTCTGGACATAGGGTCGAACACAATGGTCTTACACACTCTACAGAGGTCAGCGACAGGAAAATAATTTTTCAGCTGTAACGGGGCAAAAATAAAATCTTATCTCGTGTAGATTAAAAACTATGCTCACTAAACTACTCTTAGGAGGTTACATATTCCACTACCCCTCAACAGGTTGTACCTGAGAACGTTTTCAAAGTGTTGCCAAATTACTGATGTACCTCGGTTTTCAGTGCGGATTCCTCAAGTTATATTCTTGCTATGGTTTATTACTTTAATGACATCACCCACACAGTTTGAAAGTTCACAGTAGTGTGCAGGTCATGCAACTGGAATGGTGCCATTATTTCCAATTGATGATCAACTGTGCAGATCTAAAAGGAAGTGATGCACACTGCACCTTAAGCACCCCCCCAATACACTTTTAGATAGTACAGAAGTACATGCGTCTTAAATTTGAAAAAAGTCAACAGTGGACACAGTCAGATAACACAGGCTGGATGTTAGTTACATTACACCCCATATGATTTCCCAATATTTTCCCTGTGGTCATTTGGAATAATACAGGGACATATCTAAAACCCTTGTAACAACCTTTAGGCAATTCCTTCAGAGATCCAGTTATTGTGCACAGTTTATCAGTTACTGTTTTTGTGTTTTCAACTTTCTATGTAGGGCCAACTATAACTCGCTATAGGTCATCCAGCACTACAGCATTTAGATTAGGCTTTAATCTTCATTTTAAAGCCACTCACAGTTGAACAGAATTAGTTGTTTTCTTGGCATGAATCCTGGTCACATTTTTCCCCTCGTGTGATTTGTCTTGTGCGCCAAATGATTTATCAACACAAATGCTTTGCACAGCTTACCCAAAAATGTTTATTTTTGTATATTTATGAGATTTAAAAAATAATAATTGTATGAAATTACTTATCATTGCTTTTAAATTCTATGGTAAAGTCAGCCAAGTAACAAAAGCTAAACAATTTTAAGTCTGAATTTTTAATGTGGATACACTTAAATATTACAATAATTAAAGAATAAAAATAATAAAAAAAAAATTCACATCAAGCACCACTGCACGACACTTTGTATCCTGAAGGCTTCAGGTATTTTTTTTTTTACATTTTATTTTACTTATTTATTACACCTAACTGAGATCTGATCTTCATAGGCACAAGATCAGCTCAGAGAAGAGGGGCTCACTGAAAACGATTGCTAATGGAACTAATAAACGTAAAGAAGCCCTAGAGTATGACACATAGCAACAAGTGCCTATGCCCAGCTTTTCATTTCATCATGCTCAATCTTTCAGAAAGAGGCTTGTAGTGAGAAACAAGATGTCCGTGACCAGAGAACTTTATCAGAAACATCAGTAAAACATGGCAGTGAAATTGCACACAATAAAAAAAAAAAGAAAAAAAAAAAAAAAGATTTGTTCCCAAAATAAGCAAAGCACAGCAAGATACCGTGTTCAAATGTGTAAATATCTTCAGTCAGAGACCTCGGAGAACCCAGCACTATGCAGATATTCAACACCCACTTATTAGACGTATACAATTCATAAATTAATTTTAGTGATTGTCACGCTAATGTAGAGAACATACTACAGTCTACATTTTGCCATATTTACCCAAGTTAATGTGTAATAACAGCATCGTCTCCTTTTCTACCACCTGGCTAACAAAAACTATGAACACAGACCAAACTAGAATTGTTCAACCCTTCCAAAATATTCCCCACATGACTTTCTGTAAGACTGAACACAAACAGTGTAAGAATGAATGACTTAAGAGGTTCAAGCAGGTGTTTCCTCTCACCTTTTCCCCCCTCTGCTCATTCAGTAGCTCCACTCGTCTGCAGAGCGTGTTGATGGGCTCTTTGAGTCGGCAGGAGCCAATGATGTCCTCCAGGTATTCCAGCATGCCTTCGTCATGCTCCGTCTGGCCTTTGGGCTTCATCATCGCAATCTGCTCCACTTCTCCCTGAAGAAAATAAGCAGTCGCACACACACGCGCACACACATCTTAGACTAGTTCAGCTTACTATCTGTCTGTCTTAAACATGTACAAGTGAACAAAACAAAAAAACAAGGGCTAAATATTTAAGAACTGGCATAACAAAAAGCTGCTGAAATATACAATGCTTGTTGTTTAAGGCTTAATAATGTAGAAAATACATTCAAACTGCTGATTCAAGTGCATTAATAAAACGAAGAAAAACAAAAACAAAAAAAAAACAACCCACTTTACTTCATTGGCAAAGTCACAAATTCAAACCACTGCAATTTTAAATATGCCAAACCATGCGTGTCAAGACTAAAAAAATTAAATAAAAAACACATTAAGTCAAATCCTGGACTAAAATGATTTCTTGCAGCAAAGAATTTAAAAGCGTAGGACATTTCTCTAAACTAATGCTCAATATGAAGAGAAACTAACCTTACAAAGAAACAGGTGTGAATGTATTTCAGTGTAGCAGGAGCAAAAACATATCAAATAAAGATAAAGAAAAAAATAATTCGGCAGATGAACACACAAATTATTACAATGATGTATGTGCATAGGAAACATATGATGTACAGAACAAAATCAGCCACAGGATTTTCCTCACCCAAATCAATGCAATTAATCCATCATTATTTAACGTTGATGCAGGAACACATTAATGCAAAAATAATTATCCAGAATCATACAAACCTCTGACCTGGAATAGACCATTAAACTCACAATAACAGCATACTTAGTACAAGCTCAACAAAAAGCAATACTTCTTTGCTCAACAAAAATTTCCAAAATAAACTAATGAAAAAACTTATGTTGAAAGAAATTCAGACACATGGAACAAATGAAATGTTTTTTTTTTTTAATATCATGGCCAATATTCAAATACAGCTCAGAGAGGCAAAAAATAAATAATAAATAAAATAAACCTGAATGAGTGTGCATGACCCTGCCTCACTGAAGCAGCACAAGTAATATTGGGGTTAGGCTGTATTTTCTCACACACCAATATTTACGTGCTGCTAAAGTGGGGAAGGCATAACGCAGAACTGTTGACCTCTGACTTTAATTGAATAGCTCAGCGGCTCCAGTTTTGCAATCCCCTTAAAACTCTAAAGCAGCAAATTATGGTTTGCACCTTTTTGGCAATGTTGAAAACCATGATGCGCTGCTATAGCAGTCTAAGGTCGGGTGTCACGTCGGCTGCCATCCTGCTTAACTAAATATTTATTAACATAAATGTTTTAAAATTTTAAAAAGTTGCCCTTATATAAAAAGAGGGCAGGAAAGGTCAGCAGCAAAAGGAGATAAAATAATAATGGAATGGGTTAAGCACAACTTATGTATAAAGAAAAACAAATATGGTTTAGAGAACAGAATTATTACCTGGAGAATGAGAA
Source organism: Ictalurus punctatus (assembly GCF_001660625.3). NCBI lineage: Eukaryota > Metazoa > Chordata > Actinopteri > Siluriformes > Ictaluridae > Ictalurus > Ictalurus punctatus. Next base: position 4,918,346 of record NC_030435.2, read on the forward strand.
ATCGGTTGTGGTCAAGGTCAATGCCATGGCTACGGAGCAAAGTTCCAACGTCTTTGAAAGTCGCCTTTTTGCCATTGATGTGGTAGGAGGAGGAATTATCTTTACCGGCGGTTCTTGAAACGTAAAACTTGCTGTCGGGGATGACATCGTAGTCATCTCCTTCCTGAAATGGGGGAGGGGCACAGAAACAGCAGCACAGCTCTTCAGCACACACAGCAAACAGCCCAAGTTATTGGTCCAGCTGCTTTAAACATAGTAAACTACATAAACGCTGGCACCAGATCTCCTGTCTGACACACTCAGCGTGACTGCTCGTTTGCATTTAAAAAAAAAAAAAAGAAGAAAATCTTGTGTGTGTGAAAAATAACTGACATTATTTTAATGAAGAAAAAAACATTTTTAAAAGGAAAAAAAAATAAAAGGGGGGCTGAGAACCCTCCAGATACTTATGAGCAAATAATCCATGGGGAAATGTGGAGCTCACTGTAGTTTGCCCGTCACAGTAGCAATGAGCATAAAGGCCTCTTATGTATAAAGTAAATAAATAAACAGCACCATCAAAACAATAGATTAGATAAATAGATAAAAAAAAAATCCATTTTTAAACAATGGAAAAAAAAGAGAAGATTAATATTTAAAGTAATGCAGGATTAAATATTTAAACATGTATTTTTCTTCTCGTATTGTACTGCTCTTTTCTATCAAATAATTTTTCCTGTTCCTTTTTAGAAGGCCACTAGACCTGATAGCAAGAAACAAATTTACCCAAACTCAACAAAATTCAGACAGGTTCTTTAAAACAAACTAATTTTTTTTTTTTAATCCACACACAAAACAAAAAGTATATTAATGAGCAACATGACTGTGCATAAAAGTCACTAAATTCACAATAAACAAACAAATAAAGAATGCACTACATTTAACTGCTTTTCGTCTACACCCATATTTATCAGCTGATTTAGCTGGGGCTCTTCTATTTAAAAATACACCACAGATGGAGAGGTTCTAATAATTAAAATAAAAATAATATAAATATATATAAATATATATAAACAAACACCATACTGTTATCTAAATAAAATAAGCAATACTTTACTATTGTGTGCACGTGTATATTATACATATTTTTTTGATTGTTGTTTTTTTTTTTTACCTTGTCGACAATTTTCTGAAAGTGCACCTCTACAGTGCAGCTCTGGATGTCCTTGTGCTCGTCAGAGCTGTGAATAAGAACAGACAGCTTTTTGGACCTGATTTTTTGCGCCCTGTATCCAAATACAAAGAGCATCGAGTCGATCACGTTGGATTTCCCGCTCCCGTTTGGACCGATAATGCAGGAAAAGCGCTGGAAAGTGAGAAAAGGTAAGGGATTGAAAACATGTTCTGCTTTTAAAAAAAGATAAATTATAAAAAATTATAATAAAACCTTGATGTCTGAGGATGCCTAATGTCTTTTGAGCCAGGGAGCCCTTAAGCTTTAAAATAAATTCCACCCTTCAGTACTCAAGTATTTCATGAAAATATTAGGCTAATTATTTTAAACTTATTTTAATTTTAATACTATTCTGTCTATTTACTGGAGCCAGTGTAGAGCTTTTATTTAATCCCTGAACTTTCCAGTGACATTATTTATAGGATGGCTTGATTATTTGTTAGGATTGGATTAAACTCTTTCATTTCATTTGTCCAGTCAAATGGGTTAATAATTAGAAGAACTCAATAATAAATCTAAATCCATTGGTAATGCTGGGTTGTGATTCCTCAAAACTAAATACAGTATAAGTAAATAAATAAATGAGCAGATCTGTTGGCTATGCTTCAGCGAGTCCTGGGGGTCTCTGAGCCACACTGTGAGAACTAGAGGTGTAAAAATCTCACATTCAAGCTTCAACACCATGAGTACTGTAGAGCGAATATTAAGGACAAACCAAAATGGAGGGTGAGATATGAAGTGAGAAAAATACACTACTGAGGAAACTGATCATAAGACTAGACAGAATGATTACTGAGTGTTTTACTTCATGAGACACACTTATTACATTTTAATAACACACAAAAAAAAAAAAAAAAAAAAAAAAAAAAAAAAAAAAAAAAAAACCTGGAAACATTCAGTTCACCAGAAGTGTCAGTGGTGTAAATCTTTGGTCATTATACCTTATGGAAAGGCCCCAGGATCTGCTCCCCACAGTACGATTTGAAGTTCCGATTGACGATGTGCGTGATCATGAGGCGAGGAGCACCCGGTTCGTTGGTCATCGCGGGGGGTGGAGGTGGAGGGATGCTACCGAGAATCTCCTCCAGGCTCCGGTTATCCACCGCCTCACCAGCGGCATCTGCACCGGGGAGGGGGGAGGGGCGGGAGTGTGGGGAAGAAGGGGCAACTTTTACTCCGCACCATTCAAAAACATTCAATTTCGTATGTAGAAGAGTGAGTTGGGGGAGGGGAAGCACAAACAAAACAAAAACAAACAAGTGGAGCAAAAAAAAAAAAAAAAAAAAAAAAAAAAAAAAAAACGATTTGGGAAGTTAAATGCTAAGAGTTAATCGGTGCTTTAACATGTTAAAAACAAACAATAAAAAACGTATATATTTAATAAAAAAATATATATACATATTTTAAAAAGGACAGCGTTTTCTGATTAACGTATATAATCATGCACATTAACACCAGGGCTTCAGAAAAAGTAGGTGTCACCACTCTTTGTGAAATATTAAAAAACATAAATAAAAAGTTAGATTATTATATGGTTTGAGGGCTGGTCGCTCATCACTATGGACTTCTTTCAGACAAACGCAGTTTGAAACGCAGTAACCTTCACCTTCTTTAACTAATGAAACGCTGCCTGTTTTCTCACTTAAATGAACCAGCGACTGAGCAACAATAACGACACATCACTCACAGATGAAGCTCGGAGCCCCCCGAGTACTGACACGATCACCAATTTCACAAAAGTTCAACATGTAGCGAAACAAGTTGTTCTGCTTATAAGACGTAAGTAAATAAATAAATAAGTAAACACCTCTTTGTTTCTTACCATTAGTCTGCGGCGCGTCCTGTTCATCCGCGTGCACTTCTGCATGAGGCTTTATTTCCGAGTCATCCTGCGACCCTTTCCCCCGGGGCTTCGCAACCGAACAGCTTTTACTCGTTTTCGAGGGCATGCTAGGTATATATCTGAAGGGGGGGGATTATTACTGACAATCAGTCAGGAGGAATAGATCCGATAATCAGAGTCGATCCGAGATGTAGCCGGTGCTCATCTATCCTTTATCGGAATAAAAAAAAAGTTTAAAAACAATGATAATAATAAATAATAACAACAATAATAATAATAAGGGAGTAAAAAAAAAAGAAAGGAAAAAAAGGTGTACTCCGACAACAAAAGCATCCTTATACGTACTGGGACGTGTTTAACGATGCATCGACTCTTTGATTATTTTCTTGCACACCAGAACACACAGCAAACTTTGCTTCTTTGTTTGTTGTCAGTGCACCAAGAACCTACGTTCATGTATAAAAAAAAATAGAAAGAAAAAGAAAAAAAATACCGCAAGTTCTCCTTCACGATAAGTTTAAAACAAAAAAAGTTTTGTGCTATTAACCATTAAAAAAAAAAACAGGCGCAATAATAATGCTAAAAATAATAAATACACAAAAACGCGCGCGAGACAACTTCCTTATAATTTGGTCTGACAAAAGTAATCAAAGCGGGCACGAGCCAAGTCTAATTCAAAAAGTAGCGAATTCTCCACCCCACCCCGCAAAATATGGTTTTGTGTTGCATGATGGCCAACTACACACACACACACACTTCAGTGCTCAGACAAAGCGCGAGCTGCCACAACGACGAAAACACACTTGGTGACGTTTCTCTGTCAACTCCAGGCAAGGCGCACCAATGGACGCTGCCAAACACGCCATGTACATTACCTAGCAATACTTCCCACCTCACACTGCCTGTAAATTCGTTAAGAAAACATTTTTAAAACCAGTAAGGAAATAATAATAATTATATATATATATATATATATATATATATATATATATATATATATATATATATATATATATATATATATATATATATGCGCGTCTGATACTACTAGCTGTGCGTGTAGGTGACAACCTGCGTACACCAAGCTCACCCGTGAATGCTAGTCAGAAAATAGGGAAACATGGAGGTGTGAGAGTCCGTGTGTGTGAGAGAGAAAGAGAAAACAACTTTTTGGCGACATTTTAAAAGTGTAACGGTCGCTTCTTCGCTAGCTAACACCTCACGCGCAGAAGTGTGCTGTAGCTTGGCTAGCTTTCTGAGAGTTAAACAGTATGCTAGTCTCCCTACCTAGCTAGGGTTTGAGTATTTCCACCCCCAACCCCCCCGATTTTTTCTTTCTTTCAGCTTTTCGTTTGCACACGAAAAATATTTAGAAACAGTAACACTGAAACGAAGGACATATTTTGGGGGATTTTTTTTTGTGTAGATAACATTAACCGAACAGAAGTTTGTTAAATAACAAACAAAACCTTGGCAAATATGGATACTTGGATATGGTTTGCGTTTAGAATAGAGGAAAAAAAGTCATGATTAACAGCTTAACCAGACGACTTGACTAAAAATCTACCGCTATTTACAGCCACATCGTTTATATGTATATATAACAGGAAACCGCTATTTATTTTACGGTTATACCACAAATTTCATACAAAACCCGCTCATTATCAGAGAGCTAAATATCTAACACTACTTTAACACATCTCCTCAGTCTCTGTGTGTGTGTTGCAGCTAAACAGATTTAATGCTCTGGATAACGTTTATCACTCGAGCTAACGTTAAATAATAATGATTTTATTATTATTATATAAACGCTCACCTTTAATTTTCCGTCGGATATTTTGGACTTCTATGGCGATATTTCCCTTTGGTAATCCACACAAATGAAAGTCGTGCAGTTTTATTATTTTTTTCATATAATAAAAAGCGAAAATGGTGCCGTGTTAGTTTCTCTGACTGTACAGAGGGGAAAAAAATCCCAACTTGAAAATGGCGCCTAAATTCGTTACAATCTGCCGCAAAGCATCATGGGATCCTCACTCTCTCCCGGAGAGCACAAATTCAAAAAAAAAAAGGGTGACTGCGCGTGCTCGCCAGGTTTTACACTCAGTTCACTGAGAATTGGGGATTTGTTGAGGGGTTTTTTTCTTCCTCAACGTGATAAATAATTATGGGTTATTTTGGATATATTTAAACAAACCAACGTGTAGAAACCTTTGCTTGTTCGGACAAGCAACACTATAAATGTTTGTTGCCATGGCAGTTTACGCAGTTATCGCGAGAACATACCCGTGAGGAGATTTTTTTAAGATCTCGCGACACAAACGCCTGATCTCGCGATACAAACTGGCGAAGTAAAAGACAGGGAGAAGCTTGATAGCTTAGCAGTAAGAAAACAAGAGTAAGTGTGTATACTCTGTCAGTTCGCTCTGTGCTTTAAGTTTGAGCTTAGCGTTTGTAGACATTTTTACAGGTTTTTCTCTATTTCTGCACATTTATATATCGGAGACGGTCTTAGTTTTTCTAACAGTTAGCTACGTTGCTAGGGGGATGAGTAACACCTAAAGAGAGGTCTAGCCAACGCGTTACCGTGGCAACGGGATCTGGCACGCTACAGTAGGAAAAAGAAATCATGCTAACCGTTTTTTAATTTATTTCTTCATTCATTCATTCATTCATTCATTCATTTATTTATTTATTTATTTATTGCAGATTCGCAGTTATTAATGTCACGATAAGACTAACAAGTAACGTTTATTCGTGTAAGCTGTCGATATACACGTTGTAAGTCAGTTACCATGCCTTCCCTTGGCTACTTCTTCATAGACATGAATCAGATCAAGTCAAGGCTTATTTGTCATTTTATTCTTTTATTGATATTTTTTTATTCTTTCAAGGCATGCTGGGGGGGGGGGGGGGGTGTGTGTGTGTGTGTTTTGAGTAAATTGCTAATAAGGTACCAAAGGAACAAAACAATAAAATCAAGTGCAGTAAGATTGCAATACACCAAATACTATGTAAATAAAAGGAATCAAGACCAGTGGGTGGTGTGTATAAGTTGTGTAATATTTCACTTTGTAGAAAGTTGTGTTCTTATGTTAGTCAGTTTATCTGCCTGCAGGTCTGTCCACTGGAGCTGGATTTGTCTCGACAGGAAAGTACAGAATGAGATTCAAAACATCTCTGCTGAAGGAGCCAAAGCATATCCTTTCATTATCGAATTAGCTGTGTATGTAAACACAGCCAGCATCGCCTTGACTATCTACTGTCTACTATAGAGCCATTGCGATGCCACATACAAGTGTAAAGAATAAATTATATACAAAAATTAAGCTGAATACATTGATCTTCTGTGAGTCATCTTTCAATACGGTTAAATTCCAGCATTATGCATGTGACACTGAACTCAAATTGACTTACACGAGGCAGTGTGCATTGATGTGTCTTGTTTGTGTCCCTATTCAGAAGGGAATGCAAGCAACCAAAAAAAAAAAGTAAAATTACACATTTGCACACTCATTCACACCTTGGGACAATTTGGCATATTGCCAATCCACTTATGGATGTTCGTTCACATGGAGAGAGAGTTTTGAATGTTACACATTCACAAAAAATGTGTGAATTTTGAAGACTTTTGTAGATTCACAAGAACTATAACCCACTCAGTGGACACATTAAGTCTATGTCTTTTGTAGCAACAATAATTGGCAGTCATTTTATCAGTACTTTTGTAGGTATACTGGCTTTAGTCCTATGCACAATTTGTCAGTGATAAAGGAACCCTTGACAAGATACTATCCGTGTTGGTGGAATGACATTGAAGCAGCATGAAGTGTGTGTGGTGCTGGTACGAGTGTTAGAAAGTGTTTTATTATTGCTGGTTGCTTTGTTCGATGTAGAAAACTTAGGGCTGTTATATTAAACTAATCAACAACGAGGTGGTGTAATACAGCCTAAGATGACGTGGTATTACTATTCCCATCCTGAATTTGATTATTCTCCTATAACAGCACATCCTGAAGTGTTTTACTCCTCTTATTCAAATGATTTCACATGTTGAAAATAAAAATGGCCAACGATTGAAGCTTACATTTACATTTATTCATTTAGCAGATGCTTTTATCCAAAGCGACTACATATGAAGCAGAGAACAATATAAATAGTGCTACCATACATGATTTTTAATTTGAGTTCTAGAGAAGCAAAGCGCGCAGAGTAGAGGTGTAGGAGCTGGTGTAAGTGCGGAATGGTTGTTGTTTTGTTTTTCTATTGGGGGGGGGTGTAGTTAGGGGTTAGGTAAGTGTTCATGGAAGAGGTGGGTCTTTAGCCATTTTTGAAGATAGTGACAGTTTCAGCAAATTGAGGTTGGAAGTTCATTCCACCACTGAGGGACAGTCACTTTGACGGTTCTGGAAAGGGATCTTGAGCCAGGCTGACTAGGCACTATATCAGGCATCAGTCATTAACTACATTTGCGTTTACATTTATTCACTTAGCAGACGCTTTTATCCAAAGCGACTTACAAATGAGAAAGATACAAGCAAAGCGATATATCAAGCAGAGAACAATACAAGTAGTGCTACCATACAAGATCCATTAATTGAATTCCAGAAGAAGCAAAGTGCAGAGTAGAGGTGTGAGTGCAATTTTTAAAAAAATTTTTTTATCATGAGTTGGTTAGGTGTTCATGGAAGAGGTGGGTCTTTAGCTGTTTTTTGAAGATGGTGAGAGACTCTGTGGTCCGGATTGAGATTGGAAGTGCATTCCACCACTGAGGAACAGTTAGTGTGAAGGTTCTGGAAAGGGACCTTGCGCCACGCTGAGTTGGAACTGCTAAACGTCGGTCGCTAATCGATCGCAGATTGCGTGAGGGAACGTAGGCCTTCAGGAGAGAGTTCAGGTAGAGGGGTGCTGTTCCTGACAAGGTCTTGTACGTGAGCATCAAGGCCTTGAACTTGATACGGGCAGCTACAGGAAGCCAGTGGAGGGAGATGAAGAGGGGTGTGACATGGGTTCTCTTGGGCTGGTTGAAGACGAGGCGCGCTGCAGAATTCTGAATCATCTGAAGGGGTTTGATGGAGCTGGCTGGGAGGCCCGAGAGTAGTTCGTTGACATAGTCCAGTTTTTAGATAACAAGGGCCTGTATTAGTAGTTACAAGGTTGGAGCTAGCATGTGTTAACTCTTATTTTCCCCGGGTATGGTTGATATTTACATTAACTTGTCCATAAGGTAAATGTAAAACGCTTTAGATGTTTGCCTTAACAGCTGTGCACATAAAGAACTGGTCAGTTGTGTGGGCTGGATCACAGCTGATGAAGTCTATTCCTGTAGTGAAGACCATCAGATTTTAAAATGGAACCTGCTCACGAGCGAGACCAGTGTGGTGGTGAAGCTCCAGGAGGACATCTACCCTGTCGACATGCACTGGTTTCCCAAGACTATAGCTGGGAAGAAGCAAGCTTTGGCAGAAATCTTCGCCCTCACCAGTACTGATGGTAATATCTTGCTTATATTTCTTCACTGCAGGACTCTTTAATGATATCAGGCTGCTTTCACACTTGGGATTTATTTTATATTATTTTTTTTGGACCCACATGTTAATCCTATGGGAAGCGACCACTGCATTCAAAAGTTGAAAAAAAAGCTGAACTTTTCAGAAAAGTGCCAAATGATTTCAAACATATTTTTTCCCTTCCCAACCCACGAAGTTCAGAGGCAAACCAGAGAAAAAAATGTTTTGTCGTAGTTTCATCATCACGAAGTTGAAATTAAAAAACGTTTAAGTTCAACTTTAGACTGCTTTACATTTTCCTGCCTTTGCTGAATAATTTGAAGACCATGCCAATCACTAGATGAATAATTCGGAATATTTTTCTGCTGTTTAGCTTTCTTATACGAAAGATAAATAGCATAAGTAATTGTAAATAATATTTTGGGTAATATTAGTGTCACAAACTCTTTCAAATGACCCATTTTTCATAGGTTGGATTAGAGACAGTTATGTGTTATTTATTGCCCACGTCTGATTACTTTGTCCTACTGAGTTCCTCTAATAAAGTCCATCCTTTTGCCGGCTATCTCAGCAACACTGCTAGGGAGTTATTTTTGGTAATTTGAAACCAGGCTTGACTTGAATGAGGAAAGACCTACATATCTACAGTCCCCTCTGAAAATATTGGAACAGCAAGGCCAGTTGTATTGTTGTCGCTAGACATTGAAGACATTTGGGTTTGAGATCAAAAGATGAATGGGATGATAGATCAGACTTTCAGCATTCATTTTGTGATATTTACATCTAGATCTGTAAAAAAAAAAAACAACAACCAAGAACCATTTGTATCAGACCACCCAATTTTTAGGTGAGCAAAAGTATAGGAACAGAGGCTTATAGTAAATTAAAGTAAATAACACTTAATATTTGGTCGCATATCCCTTGCTTTCAATAAAAGCACCAAGCCCCCCCGATGAAGTACTTTTTTCAGTTGGAAGTGCTCTTTGGGTCATTGTCTTGCTGCATGATGAAGTTCTCCCAATTAGATTGGATGGATTTCTCTGTAAATTGGAAGACAGATTATTTCTGTAAACTTCTGAATTCATTCTGCTGCTACCATCACGACTTCCATCATCGATAAAGATTAGTGAGCCTGTTCCAGAAGCAGGTGTGTGAGCCCAAGCCATGACACTACCTCCACCATTCTTGACTGCTGAGCTTCTGTGTTTTGTGTCTGATCAGAAATATAGTTGACAAGATGATGTTTCAAACATGTATTTGGAATAGATGTTAAAATTGGACAAAAACTGCCAAAATAATGTGTGGCCTTTGGCGGCAATAACACAAAGCGTTCAATGGATATATATATATTTTTTAAAAGTCTACACACCCCTGTTAAAATTGCAGGTATTTGTGATTGTGTAAATAATAAATCAACCAACAAAATTCAAGCGGAAAAACCAGTAGCACAAGTGCGAACACCCGTTTTACATCGGGGCATGTGACCGTGCTCAGAATGAACCAGTCACGTTCAAAAGTATTTATCATACAACTGATTAATCAGAAGTGGTTCGGATTAACTCCAAATAAAGATCTTGATTTCATCTGACAGCTGAGGCCATGGTCTACAAAACATGTCATTGTTGAAAGGTGTAGATCAGGAGAGGGGTAAATGGTCTGCAATTATATAGCACTGATTTACTTCGAACCTTAGCAGTTCTACAAAGCGCTTTACACTGTTTCTCATTCACAAACACACTCGCACACCATGCAGGGTGCTAGCCTGCCATTGGGAGCAACTTAGGGTTCAGTGTCTTGCCCAAGGACACTTCAGCACGTGGGCCAGGAATCGAACCACCAACCCTGCGATTAGTGGACAACCCGCTCTACCACCTGAGCCACAGCCGCCCAAAAGAAATGTACAAATTATGTCCAAAGCATTAGATGTACCATGGAACACCATGTATGCCATCATCAACAAGTTGTATATGAGTAAATGGGACACAGCAATGACATCAGCAAGTACAAGATGTCCCTCCAAAAGAGACAACAAAAAAAAAGCTTCTGGCAGGTACTGCTCTCTCCCTGCATGTGACAACAATCTCTCGTATTCTTCTGAATCCTATTGAAATCCTGTGGAACGACTTGAAGAGGGCTGTGCACAGAAGATCCCTGCACAATTTGTTAGATCCGGAGTATTTTTGTAAGGAAGAGTGGAATAAAATTGCCAAATCAAGATGTGCTAGTTTGATAAACTCTTACCCCAAAAGACTAAGTGCTGTATTACAAGCAACAATGTTAGTTAAGGGGTGTGCACACTTATGCATCCAGGTTATTGTCTCCCTAAACATTTCTATTTGTTTTTCACTTCAATTATTTTGTTTGCTATATCAGATTTTTACATCACAAAAAAATGCAATTTAAACAGGATTGTGTAGAAATGTTATCTCCACTGTACATTTTCATGTTGCTCTGGTTACCCGTCATTAGAAACGGAGAAAAATATAGAATATTTGTGTATTCAATTGGCACCCTGTCCAGGGTGTACCCCGCTTTGTGCCTGATGCTCCCCGAGATAGTCTCCAGGTTTCCCCGTGACCCTGAAGTGAAGGATAAGCGGTATAGAAGATGGATGGATGGATGGATGAATGGATTTGTGTATTCATCAAAGGATCTGACAGGGCAGATTTTTTTTCTGTTAACGTCTTTCCCAATATAACAATACAATCGTCTCTACACGATATTACACCGCCACAATATCCATCGATAACCAGTGACGTTTACTCGACATTTAGCGTTTAATGATTATATTATATTATATTATATTATATTATATTATATTATATTATATTATATTATATTACCAGACCTGCCAACCTTTTGCGTATTTTGCACAGGAGCGTGACATTTTCACATTGGAGTACACTAGTGCAAGTCAACACACGAGTCAGACGTTTGAATCTGGAATCATTTGTCCAGGTGTATTTTGATCTCTCCGATATTAACTGAGGGCCAGGAAGCCCCACCCCCTTCCCATATCTCCCGTGCTCTGAATGTTTTGACGTCATCAATATGAAATAAAATCTGCCAATGTACAGTATGTTTGACTTGGCTAACATTAGACAAGTATATAGTTAACACCAGTTAATTACATTTATTAGGTATGTTACCACAACGGCACTTTTTCCTCACACAGGCAGTCTTCCGCCAAAAGAGAATAAATTATGAAGTTTTTGGTGTAGAAAGATGGAATAGGCCTACACTATAGTGTCAAATCTAACACTTTACATGTTGTTAGTGTTTACAATTAGAAAGTGTTTCAAAGTGCAGGGTTGGGTTTTTTTGCTCTACTGGTCACGCTCAAACACTTTGAGCACTGTGGACATTTGACAACCAGTTTGTAAAAGGATTATATAGAAAATGTACTGTTTTTAAAAAATTTGTTTACTGCAGAATCTCACCTAAAAATTCACCATCCATCTGAGTTTTCGCAAACTGCCAGCAAGCAGTTCCTGACTGCACAGCTGATATTCTAACATATTACTATTATTGCATGTCCATGTGGTGTGATAACAACATAAATAGTTTGGCAGTACAGCACCATGTGACACAGTGCACCTGACCAAAATAACTAGTATTGTGTTTCAAATCGCATACTTGGGTATTTTATTATTCTAGATAATGTTTGTTTGGTTTTTTTGTGTGTGTGTGTTTTTTTGTTGTTGTTGTTTTTTTTGCGTACTAACAATGACTACGTTTACATGGACAGCAGTAATCTAATTATTGACCTTATTCTGATTAAGACAATATTGTGATTAAGGTGTTTACATGAGTCGTTTTTAGAATACTCCTGTCATATTCCCGTTTTACATGTTTATAACATCATTAGATTAACAGCCCTCGTCATTACGTCACCGCGCCACGCCGTCCGACGTCCCTTCAGAATTTCACGTATCGACATACAGTTGGTCTTCGTTATGGTACCGTATACAGTTTTGGGTGTTTTTATTTAATTTTTTTTTACGAACGCTTTAAGTGCAGTTAATTATTTGTCATGCTGTACATGCTAATAGACAACTGTTTGAAGCCGTGGGCTGTGTCCCAATCCGCGTACTTACCGTCTATATAGTAGCCGAGATACGTGTATTTTTCCCCACTACAGGCCTATAGTAGGCAAGTATGCGGTTTGAGACACAGCCGTGCTCTCTTGTTTGCTGTAAAACGTAAAACTGCCGTGTGTGATCGTGTCCTGACGTAAAATGTGGTGAAAACTCTCACACGACGTTCATAATGTGATTAAGGTGTTTACATGTCTGTAATATATGTCCATATTGCGACTAAAGCAGGAGTACTCCACCTGTCTTAATTCGATTAGAGCTTAATTCGAGTATGACCTTAATTAGATTAAGGTAAGTTAAAAATTGCTGTTTACATGGTAGTTTCTTAATCAAAGTATGGTCTTAATCGGGTTAAGATTGGATCATTGTTGTACTATGTAAACGCAGCTACTAACTGGTTTTCCTACTACGATTAGTATGTGAATTTTAAAAAACCCTCTTGTGTAGCCTTCAGACCTACAGCATGGTCTGTTTTGTGTATCGCTCTTCTGGATTTTCAAGATTAGTAAAACATTTTTGAACGTAAGCTCAGAGTTTTTGATTTGAGATTCGGCAATCATGACGATGGCAGAAAGCGAAACCGAGAAATAGAGCTTGTCCTTGTGTTCAGTAAACCTTTACAGTTTGACGTGGGATCCAGACGAATAGAGGTGTTTTGGTTCTCACATGCAATCTAATAGTGGCCACTGTAATTCCTCCAGATGTACATAAACTATGCACTGTTTTAGAGGTCTTGTACAATAGATTTACGTGCATCCGAGGTCAAAAAACACTCTAATGTGCTCATAGTTTAAATTGCAGCATTACCTTTTTTTCCCCCAGTGTCACAAACGACTCGTTAAATGATCCGTTCTAAAGGATTCATTCTAAACGCCTCCATTCAGAGAGCATACTCTGCTCTGATTGGTCAGATGTCCCAGTCTGTTCTGATTGGTCTACCGCCATCAGCAAGCAGCCGATGAAGACCAACAGGCGGGGCTTTTTGTTACAAACCTACGTAGGTTAGTACAGGAAGTAAAGTCTGGAATCACTAACGACTCGTTTCAGCTGTTCAGAATCGATTCCTTCTTCCTTCCTTCGTTTGTCGTGCACTTTGATTTTTCAAACTTTGCAGACTTTTTACATTCACAGACAGCTACATATATAACACACTACAGGAAAGGTAATATCTGAAATACTATAATAGGTGCACTTTAAACCTTAAACCTGAAATGGTGGAAATGCTTATTTTCCAATCGTTCTTTTTAGGCTAGCCGTTCTGGATGAATAAATAAATTCTTGTGAATTATTTTATTTATTTATTTATTTATTGAAAAACAGAAAATCCTGAACAGGGAAAAAATGTATATTTCTCAAGCCAATTTTTGCCAGCAAGGTGATCAGCTCTTTTTTTTACTTAGGGACAGGACCTGTGTAATATAGCCACCACTTTTAGTGTTATGTACTGCCCCAATTATATTTGATGGAGTGGGTTGTCTCACTTCAATTCCAGTTTAATTATTATTAGCGTTCACATTTAACTGTGATTTGTTTTTAATTTTTGCCTGATAATGTGTTAAAACTAGAGGAGCTACCTAGCTAGTGGTGGACTTGTAGAATGCTAGATCCATACTACAAATATGATTTGAGGCTTCTGCTTTGCACTGTGCACATTTCCCTACTTTTGACCTCTGCGTCGCATGCGCTTATCACATGAAGACATGGAGTGGAGACACATGGCCGTGGCAAATGACGTGTGGTCACCACACTAATGGCAGTGTAGAGTTGCATAAACACACCCACAAACTGAAGCGGTAATTTAGTCTGGCAGCTCCCTGTTGCGTTGAAAACTCTATTCAATCTGTGGACTTTCTCTCACCCCTGGACTTCAATATTCTTTTTTTTTTCTTTTTTTTTCTTCTCCTCCCCAGTCTATTCCCCCCCCCTCCCCCCCCCCCCCCCCCTTGTGGAACATCTTCATTTCGTCTGAGACAGAGTTAGGCTGAGGAGCAAATGATTTGAATGTCACTTATTTACCGCCATGTCTCAGGGGATAGATCGAAGTCAGATCAAAGTCTCTCGATACCACTAGTCACGCACGTGATTAACAATATTGTGAATTCTGACCCACTCTTTTTTTTTTCCTTAGAGACGTGCGCACTACGGATCTCATGGTGGAAACTTGCACACCTACCTCAGTTCTCAAATGTCACATCTTCTTAGCTCCTGCTCTCTGAACTGAATAAAAAGAAAGCTCAGATGTTTAGCTTTGGTGGGTGGGGGAAAAAGCCATACAGTAAGTTTAGCGGTTGGCTCCAGCCCCAGTCACCGCGTAGGCCTCTGGAGCTGTGTAGATACAAATCAAACCTGGGCATGGCGCTCACTGCTGACGGACTGAGCTTTACCACTGAACAAACTGACGCTTTTGGAGGAGAAACTGAAATGCTTTGTATTTTTACATCTAAAAAAAAAAAAAAAAAAAAGTGCGTTTCATAGTCGTTCACTTACTACCTGCTTTTCTGGGTTCGCTTTTGTTTTGTCGAGATCCAAATATAGCATCGGGAGAGAGCAGCAGCATGCTGATTTGCAGTTTTAGGCAACCAGAAATTACATAGAGCATTCTGAATTTTTTAATATGCACCACCACAAAGTATATGGTTGGCTAGTGTCTTTGATAACTGTCTCCATGCCTGATCGCCCTCTGTCTCCAACACAAGGGAGACTGGTCTAATCTAAGCAGCAGACTTTCTGTGCTTACTCTTCTGTTTGGTGTTAAGCGTTTGCTAAAATGTTACCTAGAGGAAAGCAGAATGTAAAGACTTCCATTTTATATGGAAACCAGCAGAAAGGGCTGTTGTTCTGCTTAGAAAGTTTCACTATCTGCCATTGTAAAAGCTATGACGTCTGTCCTTAAATTCGAAATATTCTGAATATTTATATTAATATCGCTTTTATTGGCATGAGCTATTAACAGGTCTGTAATGACTGTACGTCTTTCATATGCAGGTGCTGTGCTGGAAGGTTATCGACAGGATTTGATCGGAATATTGCGCAATTTTTAACACGCACGAACAATCAGCGAGACAAAACGATTTATTTTAACATAAACATTTTTATCGATTAATTCATTTTTTTAAAAGAATTTTGTGGAATCACATATCGTTTTATACCAAATCTGCTTACACAGTGTAGGTTGTGTTTTATACCACAGTGTTGTTGAATTCTCGAATCTGATCGGTCGGGACCTAGTCACTGAAGGATTTTGCGATCGCAGAAATCAATGCACAATCAAGGAAACTCTGCGATATTCGCAAGAGCTTTCAAGTTTTCAAAATTACCGCAAATTCTCCGCAGATTTGGGCCGAGACACATTCAGTCAAAGCCCCCTTCGATTCATGTGCATCGAACATGAGTACGACTACAGTTACAATCAAAATTATTCAACAACCATTGCAAATCAGGTTTATTGTCAAGATTTACAGACTTTCAGCTGTTTGCAATGAACACATCAAACAAAAGCAATTGAAAAAGTTCAACATAACGAACGCTTCAAGTGGTTTCCGCAAATTCAACTGAAAATGCAACTTATGATGATTTCTCCACTTTCATAATTATTCAACCCCTTCATGGCAAGCATCTTTAGTACTTTAGTACTTGGTCTCATTTACCAACAAACATGACTGCGAAAGACCGTGCAAAACACTTTCGCTAAATCAAGTAGTTTTCTGAAAAAGCACAAAAAAACGCCGCAAGTTGTATTGCAATTTTTTATTTTATTTTATTTTTTTTTTTTAAATCTGCAGAAATATCAAGCATTTTTGATCACAAATGAAGGCCTCGAAATCCTGTATGTCAGCTGCAAGGCAAATTAAACTGTTCTATTAATGCACTTGTTCTAATACTTTATTGTTGCATTATTATTACAAATTTGTTATAATTTACAGGGACTTGTATGGTGGACAGACTTTTAAAGACTGATGCTTTTTAACATCTAATCATCGATTTGAGATTTACGAAAGGAGTCTCCAGTGTCAGCACTTTGTAACAGTCTTGGTAACATGATAAGCTCCTTATTAATTTCAAGAGAGAGACAAAAACAGGCAGCTAAGGGAATGACTGTTTATAGCTTCTATAACATAAGTGATAATAGGAACGAGACGTTCCAAAACATTAAATGTAACTATAAACAGATGAAAAAGTACAATTTGACGTTCTCTAATAAATAAAATGTGTAATAACTGGCAAATAGCTGTGGTATAAGGGAGAAGAAAAAGAAAACACTTGTTGTGGATGTGCTGTTATTGTTGTTGATTATTTTCCTAAAACAGCACAATTCCAAGAGTATTATTTCTTACGACTAACTGATATTTACGCAATATAGTATTCTCAGGGTGTAGCTTTTCTAAAATAAGAACAAGCATGCTAATTAACAAAAATATGAAATCTTGAAAAACACGAAATTTTTTATGATGAAATGAAAGGTTCTTGGTACTTTTTTGTTTGTTTGTTTAGGTAAGTTCCACATGATGTCTAAGACGGGACGCATTGAAAAGAGCGTGGAGGCCCATCGAGGAGCCGTGCTGGCAAGTCGCTGGAACTATGATGGAACTGCTCTCATCACTGGTTGGTCCTGTTCAAAATCTGTTTTGTTCAGTATATTTTCAGTCACCTCCATTCTGAACAGTTATAGTGCAGCACACAAGGGATTGTGGCAATGCATATCCGACAAAACAACTATAAATAGCCTTCGCTCCAGCGCTCACACACAATAAAACGTTTGTTTGTATTATCGTAAAATGTTCAAGCCTAAGTGGAATATACACAATAAATAAATATACTGTGTGTGTGTGTGTGTGTGTGTGTATGTGTGTGTATATATATATATATATATATATATATATATATATATATATATATATGTGTATATGTGTGTGTGTGTGTATACATGCATACATACATACACACACACACACACACACACACACACACACACACACACACATATATATATATATATGCGTGTGTGTGTGTGTGTGTATGTATGTATGTATACATACACACACACACACCCATATATATATATACACACACACACACATACATCTCACATATATCTATATATAGATATAGATATATAGATATAGATAAATATAGATATGTGTGTGTGTATATATATATATATATATATATATATGTGTGTGTGTGTGTGTATATACATGCATGCATACATACACACACACACACACACACACACACACACACACACACACACACACACACACACACATATATATATATATATATATATATATATATATATATATATATATATATATATATATATATATATATATATGTATATGTGTGTATGTGTGTGTGTATATATATATATATATATATATATATATATATATATAATACTGTGCAAACATTTTAGACACATGCAAAGTAATGCTGTAGAGCAAATATGCCTTCAAAAATAATGAAATTAAATGTTTATTTAAATGTTTATATTTAAATAAAATATACAGTAAACAGTAGTAAAGGAAACAAACTCAATATTTGGTGTGACAAAAAAAATAAAAATAAAAATAGTAGTCTCCGGTACAATGTGTGCAGTTTTATAAGGAAGTGAGCTGTAAGTGTTATTGAGCATATTGCAGAACCAGACTGAGGTCTTCTGGAGACTTTGACAATCACACTCGCTTCTTATATTTGCAGCAAAACCCAGCAGCCTTCATTGTGTTTTTTGTCTGAAAAGTGTCTCGTACGTAATACGCTGCTTTCTTTACTGACATACAAACATATTTTCTGCAACATTTAATTTTGTGCTAGAAAACTAATGTTTGGGAATCTAAAATCTTTTTTGGTACCTTTTTTCCAAAAAATAAAAATAAAAAAAATTTGTAAACTAAAAAATCTAAAACAAAGATAGTACTAAAATAAAAATAGGTTGCTTATTTACATATAATATAAGACAATGTGAATGACATTTCAGTTAGTTCACCCTTCATGACCTAAACATGTTCTGCCTTAAGTGTGAGTAAATGTGACTGTGGGCTGATGAGTAGATGACTGATTGTAAGATAACACGCTTCGACAGCCTTTGCTGTGTTTTCAAACAGAGACTAAAAACCACACACACACTGTAGGTGTTCAGCATGCCATAGGTTTGCTGTTTACCTTTTTTCTTTTTATCTTACTTTCTTTTTTTTTCTCCCTCCAAAGTGCACGTGTGTATATTACTTATAACGGACATGCACGAGAACAACATTATATAAAGAGAATATTGTTGCTAAACGATATACAAATGAATATGGATTTTCTGCAATTATACCTTTTGTACACGGATATGAAAACATTATTGAATTCTACAATTTAAATCATTTTTCAATTCCGATTCTGATCCTTCCAGCTGGTGAGGACGGCCAAATCAAGATCTGGTCTAAAAGCGGGATGCTGAGGTCCACTTTGGCCCAACAAGGTATGTTATGTGGTAACATCTTGGTGCGACGTTCGACACAATCTTAGCGTATGTTCACAAGCGACAGAGTGAGAGGCCGATCATTTTCTCTGAACATGTATGACACATATCCATGATTTAACATTTGAACTGAGATTTTCTCAATTCTGGGGTAAAACAGTAAAGCGCTAAATCCAAACACTCGGCTCAAAGGATTCCTCAGACCAATCCTACATGTGGTCTGACCGTTCCCCAGTCTTCAATTCCTACCTGCAATTAATTCCCATTTCCTGGAAGAAAAACATAACGTTTAAAACACCAGACAGCGCAATACACACATGCGACAGCAGTACTGGTTTCTACACACCCGAAGGGGAAACTACAAGCAACAAAGTTTGAAATTTGTGTAAAACAACCAATCAGCAAAATTGCTGTAATCATTGAAATGAAGATAAACGAGAGGTCATAAGAAACTGGGGTTTGGGTCTCTCAAGGACTGCCTGTGATTTTTTTTTTTTACAGTGTAGCTGTGTCTTAAATAGTACACTTGGCATACTTTTACTGCGTTCACACTAGGAAACACTGCGGGACGTAGTGTACTATTAATAGCCAGATAATGAACTAGAACTCAATAAAAATGGTGGAACATCAGACCCTTTTTGTGCTCAGTAGTAGCAGTCTGCTTTACACAGACAACTTATCAGGAGAGGATGAAGACTAGGAATTGTCCCCTCTGCTGGTAATACAACAGGATTATAACGGGCAAAAACTGGTGAGGTCCAAACAAGGAAGTGCTATGAGTAACAAAGAAACAGGGAACGCAGGAAACTATAAGGATTGGACATAATGAGAGTGAAGCATGGTAAGACCTCGCGAGGAGGAACAGAAACAAGGGGCATAAATAACAAAAGTAATCAAGTCAAGACACAGAACAGGTGAACACTTTAGGGTAATCGGGCAATGTCATGACCGGGTGTAGACGTTACCCAAACAAAATGTTAATGGATAAAACAAAAGAATTTGAATAACAACAAAACTGGAATGATTATAGTATAAGTGCTGTATATACACACGTCATAGACGTAAACATCCAAATACACTGCCCTTGGGGGGAAAAAAGTCCCTAATTAATCCTTTTAGGTGCCTCCTTCTGTTCATACTTTAAATATATATTTTTATGAATTTTATGAATGATTTATGAAGAGAGATACACTTCTGCAACAAGTCAGTTGAAAGAGTGTGCAGTCCCTGTTAATCTCTGTTAAGTGGAGAATATATTAACCAGAACTTGCATATCGATGTCGAATGTCGAGGTTAAATTAAGCTACTCCAAAATCCAAGGGCTTCCCATTTGCAGAGTGGAAAGTGTGTTAATGCACCGTACTCTAATGGATGCCAAGTCATGTGCACTTCAGTACTGAAAGGACTTCATCGTACATCTTGCCTGACATTGTAAATTATTACGTAATCGGAACTGGGTTGTGCAGTTGAAATCAATCGGAATAAGTGCAATATTCGTTTATGGGTGAAAGAAGTCCGCTACAAACCTGTACGAATACGTTTGCTTCCAGTGTGTATCACTACAAAGGAAATGGATGGGTAGCTCGTACGATATATGGCCTCGTAAAAGTCAAAAAGTCAGATAACATGTACATTTAATCGTACTTGTAAAAAATTCCCCGAATACCTGCAGTCGATACTGTGATGTAAGCCTTGTGTATGTTTCCACTCTGACGAACAGACGATGAAATGACCGTGATCTGGATGTATTTTCATGTTGAATGGTGGTGATCAACACAAAGCTCTGAATTCATATCTGGAGAAGGAACTACAGCATCTTCCAACAATACAAGTATCCCGATAAAACATTATATGGTGCTTAAACGTTAACTTTAATAGAGAGTGTAAGGGCATTTTCACACCTGGCTCAATTGGACCGTTCGTTTCGAAACCTGTTGCATTTTCTGCTTTTGTTCAGTTTGTTTAGACATATATGAACACGGCAATCACGTGCGGAAATCAGTCCGAGATAAGGCTGGGTATTGCAACCAGTTTGGCGAGTCGATTCTTATTTATATGATTTCGATTCGATTTCAGTTCGATTAGTTATCAATTTCTCATTTAAAATGTTAGTTTTGCGGACATGGAATCCATGTTTTAATATAATGTAACTGAAATCCTCCTACTTAGCTATATTACTGAAATACACATTTACGTTAACAATAGGGCCAACACAATTATGTTTAATTACTTTTTACTTTTACTTTGAGTAACAAACATTGTAGCAAGATATCATTAACATGTGCACACAACGCACACAAGGTAAGCACAAACTGCACAATGCACATTACTGTAAAAAAAAAAAAAAGCCATTGAAATGTGCAACAGTGAAATTCATTAACTTGAGACATCTTTAAGAAATAAAACCCATTTCAACATTCAATACTACATTCAATACTTCAATAGAACATACAATCCTCTCAAGTAAAGCATGCGCATTAAGAATCGATTCGGGGATTTCTCGAATCGACATCATTTCGTTACATTGAGGATCGAGTAAAATCTGAGAATCTATATTTTTTACCCAGCCCTAGTCTGAGACCACCTGAACAAGGTGGTCTTGGCCCGATTGCAAATGGACTCTGGAGTGGTTCGTTTGTGGTGAGAAAACCACCATCTGGCCTAATGAACCGAGCTGTAGAGCAATGCATGATGGGAATGGCATTACATAAAAAGCGTGTTTGTTTTGCTAACGACTCGCAACACGAATCGCGGTCTAACTTTGACCAAAGATGAGATAAAATGCCTAAAAAACACATATAAACATCGAGGTTTACAAGGTGTTTAGCGAGCATCTCACGGAGATGGGTCGTAATCGCTCCGTGAAACATCAATTCCCGCTCGAACTGATGACAACGGCTAAAAAGAGCCACAATAAGCTCGCGGAGCTGCTGTCTATCCGTCTCGATGGATGACATTGTTATGGACGGAACCTCGGTACATAAACAGGCGCGCTCTGACCAATGAGAGGACAGTTTTCTCCCATGTGACTTGCGTAAACACATTTACGTACGCTTTGAAATGTTGCCTTGTGAAAGCGAACCGTGCCAAGGCAAAAAACGCGATATTGTAACAATTCAAGTCTCCGTTTCAGAACGAAACACAGGTCTACAGTTCTGAAAACACCTTAAGAAAGCGGTCATTAAAAAACAAGCGCGTAGAAACCTTCGCATGTTCGAGTGAGCACTCCAGTTCGGCGAGCACTGAGACAGGGACGCTTCCTTTTCCCTCCCCCGGGTTCTACACTTTGCATCCTAGTCAAGGTGGAGCACGGCCGCTGCTGATTCTGCTATACACACTCAGGACACCCTTCCTCCCAATGTCTATTAAAGATACTGTTTGAACCTCATAACATCTTAAACAGCATGAGGAGTTGATTGCTAGAAGCATGCTGCATAGCAACATAAACAAAGCTAAAGAAAACCTTCCATAGTATGTGCACCAGATTGCTTGATACTAAGTAGGTTACTCATTTGGGTAGCAGTATTAGTGCTAACAAATACCAAAAAGCATGCTGGGAAAAAATGGTATTGATGCATCCCTAAATGTAGTGCATGATTCTTGCATTCTGAGCAAGCTGCTTGTGTTCGAGATCCTTACTAAGTGAGCAAAAAGAAACAAAACCTCCTAATGACTGTGCTGTTTTCGGCGTTTTATTGCCTTCAGCATCTGGCTTTCTAAGACTCGCTCACTCTGACTGGATGATTTAATATCTCCCAATATTACACGCTGACTCAGAGTTAGACTCACGTCAGACTATTAGAGTGTACTGTTGGATCCCGACGTGAAAGGCATGAACGCGTAAGCTCTATTCTATTCTAAGCACCGTCAAGTTTCAAAGGAGTGGCATTTTATTCAACACAATAAAAACTATGTTTAATGACCCTGGTTTTCTGTTCAGTACACACGGTTCTCTTATTAAGTGTTGCATCGGGGAATTGAAGTCTTAAACGCACTTTATCTAATTGATGTCATTAGAAGCTTCTGGAAAGGCCCTGGATTGTTCTTTATTATTCACGTATCGACCCGGGGAGAAGGCTCGCTGCTGAAGGATGCGCACTGATGATGCTCGTTAATAGTTAAGGCTTAAGATGATGTTGCTGTTAAATCCTTTCTACAGTCGGGATAATAAGCTCCTGGCCTTGTAGACTGTGTGTTTCAACCAAAAGAACAAACCTGTGTTTGAGGATGCACTTCTGTCTTCAGGAATGAGTCAGTCAGAGCAGGCTTTACATTTAATCAAAGTCGAACTACACAACTACACCAAAACAGGCTCAGGATTTATACTCTCTCTCTCTCTCTCTCTCTCTCTCTCTCTCTCTCTCTCTCTCTCTCTCTCTCTCTGTGTTTGTGCGTGTCTCTCTCTGTGTTTGTGTGTGTCTCTGTGTTTGTGTGTTTCTCTGTGTTTGTGTGTGTCTCTCTGTGTTTGTGCGTGTCTCTCTCTGTGTTTGTGCGTGTCTCTCTCTGTGTTTGTGCGTGTCTCTCTCTGTGTTTGTGCGTGTCTCTCTCTGTGTTTGTGCGTGTCTCTCTCTGTGTTTGTGCGTGTCTCTCTCTGTGTTTGTGTGTTTCTCTCTCTCTGTGTTTGTGTGTGTGTCTCTCTCTGTGTTTGTGTGTGTCTCTCTGTGTTTGTGCGTGTCTCTCTCTGTGTTTGTGCGTGTCTCTCTCTGTGTTTGTGGGTGTCTCTCTCTGTGTTTGTGGGTGTCTCTCTCTGTGTTTGTGTGTTTCTCTCTCTCTGTGTTTGTGTGTTTCTCTCTCTCTGTGTTTGTGTGTTTCTCTCTCTCTGTGTTTGTGCGTGTCTCTCTCTGTGTTTGTGTGTGTGTCTCTCTCTGTGTTTGTGTGTGTCTCTCTCTGTGTTTGTGTGTGTCTCTCTCTGTGTTTGTGTGTTTCTCTCTCTCTGTGTTTGTGTGTGTGTCTCTCTGTGTTTGTGTGTCTCTCTGTGTTTGTGTGTTTCTCTCTCTCTGTGTTTGTGTGTTTCTCTCTCTCTGTGTTTGTGTGCGTGTCTCTCTCTGTGTGCGTGTCTCTCTCTGTGTTTGTGTGTCTCTCTGTGTTTGTGTGTTTCTCTCTCTGTGTTTGTGTGTGCGTCTCTCTCTGTGTTTGTGAGTGTCTCTCTCTGTGTGTGTGTGTGTGTCTCTCTCTGTGTTTGTGTGTGTCTCTCTCTGTGTTTGTGCGTGTCTCTCTCTGTGTTTGTGTGCGTCTCTCTCTGTGTTTGTGTGTTTCTCTCTCTCTGTGTTTGTGTGTGTGTCTCTCTCTGTGTTTGTGTGCGTCTCTCTCTGTGTTTGTGTGTTTCTCTCTCTCTGTGTTTGTGTGTGTCTCTCTCTCTGTGTTTGTGTGTGTCTCTCTTTGTCTCTTTTACTGTGTCTCTCTGTGTCTCGCTATGTCTCTGTTTCTCTGTGTGTTTTTGCTGCAGTGTGTCCCTCTGTGTCTCACAATCTCTCTTTGATAGTGTCTCTTTCTCTCTCTCTCTGTGTCTGTTTCTCTGTGTTTCTCTTTATGTCTCTCTCTGTTTCTGTGTGTGTGTGTGTCTCTCTCTCTCTCTCTCTCTCTCTCTCTCGCTCTCTCTCTCTCTCACTCTCTCTCTCTCTCTGTCTTGCTGTGTTCTTGCTGTGTCTTCAATCATTCCCTGTGTCTGTTTCTCTATGTGTTTGTGTCTCTCTGTGTCTCTCTCTCTGTGTCTCTCTGTCTCGCTGCGTGTGTCTTTTTATCTGTGTATCTCTTTCTGTGTGTTTCTCTGTGTCTCTCTCTGCCTGTCTTTGTATCTCTGTCTCTCGCTCTTGGTCTCATACTGCGTGTGTGTCTTCCTCTATGTCTTTCTCTCTGTGTGTAGTTGTGTTTGCATGTGTCTCTGTGTGTGTCTCTCTCACTGTCTCTCATAAATCTGCACTCTCTCTCTTCTTTTTATTTCTTTGCTCTGTCTGTTCTTTCTTCCTTGCTCCCTCTCTCATTCTCTGTGGGAGGAGTCTCAGGTACAGCTGGGGGCCGTTGTTGAGTTTGGAAGAGTGATGATGTAACCCTGACCCATCTGGGAGTAAAGAGAGAGAGAGAGAGAGAGAGGGATGGAAGGATGGGGGTGGTGCTGGGGTTGAGGTTGGGGGAGGTGTGTAGAGGGAGAGCAGCGGGAACTCATCACCCTCCGCTCCCGTTGCCTTCTGTCAGCCCAAGACCATGTGACCTTTTGGCATTTGTGAGAAACCACAAGCACCTGGGGCAGGGTTAAATGTCAGTCTCTCTCTTTCTTACACACGTGCACACGTCTTGTTCCAGCCAGGTTTCTCTTGCTTAGCTGCCTCTCTTCATGTGGTGTGCTCTGATGTGTGCAGTATTGCTTTGCTCTTTGCATTCCTCCGGGGTACAGCCGTGTGCAGCGGCTCGAAACGACACACGTTTTAAGGTTTTGTATAAAAGAGCTCCTCTTTTGTCAGTGCCTCTTATCGTCTGCTGTAAAACCGAATAAAATAAAAACGAAAAGTGACAAAGGACTGCTCAAACGAAGTGCTCTGTCCCGTCATCCGTTTTAGTCATACTGTAGAGGGGTGAATTTGTTTTTTAAGGGATAAAATTTGAAACAGCAAGACTAAGCTGTACGAGTAGCAGAGGAGTGCTCGGTCAGCTTATCCTTCAAACCATGAGCAGGTTTTCTTTCCAGGAGCGTGTAATGAATGATCAAAACCATTGCTGTTATTTGATCAATTCTGAACCATGGCAGAATGAAAGTGCGATAAAATAGCTGTTATTCCATGCACACGTCGACACACACTCTGCCTTCATTAAGTCATGCACACAAGAGTACGGCTTAAAAAAAAAAAAAAAAAAAGAAATTCACATTAATAGGATGTACTGGATCAAGTGCTATTCTATAAGCTCTCAAATAACAGCTTATGATTACTGAAATTAGGCTTGTTCATGCTGTCGTTATACTATGCTTGCCATCTTTTCTCATTTCTATAGAATCTCACTTATTTATTTTTAATTTGTCTGTTGATTTTATGTTGCATCATATTACATCTGGCAAAAAAAAAAGAAAAGAAAAGCGCTTTCCTCTTCAGTACGAATATTCTGTCTCAGATTTTTTGGCTTTAAAGGCAAGCGCGTGTGTTATTGGGGAAAACCCTGCCTCAGAACCATCTCTTCAAGAATAATCTGGCAACCTCGGAGGCGTTGTGATTTGCATAATCTCTCAGAAGGTCAATTTAAGCTTACGCGTAACCCGATACTGTAAATATTGACGTAACTTTTGGACTTAAGTCGCCGACTCAACAAGTTGAAATGGCCCACTGTGTTCCGCACTGTGCTGTGCTGTCCGATATCCAAAGAGATGAATCGTTTTGTCTTTCTGAATGTCTTCTGTCCTTCTCTCTACCTCATTCAGGATGTCCTGTGTACTCCGTGGCTTGGGGTCCAGACTCCGACAGGATACTTTACACGTTCGGCCGGCAGCTCATCATCAAACCCCTGCAGCCGAGCTCCAAATCTTTGCAGGTAATGCGCCAAAGGGTGGCACGAAACTGCCGCATTCACAGGTCCGCTTTTTTGGGCATCCGACAGAAAGCGCAATGATACGCATCATCTATATGTACATCAGTAATCTCAGTAATGCACACGCGACAGCGCACCAGGGCCGAGCATCACCGTGAGCTGCCCTTATAGATTTTTATCCACAGGATTTCCCTTGACAAGTGGGATTACTTTCTCCTCCATCTTTCCCAACATTAGCTAAAGCCTTGCTCAGACCATCTTGGCTGGTACGTTGCTTTAACAGAGTTATGTTCTGTCAAAAGTTCAAGATTTTATGCATCAGCATGGGGTGTGTTTTTTTTTATTTTATTTAATTTTATTTATTTATTTATTCGTAACGGATCCCAAAAAGTCTCTAAGAACAGTCCAGAGGATGGAATCCATCACTTAGCATGCGTTCAAGGTCATCAGCAGTACGTTCATGTGTATAATGAAATCACCTTGCTATTGAGGCTATTTGTTCGCAAAACGTGTTGAAGCGGAAACCTCGAACTTGACATCAAAACGATTATAGAAAGTCAGAAAGCAATTCAGCAGCGTTAGGGTTGAGCAGAAACCCCAAAACTTGTGATAGTCAGATTCTGTGAAGCCTGTCAACACAGAGTGGAAAAACAGACACACACACACACACACATTGTGTGCAGAGACGTAAAAGCAACTAATCAAAGCTCAAATCATAGTTAACGTTCTGTTACCATAATTTAACTTAACAATCCATTCATGTGTCATTTTTATATGCTAGCTCGGGTTTATTGAATAATTTGATTAGCATAGTAATTAGCTGAATTCAAATGCCCCGCATTATTGCGCATGCTCAATTTAAATGGATATACTTGATTAAATTAATTTCTTAGATGTTCAGAGACGTGAAGATATGAGATAAAAGTTTTATACATTAAAGGTTTGCAGCTCGAAGTGTTTTATAAAGAAAAGAAAAAAAAAAGGCAAATAAAAAGGAGTAGAGAAAGAGAATAAAATCGTAAGAGGAATTCTAAAAAGAAGTCATTCTATAAACACGGTCCCCTCCAAAAGTATTGGAACGGCAAGGCTAATTCTATTGTTTTAGCTATACATTGAAGACATTTGGGTTTGAGATCAAAAGATGATCAGGATTTCAGCTTTCGTTTCCTGATATTTACAACTAGATGTGTTACACAACTTCGAACACGGCACCTTTTGTTTGCGTGATCGAAAATATTTAAAAAATCATGTGACTGATAGGTGTTTGTTGCTGCCCAGACGTGCCCTGTTAAATCGATCGTTTAAAGAATGAATAGCTCTGAATGTCCACTTTTGGTTTGAGCCCTAGTTTTCACCTGTGAAGGCTGCATTTGTTGTTAAAAAGGATAAACCAACATGAAGACCAGACAGCTGAATATGGGAGAAATGTAAGCCATTTTGAAGCTGAGAAAAGAGGGAAAATCAATCACCGTTCAAAAGTAGTCAAATTAATCAATTGCTTAACACATCTAGATGTAAAGATCAGGAAACGAAAGGTGAAATTCCAATCTATCGTCTCCTATTTATCTTTTGATCTCAAACCCAAATGTCTTGAATGTATAGTGAAACAGTAGAATTGGCCTTGCCGTTCCAGTACTTTCAGAGGGGACTGTTAGAATAATAAAGTAAATGTAAAATAAATTCTAAAAAAGGACAGGGTGGAGATAAAATAGTAATACTTAATTATATAAAGCTGTGAATTCTAGTTCAGAAAATTCTTTATGAATAAATAAATGATCATCAAACGTCAAATGATACAACAAGAGAAAATCTTATTATTAAGGCTAAATGGTATTAAACACCACTTAAAAGCCCTTAAGGTTGAATTTGATATACAAACTGTTTAATTTATTTCTTATGTGAATATGCTGATCCTAAGAAAGTTTTGCATCACAACACAGTCACAGCTATATGTTGCAAGTATGATTTCCCATCATTTACCAGTGTAGCGTGTGTGTGTGTGTGTGTGTGTGTGTGTGTGTGTGCACACCATTGTCAGCAGTTTAAAAGCTTGGTGGTGCAACGTCTGTGTGTTTATTGTTGTACTGGGCGCTGAACTGCAGCAGGGATCTTGAGTAAACAGGCAGAGGGGTTTAGACGGATCTTTCAGTCCAGCCCTCCCCGAGCAACAGCTGTCAGTTTGTAGAAGCATGACCCTCTGACCCCAAGTGTGACTCTGTGACCCCTGCTCCCTGGCTCACCTCAGCCTGGGGAAAGCCATTAAATGGGAGAGGCAGGATAGATACACACAACCATAATCCTTGCATCAACCCAAGAACATGAGAGTTTAGAGTTTTAGAAAGTATCATTAAACCTCATGTTGGTCCATTTAAAATGTTTTTTTCTTCTTCTTCTTTTTTTTTTTTTACTAAAATTGAAACGAGAGTTAAAAGCGTGTGAGGATCTCCACAGCACAGCACACAAGGCCAACAGAAACAAGTCGGCTAATCTTAGCCAGCTGGGCAAAACAGAGTGCAGGAACAATGTGTGTGTGTGTTTTTAATCCAATCCCTGTTCTTCAGGTAATTTGGTATTTGAGCAGTGAATAAGATTTGTGTTTTCCATCCTGTCATTTAGCACCAAGCTAGCTCATATTAACCAGCCGTCTCGTGTAGCCGGTGCAAACGCCGGACTCGAAGTTCCAGAATGCAATGCGGAAATACACCTCGGTCACCGCCGAGTCATCGAGCTACAAGATGGCATTAACGGTGGTATTAACAGATGACGGGACGAGTAGCGCCGGACAGGTTAAAAACACTAAAGCACTGCTGCAGCTCTCTATTTAGGTTGATATGAAGCGAGGAGGAATTCCCTCCGGCGCCACCATCGAACAGCATTGTGGGTAATGTAACGTGAACCGTTAACCAAAAGTGAAAACAGACGAACGTGTCAATGAACGGAATTTTCATTCATACAAAATGAAATCATAATTAACATGCAGATTTTTCAGGGTGGATTTTTATTTATTTATTTATTTTTATTCGTCTTTAAAGCGCACAAATGTATTGCAATACAAGAATGAATATTAAGCTGATCCTAAGTCTAGCTGGTTTGGTATCTGCCATGTGTAATGTGTGTGCGTGTGCGCCGAATCACTTGTGTCGCATCCATAAGTCAGCACTTTAACCTGACCTGAGTGCATTATTTAATGCGAGTCTTTAACATGAGAGAAAATGGGGTCCTGAAGCATGAAAGTGGGGGTCGACTCCTGTTCCCTGTGGCTAACTGCGAAACGAATCCACGGTGCTGTTTTCAATTACTCAAAGTTGAAGCAATTACCGTAACGGAGAACAGACGGGCCCGGTGTGTCAGCTGTTTCAGCGCACGTCCTCTTAACTACTTCTCTCTCTCTTCTCTCTCGAGAACTTTCTCTCTCACCGTCCATAGCCTCCCATTTGTCTGTAGATTAATCATAAACTAATCACATTTTCTTCTCATTACCTGTGCTGTATAATAAAGCTTTGGAGTGCACCTGGAACAATTTCTCAAAAAAAAAAAAAATTCCCCATGTCAGCTAGTGGTTTACTATGAAATCGTCTAGTTGTATAGATTTTGTTACCTGACCAACAGGAACTGATCTCATTGTTGTGTTTGTCGTACAAAATTTTATTTATTTTTTATTTTTTTACTTCAGCTTTTTCCGGTTTCTTGAATTCTGTGCATTTCCGAACGTCCTAAGAACATCATTAACCTATTTTTGTTTCAATACGTTTTTCGTCAAAATTTCAATTGCTTTGATGTTGTTTCTCAGGGTTTTGTCGGTGTTCAGTCAGGATTTTGCTATCGCAGAAATGAACGCAAAATCAAGCAAACTCTGCGATATTCGGAGGAGCTTGCGATTCTTTTCAGAATCACCGCAGATTTGGGACAAGGTTCGGGCATGTGACGTCCTCACAAAGCGCATTCAGCCAAAGCCCTCTGCGATTCTCAGACGTCAAAGATGAGTACAGTTAAAAGTCCTCATGTACAAACAAACATCACCGCGAAAGGCCGTGCAAAACAATCTCACGCAATCTATAAATAAATTGTATAAATAAAAGCAAATCTGTGGGAAAAACAAAACAAAAATTGCTGCTAAATTGAGCATTTTTGTCTATAACAATCACCCACACACACACACAGTTTTTGTGTACAGCCTTTTTGGAAGGAGTCTCCAGTGTCAGAGATTTTTTTTTATTTTTATTTATTTTTTTTTTATAAAGCTTTAGATTGTTTAAAGTTTTCCAGCTAAGGAAAGTCTTCAAGATGGAGGGCGTCGTGGTTTCTCGGTAACGTGACGACCTGCTTGTTTTTTGACACGTTAACATGAGAGGAAAATCATGACGGCAGATTCCTGGTCATCGGTCCGATCTCGTGCGAAGTTTCGCGTGTTCTCCACATGTCCGTGTGGGTTTCCTCAGGGTTCTCCGGTTTTATCCCACCTTCAAAAAAAAAAAAACACACCTGTAGGTGGATTGTTTACACTAAAATGCGTCCGAGTGCGAGAGAGTGTGTGAACGGTGCCCCGTGATCCTGTGGTGCTGGATAGGTTCAGAACCGTAAAAACAAGATGAAGCGGTTGCTAAAGATGAATGAATGAATGATATAGAAAACGTACTGTAGCGGGTTGAAAACACGTGCTCTGAAGACGTGATCGTCAGTGTAGTATGTGCTCTGAACCCTTGCCTGAACAGTATCTGAGCTGACGTGTTGATTAGTTTATTCGTTTTGCTTGTTTGTGCAGTTCAAGGCCTTGGTTTGTCTCAGGCACGGATTACTGACACAGAGGAAATACCAGTTCGTAGCACAGAAAGATTTAACAATGGCGTCATCCACACGTGACTCGTCCCGATGTGGCTCTGTTTAGCCTCTACAGCTTTGCCGGGTTATTAAACCTTAAGCTTATTAGCCAGGCTCCAGTGAAATCATTCTTCCTGATGATTTCGCGATGTTTGCTGTAATGTCGCGCGTTTCTCGGCTCACGGGGACGTGAGGAACGCAGGCACTCCAGAGAGAAGGTGTGATCTCCAGTATGCTTATCATGGATGTGTGGAGTAATGCTAATTCTTATAAACAAGCTTCTCTCTGTCTTTCTGTCCGCAGTGGAAAGCTCACGATGGCATTATTCTAAAGGTGGACTGGAATTCCGTGAATGATCTGATCCTGTCTGGAGGTGAAGACTGTAAATATAAGGTAAGAAGTTTCTAGAAACGTCCCTGGGGTTCTCGTGTCGGAAGTTTCCGTACGATCCACACAAAATCAGTAAAGCTGCACTCATCTTTGAATCTTATTTTTTCGCCTGTTCATATTGACGTGCACAGTGCAGGTCGTTATGATGCTATAATCATGTTTATCATTTTCTTTCATTTTTTTTTCCTTTATTAACACAATTCATAGTGAACTTTTGTTCCCTCATTAGATTAATAACTCATTCTGATGAACTTTCTATAACAGTTGCTCTGACAATAGTGCCCGCTCTAATTCAAATCACCACGTTCTCATACGTTACCGTCTCTATTCCAACAACTCGTTCACACTCGATCCATATAAATGGATTATTTATTTATTTATTTATTTATTTATTTATGTTTAAATTGTGTAACGGTTTTCAGTAAGGACATGTTTCTTCACATTTTCTCCATCCGGAGCGCTTTCTAACAGCCGTAGTTAGAGCATAGTTCAGTTTCCCAACACAGTTCAATCTTTCCGTTTTTTCAGTTTATTGTTAACATGACAAGCTGTGTTTGTTTTGTTTTTTGTTGTTGTTTTTTTTGTGTCTCATTAACTTCAGGAGAGCGTAAAAAAGGGCGCACTGTTTATAGCTGCAGTAATGTGTACTGGATTGTACAGTTGAGGTCATAAGTTTAGAAACACAGATGAACCACAAAACAGAATTTTACTCAAATGAACCGGTTCAAAAGTTTACACCCGCTTATATTCTTAATACTGTGTGTCGTTACCCGGATGATCCACGACTTGTGCTTATGTTTTGTGACAGTTGTTCACGAGTCCCTTGTTTGTCCTGAGCAGTTAAACTGTTCTTCAGAAAAATCCTCCAGGTCCTGCACATTCTTTGTTTTTCCAGCATCTTCTGCATATTTGACCCCCTTTCCAACAGTGACTATATGATCAGTTTTTATGATCCCTCTTATTATTATTATTATTATTATTATTTATATTTTTTAAAATGTAAACTTATGACCGCAAGTGGAATGCTGTAATGATAACAGGTCCTTGTCATGCGATGTGATCCACAAGATTATTGAGCTCTGAGTGGATTAAACGTATAATGTATGGTTCATTAATAAATGGACGTTGTTAGTATTGGTGAATTGCTGTGGTGTAAGAGGAATAAAGCACTAGTTGGAAAATAATCAGCTTCATGGTGGGAACAGGAACTCCGCTCCACGTTAGGTTGCATCACGCCACCCTGTCACTGATTATTTTCCTGAAACAGCACACCCGTTGTTTATCTGTTTGTTTTATCCTTTCTAATTGCACTAGTCTCTCGCGCTCTCTCTCTCTCTCTCTCTCTCTCTCTCTCTCTCTCTCTCTCTCTCTCTCGCGCGCTCTGTGTTTCTCTCTAAATCAGGTGTGGGACAGTTACGGGCGGCCTCTCTACTCGTCCTCCCCCCACGACTACCCTATCACCTCTGTGGCTTGGGCTCCTGACGGCGAGGTGTTCGCTATGGGCTCCTTCAACACTCTCCGACTGTGCGACAAGACTGGGGTAGGAAAAACACACACGCAAGCGCACACACATGTACGCTCAGAGAACCGAGAAGTCCCACAAGCATCACAGGCCTAAGCTTTGACAACTGGCCGCCCTCTGATTTCAAATTTCACAGTTTAACAAACCCTTAGTAATTTCCCACAACTAAATATAATCATTAAGTTGTTATTTATAAATCCAGATTTGAACAGACGTGTTCGTCACAGCAAATAGACGTAACATTCGGAGGTTTTTTCTAGAGCTGCAACAGCTAATCGATAAAATCGATAAGAATCAATTCTGAAAATCGTCGTCAAGGAATCTCATTATGGATTAGTCGGTCTGCGCGCGGCACGGGGAGATTAAGTTACTTCTGTTCCGAAAACACGCTTCGGAGAGTAAATACAAAAGTTGTGTCCCAAATGACTATACACTTACACTATGAACTCTGTACTACCGTCTAGTGTGTGGATTTTAGAAAGGTAATATGATCTCACATATATCACTAGCGGGTTTTTTTTACTAACCGGATGTATAAACCACGACGGCGCGTGACGTCATACGCACGCTAGCATTAGCAAACGCTCAGAGTCACCGATAATGACTTTCTTCAGTTTACTTTCTATCAGCGTTACCTTTTATTCCCAACATGACCTCAGTCTCCATCAGACGGAGATGAAAACGCCACGTGATGAGGAAGAACGTGTGTAACCTCCAAGTCCTCTAAGGGGAGCATTTTAAACACCGTGGAAATCAAACTGATGCACGAAGACAAACTTGTGTTTATATTCAAAATGCTCCACTGTGTGTAAGGGGCGGGGGAAACTGGTGCACGCTGCTTAAAAGGTTTAGTTTAATTTAAGTTTAATGTCGTTATATGCTGTATTTGTGCGCTTGCAGTGCAACTTCTGTTGTTTATTATAACGGAAGTGATGTGTTAGTAACGAGGCCGCGTTGCTGATCACGTGCGGTGTACACGTGCTGATACAGAGTGTAGCGCAAGTGTGTGTGTGTGTGTATAAATATATATATATATATATATATATATATATATATATATATATATATATATATATATATATATATATAATATATATATAATTTATCTTTATCTATAATTTATATATATAATTTATATAATTTTATATAATTTATCTTATAGTATTTATGCATTATTTTTATGGATGTACAAAAAGCACCCAATTAAACTACAGTCCTACATTAATAATATATATTCTGTTGTGTGTGTGTGTGTGTGTGTGTGTGTGTGTGTGTGTATTGGGTTGTTTTCTGTTTTGGACAAACAGTTATGTAAAGTTTTAGTCTGAAGTTTATATTTGCAACACTCAGTTTGTGGTTTTTATGTTAAATAAACAAACAAAAAAAAAAGGTACTGAAAGCTTGCCCCGCCCCCATCCGATTAATCGAAAAAAATAATCAGCCACCGAATCGATTATGAAAATAATCGTTAGTTGCAGCCCTAGTTTTTTTCCCTCATTATACATGATCCTTGATTCTTGATTGCTCAGAAGGTGTTTATTTATTTTCTAGAGCAGCAGCTCTGACAGTAGTGCCGGCTGTCATTCAAATCCCAGGTTGATATTAACGCGCACGTTCTTATACGTTATCGTTTCTATAGTAACAGCTGAATCACGTGGACTTGTATGGCAGGCTCTCCACATAGAGTCTAATAGAAAACTGTTTGTTGTTGTTTAACAAAGAAAGAAATAATTATTGTTGACATTTTCTGTTAGGAGGTGCGTATTTAACATTTATTGAAGGAGTCTCCAGTGCTAGGCTTTTTAATGGTCAGAGGTAAAGCCTTTCCTGTACGTCTTACACCACAGGAAAGTTGACAGGAAGGAGGATATTGCATTGCTATCTGGAATCAACGTTAAATTGAAATATAAACAGATGAAAATGACTGATATTGTTGTTATTTTAAAAAAAAATGGTGTAAACGGAAAGAAACGCTTTTTATCTGTGACGTCATGGCGGTAACGGCGGTGAGATCTTCAGGTCGGGTCACTTCACACCACCCTGTCGTCGATTTTCCTATGACAACACACCCCATTGTGTTTATATCGTCCTTACTTATATGGTGAGGATGTCAGGATGTTAGGAACTGGGTTGTGTAAGGGGGTCTCGTATGGGAGCAAAACTGGAATCATTTCACCTTGATGGTTTTTGTACAAAGTCTTATTTTTCCTGCTGAAAGTCTTTTTTTTTTTTCCACCACGCAAACAGCTCGGACTTTCCTTCTCCCTCGATCTTAGACCCGCAGTTAGCGTATTAATTTCTGAGATATGGTTTAGTTTCTATAGTCACTAATACTGATTGGAAGTTAACTCTTTCTAAACAGCAGGAAGAAAAAAGTCGTGCAACCGCACGGCCTGGGTCTCGGGAGGATCGGACCAGATGTAGTCTTTATTCTCTCCAACCATTAATCAGCACCGAAACTTCTTGGCTCCGTCGTCAGCGTTGATATGTCATTGCTCTGTCAGTCAGTTTATTACGCTCCAATACGGCGTTTCTCAGATTGCCAGGTTCTGGAAGAAATCCATAGTCCCAGTGTGCAGGGTTAATCAAGACTGCGTGTAGAGGGAAGCCGCCGCTTGCATCAGATTTGAGTATCGGGCTGCCGCGTTCGCGTTTGCCCCCTCGAAATTCTTTCGCGTAGAGGGAGTGGGCGTGTGTTTGAAGTTTTGTGAAAAGAGGTAGAGGAGGAGGACAAAAACAATGGTTGGGGAGGATGAGAAGAGATTCAGAGAAATCAACTTTTGAAAGTTTCCAGCCTCTGCTATCTTTCGAAAAGAAAAAAAAAAAACCCACCCTCTTACTGCTCACACATTCTGCCTCTCGTTCTTTCTCTACCGCAGTCTTTCACCCTCTACCTACCCCCTTTAAATCTCTCACCACCGAGCTAGTCTTCTCGGCTTCTCTCTCACACCTACGGTATACATGTACAGCACACCTGTGAAGGAGAGTTCTGTTCAATTAAACAAGCAAAGCAGTCTCCACAGGATAGCTCGTATCGTTCTATTCAGGAAATCGGATAGAACGCATCATTTGCGAGCTATGGGCTTTCCTTTGCGTTTTGTAAATATTTCCCAGTATATTCGACATCTGCAGTTGACAAGCGTTTAACACTTTCTCGCAGTACACTGGTGTTTCATTCTGTCAAGCTGCCATCTCTGACCCAGCAGTGTGTGTGTGTGTGTGTGTGTGTGTGTGTGTGTGTGTGTGTTTTACGAGTGTGGTGGTGAAACGGTTAACAGCCTGTGAGGAGCCTCAGCGTTACTTCCATGACTAATGGGCAGGAGTTTCATTCCGTATCTACTACAATGAAACCTTGCACTTGGCAGAGTGCTGGCTCAGCAGGAAAGCCCGACTCGTTTAACCCTTCACCTCCAGCAGGTCTCCACTTAGCAGTCAAGGGCAGAATGGCCCTGCTTTTGCCCTCTCTACCCCCTCCTTCTCAACTGCCCCCTATCTGGTGTGCACTGGGGCATC